>NW_010972787.1:9551930-9823448 GCF_000737465.1 Haliaeetus leucocephalus
GAGCCGCCGGCTGCAGCCGCTCTCGGGAAAGCCGACGGGGCCGGCGCCGGACCTGGCCGGGCAGCGGAGCCGAAGGAAGCGGCGGTGCCGCGGCTCTGCCTGGAGCCGAGCGGGGGGGGCGCCGGGGGATTCTGCTCTGGGACTTCCACGGCTGCGGCACCGCGCCTCTGCACCAGGCTGCCGCGGGAACTGCCGGCACGCGTATCGCAGGCGTGCCCCGAAGTAGCTGCTGTTACGATTTCGGCAGAAACGTGGTGCCTTGGGGGAGCTGCTCGGAAAACGGCCTGGTGGCACCGAGGGGTGCGGGCTGTAACAGGTCTCTGCGTGGCTCTTCCGAAGAGGTGCTGCTAATCGAACCCGTGAGATCGACTCGTGTTGATTCAGATACAGATCAAATGCCAAAAGCAGCTGTTTCGGGAAGCTGAGCCAGCCATTCTAGAATACACGCGTATGAGTGCATGCACATGGATGTGTGTACACACGTAGACCCTTACACGCACAGCCCCACCAAGGCAGGGCGAGAGAATTGGGTGAGCAGAGGCACCCTAGTGCAAAGACACCCTGAGAGCCTGCAAGGACGTATGGCAAAGGCCATGCCATTAGATTGCGTTGGAATTGTTAGCGTGAGCTCGTCTACCTGTCACTGGAGTATTTGTACCCCTTGTGCGTGCTATCAGCACTACCGAGATGGCACTGCGTCACTACAGGTTGGAAGTGTAAAGTGTAGACAAGACTTACTTTCAGAGGTATTTGATGTTCACTTCCCAGCAGAAAGTGGTCTTTTCCCCATGCATTTCCTTGGTAGGTCTGGAGAAGCCAAGTTCTGAGTGTAATCTTTAACTGTTTAACAAGCAAATACCTCTGTGATTAACAGTATTTCCTTTGTCTTTTTATGTGTATCACTGTGACATTTCTTCTTTTCAGGGGTGAAAGCAACATGGCACTGTCAATGTGCTTTACGCTTTCTGGCATTTTACATATGATAACCCATTAGCAGTCTCCTGTGGGTCTTGCCAATGCTTATAATTCCCAATTAAACTAATGTTCAGATAAAATCTCTGTGGTATTACTCAGATGAAAATGAAGTAAATAGAATTTTATCTCTGATTCAGGACAGTGGGGTCTGGGTCTTTGCAATGTTCTGAGTGTATGCTAGTATATTTTATTCCTAGCACGTAGCTAGCTGCAAAATGTTTCTCAGCAGTAAGTACTGTGGCAGGGAGAGAGAGGTATAGGGGGAAAACTAAACATTCTGTGAAACCCGCATCACATATTGAGGTTATATGGTAACAGCATGATTGGGCCTTCCTTTAATCTGCTCACAGTGTCACACCAAATTAGGTTCTCCTTGGGATCTTGCCATTTCCACCCCCATGTTACACCATTCTCCTCAGAACACCTACCGACGCATGCCCAGCAGCTGACCATTTGCAGTTCAGCTAAATCTTTCCCTTCTCTCTGCAGTTTGTGCAAAAATCACTAGGGTGTATCTCTTTTATTTCATGAACTGCTACAAACAGAAAAACAAAGGTTAAGGGCATCTTGAAAACTAGGGGAAAGTTGGAGCATTTAGAAAATACTAATTGATTTCACCTTCTAGCATCAATGGGTACAGATACGAACATCTGCAGCAGGTGCTAATCAGTTTAACTTTACCCAAATCAGTGAAGCTGAATTGGCTCACCTGGAGAGATGGCTCATTTTCTTGAATGAGGAAAGAAAAAGCAATACAGAAATTTTAACCAGATTTGCTCAGTCAGTACTAGGTAAAAAGTGCTATAATATTCCTATGTCTCAGCATCTTTTATTTTTGTATTAATGACAGCTTTTCTTACTAGTAGCACAAAAATTTAAAGGATTATGAAATTTTCACTAAGATGGAGATTTACATGCGTAGGAAAGAAATTTAGTGCAATTATTTAGAATAATCTTAATTTTTTTAATTAATTAATTTTTTATTAATTTAGGATAATAGAGGAAGATTTTCTCAGCTTTCTATTATTTTCATGTGATTTTAAATATGCTTGTACTGATCAATTACTCATTAGCAATGATGCAAAAATGTGAAATCACACAGTACAATAGTATCTCATTGCAGTTTAGAATTTTTTCTGTGTTTGTCTTGGAGACTACATTGTTACAAAGAACAAGGATTATCTTTTTTTTTTTTTCTCTGCATTAATCTAATTTATGAAATCTGTTACAAGCTAATTCCATTAGTTCTATTGTAACAGGCCATGCACTTCTCCCAGCCAGAACTTTTTGCAAGCAGTAAATTGTTCTTGCCAGCCCACAACAGGCATTCCATACTATTAAGTCTTTCCTTCCACATAACTCAGTGTATTGCCATTTATGTACTTAAATACCATTAGTAAACACTCAAGTTTCCAAGACTTGAGAAAAAGAGATTCCTTTTATTGAATAATTGAAGAACATGAGGAATTTGTGAAAGAAAGGGGCAGGGGAGAAACAGCAGAAATCTTTCAATTTTTGTGAAACATTTATTGGTGGAAAAATTGTTCTTGTGAAGGTTTAGTGGGGGAAGAAGGTTGTGAGTAAAGAGAGAGACAGGAACATGCAAGGAAAGGGAGAAGTAGAGGAAAAGACATTGATCCAGGGAAGCAAATAAATAGTAACACTTTTCTTAAAGCAGGCAAGTACTGACCTCAGCTGTGGGACCCTTGGACTCAGGCTCTTTTTCTATGCCAGGTCAACTAGAATCTTGAACTGTCTTTCTTTCTTTCTTTTTTTAGTTTGTTTTCATCAAAAAGAAAAAAAACAAAAAAAAACCAAAAACAACAGGACAGGGCCAAACACAAGTGAACTACTGGAAAAATTTTCCCATACTGAATTTTGGTATTTGCTCAATCTTAATTTCAGGTCATGACAAGCAGGTCCTTGTCTGACTTTCTCAAGACCTCCAAGTTATTCAGGTGAGAAGATATTCGGGGTTTGTATTTTAATAGAGGGAAGCGGGTCCCTTAGCTTTATTGACAGTTAAATTGTTGTTTAATTTTATTTTTGAAGCTTACATAAGAAGTATGCAGAATTCTAGGAAGACTTCCCATTTTACTAGAACTTAAATCCCAACAGTTCATATTTTTAGTGGACAGCAAGCAGTTAAGCTTCGTTTACCTACCTACATTTGTCAGTTCTCCAGAAGTCACGTCACTTAATTTTACTGACATGCTACAAACTCCTTCTCCTTTCTTCTACCCAGAGTTTTTTAATTATTAAAGCTTATTTTTCTGACATCAGAGGGTGGAAATTGGTGCACTAAGGTTCACTGCTTTCTTTTGCAATATTTTTAATGAATAGTAGAATGACATCCTGTAAATTTTTGGTGTTTTTCAAAGCCGTTTAGTTTTTGTCCTCCGTGATTATTTTCAAGTGTCCGTGCTTCCCAGTAAAGACTTACATTCTTTCAGAATACCCAGCTGTTACATTTTTGAGATTTTTCTGGCACAATCTTTCAGTGTAGGGGTTTTAGGAAGGCACAGGTCTAACGGGTCAAACCCAGTGCTGGAGTGGGATTCAGCTCCAGATTAGAGACATCTAAATTTAGGTGTACACCTTTGAACTGCTGAGTGTCTTAAGCTCCCTTTAGAGGCAATGGAAATCTATTCAACACAGTCATGGGAGCTTAGAGAAAAGTTTAGCTTTGAATGTGGGTTTTGACTTCCTTATGAGCTAAATAGCACTCTACTGAGGGGGGCAAACACCAAAGAAGAGGTGCCTTGTGCTGTTTGAGGTTCCCAAGGCTATCCAAGAGACCTGCAAAAGGTGAACAGATAGTTTTTGTCTTGCCTTGCCTTCCCAAGGAACTTGTCTTACAGATGACCTGTACCTTTCTGGAGGTTAGACCGGGACCGGGTACTCTGTGACATCTCACAGGGCATTGGACATCTATGCACAGGCACCTGAATCCACACTAGATCCCTTTTGCCTCTAATAGGAGATCAGCCCTCTATCTCACATATAAACACCAAGATTATAGACACACAAAATCAGATGTTTGAATCATGATCCTTACATTTACATGGCAAAAGCATTAAGACAGCGATGGCAAAGCAAAGTTTGTTGAAGAAGAGTAGAAAGTAAACCAAAACAACGATCCCTTTCTCATTTTCTGAAAGAGCTGAAACCTTCACCTGTGTTTATAAGGGTGGTAACCTGGTAAAAGACCTGAAATCTTGGAAACAAATGGGATCTTTCATTTGGGAGATAAAAGGAAACAAGAGGCTGGATGCCAGGGAAAATAGCCAGACAGTTTAGGTATCTCTAAGAGTATGTGGAATAAACAGAAAGAACGAGATGTCTTGCTACACAAACAAAGCTATAACTTAATTTGCAAGACAGGGACTTTGTAGGATAAATCAAAAGATTGGAGTGTTGTTATAGAAGGGTACAGGCTGTTCAGGAAAGAAAGGCTGGGAAAAGGAGAAGGCAACATTATATTACCAAGAATGTGTTTATGATCTTCTGAAAGAGAAGGTAGATACATCAAAAGTCTCTAGGGGAAGAAAAAACAGGGTTTCGTAAGAGAAGTCCACCTCAAATCAGTTTGGGAGAAGAGGTGGTTGGACATCTTAAACATGTTGTAAAGCATAAAAAAGAAAAAGGAAAATTTTGTTGGAATTGTCGCAATGTGATTTTACATCCTCAACAGGTAGAGAGTATAACTAGATTTTACTCTGTCTTAATGGAGTGGAGAAGCTGAAAATGTAAAGGTGGAGGCCTCTCAGATCTGATAAAAGTGAGTTTGAAATAATAGGAATTAGAACAGCAGAGAACAGCACTTTAAAAAAGGAAGGTGGTGACAAACTTAGATGGCTGGTAGGAAAGGTTGGAGGTTTTGGAGGAACATATGTTCAGAGAGAGAGTCGGCCATAAGAAGCTGTTGCAAAAAAAAAAAAATAGTTGCAGGAAAGACATAGTCATGCAGAATGTATTAGCAGGAGTGTAACACATGAGAAATCATTTTTTTTCTCTAGCTAAGCAGCACTTTATGTCAGCTTCGGACCTCATGTTTGACAGTGGTGTAAAAAAAAAGAAAAAAAACCTGCAGGGAGCTAGAGGTCAGCATCATGGATAATAAGGTAATGTGACCTTTTAGAAATATTTCAACTGGGCTTGTTCTACCTAAGAAAAGATACCTTAAAGCTATAGTTATATAGTTCATAGTTGTGTAAAAGGCAGTTGTAAAGAGACAGCTAACATATTCACCAGAAGTAGAAGTAATCGATTTTTTGTCTTAGCAAGGAAAACCTAAACTATACATAAGTAGGATATTTCTAACTATAAAAAGAGTTAACTACTGGAAGATTTCACATGAGAAAGTTGTGGAATCCGTATCTTTGAAACATGTGAACTTTTTTCTGAGTAGCTTTTTTCCTATTTTAGGATTCTCTAAGTGGCTGTAATGAGACATTTTTTCTCCAAAACTTAGTGTACCCCTTTTTACAGACGATATTTTGGGAAACTGAGTTTTCATGCTTTTAAGAAAGACATGCAGCCAATCTGTTTGCACTCTCAGATGCCATTTGAACAGCGTGATTCAACTTTGGAAGCATATGTAGCTCAAGAGAGCAAATACAGTTTCTGTCCTGGCCTTTACATCTGAAAATGGGGAATTCTTCCCTTTGGGCAGAGTCCCATAAAAGCCAGCAGGGCACCAGTGCATGCAAGCACAGGAATTTGGCTTGTGCCCTTTGTGGTTTAAGACAATAGGACTTTGTATGAGGAATTCAACTGCCTAACCACAGGCACCATTTTAGATTCCTTAGGGTATCCCAAAGGCCCAGGTAGGGCCGGCAGGTGTAACCTCAGCCTGACAGCAGATCCATACCCACCCAAAGGAGCAGATGGAATATCCCACCGGCCGCATGCTCCATGGTGCCTAAAACGGCACCAGGCAGCTGAATCCTAAAGGTGCTTTTTGGCAGTTTCATATTTTTTTCAACTAACTTTTTGCTAAAGCATACAAATTTTTCCCATGAAATCTATTTGTAACTGTGTTTTAAATGCAAATCATAGGCTAATTACCCAAGCCTTACAAAAACCATAATTCTCCTTCTCTCTCCACCAGACAAATACATCAGTAGTGCTTTTAATGTGTGAGAAAGGGAGATGTTTTTAAAAATGTGTCACTTTTATAGTATATTAATGATCTGTTTCCTAAAATCTGCAGAATAACAACAGTTCAGCTTGGTGGTGGGTTGTGTTGAAAGTGTGTAGAACCTGAGACAGCATATAAAATTTACTCAGTTTGCAGACGGACACTAGAACAAGTAGGAGATGGAAAATATTCAGGCTTGAGACATCAGTTCTCTCTACCTTGTAAATAGGTCTTTTGTGTTGTTTCTGAGACTTGGTTTTCTTACTTATGTTGTGGCAATCACCTTTCTTTATCACACCATTATGACTGTGCACTCAGTATCTAGGAAGAAATCGTAAATACCTGTAAAACCATTAAACGCCCTGTAAGTAGTAACAGTAAGAGACCTGCCTAGAATGGATGCTGCACTGAGTCTGCATTTTAGATAAAAATAGTTATCTTTTTTTAAGATGTGTTCATGAATGTAAAGTGCTGGAAGAGGATTGTTTCTGTGTATAAACAGTCTTGTTATGCATACTGCGTCTCACTAATAGTTAAGCATAATGATCATATATATTTTTTATGGCAGTTCATATTGATGACATTAAGAGAGGCAGAGGGTATCAAGAAGATATCAAAGGATGTTTCAAGATTGAAGTTGCTTTCCTTTAACGGTTAGAAACAATTTCTTTTGCCAGATCTTTTATGCTTGTATATAGCTAGGCAGAAATAAACTAAAAGAGAATTGACTCATGTTTTTATTATTATAATTTTAGAGAGCTTTCATAGCTTTCTGATTATTTTTTTTTAATTTGTTTTGTGTGTGTGTGATGGAACAGTATGAAATTGGCTTCCTGGATTTCAAATTGCTTAATGCAGTCTTTAGCTACATTTTTGATATTATATTCTCCAAGAGATGTTAAACTCAGAAGGACATTTACTTCACATTTGATTATGTGTAACAGAAAAGCAAGATAATTTTTTGCATAGATTTTCAGAACATTACTTAATGAGTAATTCTGAGAGAGTGAGCTTGTTTTTATCCTAAAATAAATGGATACCGTTATATTCCCCAGTTACTCCAGTGTGTTGTGCCCATGATTATTAGCTGAAGAGAATTGACAGAAGCTGGGCAGGGCAGAGGGAAGAACAAGCATACCGAGAATATGGCTACATCGCCTCAGTCCCGAGGTGTGGAGTTTCTAGGTGTGTGTTTTCTGTAGTGTGTTTTACAGTTTAGGATGATGCACCGATAGATGGTGCTCTGGAGACAATTTGCAGTCATTGCACAGCTGTGGAAGGTGCACATCCTTGTACTCACACACATCTGCGTGAGGCATGACATAGGCTCTCACAAAGACTTACTTCTACCCTTCTCTTATTTCTTATCTCACACACTTTGTAGAGTTTCATGCTCAATTCAAAGTCAACAAAAATCATGCACGATCTTACTGAAAAATCTGTATTGCATATGTGGGTGTATGTTTGTAGGTATTTTTTATTAAAGGAGAGAGGCTGGTCAATATTTTCTTTCAGTTCAGTATCTTTTTCTGGCACTGTACTCACCATAAGCTGTTAGACTTGTTTGGTGAACGTCTGTAGTACAGGGTATCATCTCTCCGGGTATTTTGTGCAGGTGTGTCGTCCTGCACAGAGCTTTAGCCTCTTATCACTTGATGACTGACTGTGTGGGAAAGAGGGGCAACAGCTTTGCTGTGTCTGTTCCCTGCCTCTGGTCACTGCTGCCCTTGCTGTGGGAAGGGCGATTGTTTTACACAAGAAGAGTTTATTTTCCATCAATGCTATGGTGGGACCACTGCTGGGGATCAAGAAAGGAGACATCTATCAGAGTGAGTCAGACTGTCATGTTCTTGAGACCCTGAAGCCTCTGTATCTCAGGATAGTTCAGCAGTTAATATGGTGGTGCTCAGATCCTGCTTCCATGGGTGCCTAGTTTCTATGCAGGTCCTAAGACCTCTGGTGAGATCCACCTCACCAGATGTTAAACAGCTACAGTACAGATGTCTGTATGAGATACTTTCTTGCATATAAGCTACACTGCAATCAATGTAGACAAAATGCTTCAGCAAAATATTTTCATAGATGAGATGCATCTTGCTGTAGGAATGCCTTTTTCTCCTCAATGACTACAAAGACAGAACACGGCACTTGGTCTTCATATAAACATCTGTAATGAATCTCATCCTTGTAGTCCAAAGAAACACAACTGAGCATGGCCTTCTGGGAGAGGAAATGTAAGCTACATTGCAACTTGGAATGAGGAATTTACAAACATCATGTCCATAAGTGTATAGAGTAAGCTGAGTTACATCATCTCGGCTGCATCCTTTAAGTCCAGATCCAGTTTGCTTGATAAGCTAAGAATCCTTTCATTTTCTGGCCATCACATGGTCTGTGGAGTGTGTGTGGGATTGCTTCCTTCTGCAACACCCACAAAGGTGTACCATAACTGGAAGTGAGGATTAGTGAGGACTTGGGCAGGCAGCTATTGTTTGTGCCTCCTGGGCCCATAACCTAGACATGGTCTGATGGTGAAAGGGTGCCACATCTTCCAGTAAGAAAATTTAGACCTGTCAGACCTTGAGACTGGATAAGCAATGAAGACAGATACAATAAGGGAGTAACTGCATTTCATGGCACCATTTTTCAACTGAAGATTTCTATGAGGCAGCAGAGTACGATGTATCATTTGGACCTGTACTGTCTCATTCTACACACTCTCTATGGAGTCTAGTGGAGTTACTGAATTGCCTTTCTCAGGGTCTGTAAAGACTCTACAATCACTTTTATTCAGACATCAGAGGCAGAACTGAGAAAAATATTGAAATAGCTATTTCATCTTTTTGAAATTAAATCTTCATTCAAAATCAGTTCCTTAATGTTTCTCTACAATAACTCCAGTTCATTCCAGATCAGTCTTGAGTATCTAGATTTTGTAAATACTCTGTTGCATTCTCTTAAATTCACTAAATGTCTGAAAATTCCTGACTGTGAATACAATAATTAGAATGATCATGCAGATGAGCACACAAAAGGAGAAGATGCAGTTAATATAAATACATTTTTAATACCAGAATGAGAGATAATGAGGATGTATTTCTAATAGTCATCCAACTTTACTCATGTAACTTTTCTAGGGGAGAGAAATATTTGAAGCAGCTGTTGAAGTAGAGCATAAAGACTATTTTGAATGCTACTGAAGTTATACATGTTGTTGCTGTAAAAGAATGGTAATAAATAAGTGTACTCACTAAACAAAGGATATTTAGTGCAATAGAATAGTCTGTGTTTGTGTAAACTAGCACAGCACTGTTGATAATAATGACTTATAAAAGCTAACGCTGATTTTGTCCAGTAGGATTTCATTGAAAAGCACTTAGAGACATGGCAAAAAAGACCTGAATATGAAAATCCAAAAGCTTCATCAATAACTGCCTTCTGGAGTTTGGCTGACATCATATCCATTCTAAAATATAATGTAATGCTGGCATTTTCACTGAGTTTATACACTTCTCACCACTGCTACCCAAAGATTTTGCCTAAATACATAATGTAGTTTTTCATGACTTGCTAGAAATCTTTTTTTTTCTATCTCAGATAATTTTGTGGGTGGAAATACTCCTCTGTAATTGTATCATTTGTGCAAGTGACTGTCAAGGTTTTCAAGAATTTCTAGGTTTATTATGCATGTTAAAATTTATGAATAGTTTCCTAAAACTAAAGAAATTGCTTGAACTATGGAAAAAATCAAATTTTCTAATCACTGAGATCCTGTGACTGTTAGATCATTTTCTTTCTTGAAGTGACTTCTGTAACAATTTTATGTCTATAGAGACCTTTCCCTCTGCTAAAATATTTGTATTTGTCATCATTTAGTTTTAATGTTAAATCACTTCATAACGTAAGAACTGTTTCATCTGTCACCCTAGAAAAAAATTCCTATGCACTAGCTGCTTTCATACCTCACACATTAATAAGGAACATTTTCATGCTTTGTCTCCTAAACAACGGTTTCCAAAACAGTCAATATCAACCATCTAAAATGCTAAATTTGGGAGTGATTTTAAAAAAACATAGTAATAATAATAATAATAATAATAATGACACTTTCATGTCTTGTTTCTATCTGGGAAAACTGCTGAGATCTGATGGCTCATGAAATTCATATATTTAATTTAGAGTCAATAAATCTTTTAAAAGTAACCTTCTGTGTGATTAGTCTTAATAGTTTACTGTTAGTGAAAAGAAATAGCCCATGTAGAGTAAAAAGGGAGGCATGACACCATTATCTTGCAATAAAGCCAAAAGACGTTGCAAAGAATGTATGGTTAGATTATTCGTGGCCTTTGGAGAAATCCTACAGGAGGGGAACGGGGTAGAGATCCTCTTCGTGGTGCACAGCCTTATGTTTCCCCATTCTTAGTGGTTCAGATCTCCCTGCCCCATGAGAAGACAGCATCGGTGCCAGACAGCACTCGTCTTGATCAGTGCTATCAGACAGGCAAGAGGACTACCGCGGTGGTGGAAAAGTGTCCCTAATTATTCTCCCGGCACGGGAGACACCATCACTCCCTTCATCGCCGTGCTTCAGCCACGGTGGAGGGCTGCTGGAGGCAGCACATACCCCCAGACGCTGTGCCTGCTCGGTGGGGTGGGCTTCTCTCCACCCACCGCCACCGGCGCAGCTGGCCGTGGCCACCCGTCCCTTGGGGAGCCCCCAGGGCTGGCACCAGCACCGGGACCTGCAGCTCGGGTCATGGAATCACAGAATCATAGACTCATTTAGGTTGGAAAAGACCTTCAAGATCACCGAGTCCAACCATCAACCATGCCCACTAAACCGTGTCCTGAAGTGCCCTGTCGCCCCCTCCCTCCCCAGTACCCGCAGCCAGCTCTCAGCTGCTTGCTCAGCACGGGGCCCCCCCACAGACCACCAGCAAGCTATGCTCTCCTACCAGCTACAGCAGCGAAAATCTCTTCTTTGTACAGACTTCGTCCAAATTTCCCTCTTTTTTTCTCTTCTAATTCTAAAAAAATGTGCACTGTGGGCAGTGCGTGCCGCACTGTAGTTGTTTCTTTACCACAAGAAGATACAGAAAACTATTTCGGAAGCCCAAAGTGTTTTATTAACAACCCTGTTAGGAGCACTAAATCACACACACATGCCTGAACTTCCCTGGCTTTTTAATTCTGGATTCAAACATTATATAGAGAACTATTTTCTTTTAAGGAAACAGATTTTTTTTTTCCCCCCAGTGGTATCCTCTCTCACAATTTCACTGGCTTGTACTAAAAGATCAAAAGCTGTTTAGACAAGGAAATTTTTCACCAGGAGCAGAACCAGTAATTCTGAAAGTCAAACTCAGCTGACCTTCCTAGGTAGGCTCCAGAAATACTCTTTAATTTTGCTACTTTGTTTGACATGTTGCTTTGAAGCATTATTTTCAGATGTACTTTCAGAAATGTTTTTCAAAGCTACTGAACCTCATGGGAAGGTTTGGAGGAAGTCAGCTTGATCCAGAATTGCCTTGCATGGAAAGTTAACCCTATATTGTGCATGGATTTACAAAATATTTCATTTCTCGGCAGCAAATGGTCTCAGTCCCCATCTGCTGCACCTTGCCAGTTTCATCTAAGAAATTAATCTTCCGTGATAGCAGGACATGATCCAAACTCTGAGCATTAGCAATTTTCTATCACCTGTAAAAGCATGTGCCTAATAAAAAATAAATCCATCTTAGAAAATGACAGAGAAGCTGAAGGAAAAATATATAGTCTTCTTTCCTGTGACTAATGTCTCTTTACATACTAAAGAGACAGTGTTTCAGTTCTATCATTTTGTCCAATGACTTTGTGTCCCACCTGGAATATTCTAGTTAAAGCTATAAATGAAAATGCTTGTTGTTTTTCTACTTTCTCTTTTTCTTCATTCATCTTCATTAGGCAACCTCCAACCCATGATCTAGAAGGACCCAGACATTAATGAATGCGTTTACCAGTCTGGTACCCAATCTGCTTGAAGACACGGGTGACATCAAACTATTTATAACTGTCCTGTTCAACAAATAGCCCTGTATTTATAACGGCATTTGTAAGGTTTCGTCTTATGTCATTAATGATGCACAGAGAGCATCTACATTTTTAAACAGAGGACATAATCACAGAATCTCTGCATGTACTGGCAAACCTAAATGGTAGTGACTGGATTTTACTTGTTTGGGGTTTCTTTTAGTTCTGAGGTTTTGGGGAATTTTTTTCTCCCCCCGCCCTGCCATTCAAAGCATCCAAAACAATCTGAGGGCTGTGCTACAGTACCATTTTTTAGGCAAGAAACAGAGGTGTAAGTTGGATGTCCAGTGGGTGTGACATGAAGTCATGGGTGGGTGCTTGGAGGTGCAGACCTTGCTGGGATAGTGTTGGCAAGTCCTGCTGTGCCGAGTTTTGTTGTGAGAGGAACGCACAGAAAAGAAACTCCAATATAAAATAACTTCGATGTTATATGGACAATCTGTGGAAAAAGGCCCAGGATTGCAATGAAGAGCTAAGTTTTTTGACAGTGCAAAAATACCCAGAGCTTCAGCTTCACAGATAAAAGCTACCATGTCTTTTCCTTCTACTGTTTTTAAAATAGACATATATATAGTAGCAAAATGAATATAACCATGGTGGAAAATGCACTAAATAAAAGAAGGTCAAGGAAAGAGCTTGAACACTGGACTTCAACTATCCACACAGTTTAAGGGTTTTTTTGGACCCCTCTAATAATCTGTAAAACAAATGACACCAAACACCACTGAGTATTTACCCACCCTCTCACTAACACATTTCATTTTGTCATCTATGTGCAGGGAAGTGCCTATTGTAAGGAAACTATGTATATGTTGATCTATTACATCAATCTGAGATGAATAAATGAACTTACTGTGCATGAATGAGCATAGTTTGGCTATAATAACGATGGTTATATGCTCTACAGTGTATATTTGGTGATACTCATTTTCTCAAATTCATTTGCACTGTTCTTTTTTGGACTTGAGTATTGCTGAGATTCCTTGAAGCAGAGTATATTTGAGTTGCCTGTTGTGCTTATTTGTTGAAATTCAGAGCAATTATATTGGTTGTTTATTTCTTCATAGTTTTTTTTTTATAATTTCTGTGGGGATAATTCTATTAGTCACTTGGCAAATATGCTCATAAATAAAGTCATGGAAATGCCTCATTATCCTAAGAATAAATGTTATAACACTTTAGAGAGCCAGCAGTTAACTTTATTTATTTCATATTGAAGTCACCAATATCCACTGCAAGATATTTGTGTAGATCTATTTTTGCATAAGTAGTCTTTATTCACATGAAATTAATTACAAAAATTTTAAAGCACATTTTGATCTATCATTTACTCTGATTCTATATCCTACTTTGTGTAGCTTAATGTTCAGATTTTATACATTTAAAATCTTTGATTTTGAATTATTTTAACATTAAAGTAATTCACAGTCAGACTTTATATGGCATGTTCATACATTATTAAGTGCGTGATTACATGTATTTACGTAGAATTGTGTTAAATCATTAATTCATCATAAAGCTATAACATTCATTTTAGCTTCATAAGAAGGAAACTATTTATTTTTCTAATTGTTTTCCATTGTTACATACTTTGTTTTCACTCTTTCCTTATTGCTGTCTCCCTTAAACTCTTGGTTTGAGAAACAATAAGCACACAGAAATGCACAAATACCAGTTATGAATCTTCATGTTGCTTTATTTAAATAGACACTAAGTCAATATCCCTATTTAAAATAAAAGAGTTTTGAGCTATCTCTCCATGAAAAATTACAAACTTCTTTTTAAACTGAGAATTACTATCTTGACTGTATAAGCATATGTGTAGATATATGTGGTACATATATATATATGTGTATATATGTGGTACAGGTAGAGTGCTGCAATGAAAAGAAAATTATAGCCCTGAATACTGCTGCTGAAGATCGTATTTAAATAGCCTACATGGCCATTTTACTAAAGAATTCTGGAAATGCATTGTATCTTGCAAAATACTGGGACTACATGTTTTGCTATTGCCGAGGGCAAGAACCTCTGTAGAAATTGCTTTCTGGTTCAATACCTCTTTGAAGGGAGAAAAGTAAAAGGTCTTCTTACCACATCTATGACTGTAGTTGGTTTTTTGGCCTTCTGCCCCTTTATGCCTAAAAGAAATATGGAAATAATGAGTGAAGGAAAACACATTCATTTCTTAAGTATGATTTGCATCTTTCCTTTTTAAAGCAGTTGCTTGTCTCCTTTCTTTTTATTTATTTAAATTATAAACATTACTGAACACATTCTTTTTATTTTTCTATTATATTTGGTGAAAAATTCCAGAATAATATATAAAAAATACAGTTAACAAATAAGAACTCCTTCATTTACAAGGAAAAAAACCCCGAAACAACACAATACTCTATTTCAGCTTCCATAAAAAATTTACTGCTTTCACATGTTAATGAAATTCATGCTTCTGGACAAGAATTCACTGAGAGAAAACATTTCTTACCAACAAAACACAGATGTCTGTATTAAAAACAGGAGACAGAGGTGGTCATTAAACAGAACATAACAGCTATATACAACTGAGTAAGGCAAGAAGCAGCACACATTCAACTGAACCTCAAAGATATTTGTGACGTGCAAGGTGCAATTATCCCACACAGTTTCCCACCAAGAATCAGGTCTATCACTCCATCGGTACGAACAATTCCACTGATGGGTGTTTTTATAACAGTGCTTCCTGCTTCTGTGTTTTTTCGAACAATGGTGCCTTCTTTCCACAAAACAGCAAGAATCAATCTTCACATTAATGTGCGATCAGTTACAGACATGAGGGTCCTTTCCCTTTCTCTGATACTCTAAAGCAGTTGGTGAACTTTTGGAGGGGCTATTGTAAGATGTGTGGCCATAGTAGAAAAACCTAAATCTGTACTTCTGAAGGTAACTAGGAGTTGTCCAGAAAAAATTGCAATGGCCCAGGAATGGTGCTCCCCAGCCAAGATAATGGTGAAGACAGAGGCTGCTTTATTCACCACACTGTAAAGTTTTCCTGAGTTGCAGCATAGTTGCACAGTCCCAAAGATAAAGAGAATGCATATGATGGTCAGACATGAGGGTATTCAAATTTTCACAGTATAGGTTATTTGCTAGTGGAGGGAAAGACAGAAGTCAATGAATCAAGACTCATTGGAAATAAAAAACATCTCCAAATTTGCTCGGCTGAGTTTCTGAAGGGCAAGTAGGACCATGTCGAAGGGAAAAAACACAAACAACATGTGCAATCCCAAATATGCTAAATGGAATTCCACCCTTCTCTTTCCAGCACTAATGAAGCCAATGGAAAATACATGCGGACTGGCAGAAATTAGTTCTGACCCAAGGTCTTGAAAACTTCAGTAGTCATTAACAGAGCTGTGTGACAATCATCAAGTGGCTTGCTGAACTCCATGTAAGCTTTTCCTTTTGTTCCTCAGGCTCACACTGGGAGTTCTGGCTCCCTAAAACTCTTAACAGTCAAAGCAAAACATAGGCTAATGTGTTATGTTCCCATGTAAAACTACAGAGCTTTGTAAGGTTTCCAATGGAAACCACAATGCCTCCCCGGCATATCCTCCCCTGGCATCAGCAGGTGTCATGTTTTGTGAGTTATTTAAATCATATTGGAAGGTTATAGTTAGGTGCCAGCGTGAGTATGAAGAAAAGGAACAAAAGAGTTTCAGTAACTTTTCAAAACTGCTATTTCAACTTATACACAGAAAAGAAAAAAAAACACCTGAAAGTCTCTCAATAACTATTGGCAAGTCAATGAGCTTGATCTAGATCAACAAAGCACACCTCGTTATACCCTGTCACTTACTAACAGAAACATTCTTACTATGCTGGTAATAATGATGATGATTTCATCTTACTGACTGCGGTGGATGATGTTAGATATTCTATTCCTAACTTTACAGTCAAATGGTAGAAACATAACTCTGAATTGGTGATAAAAGTATATCCCAATATCATAGATAATGCCTTAGAAACCTAACACTTTTCTAAATGTCATTATTTTAAAAAATAATTTAATTCAGGACTTCTTTGTTAAGAAGTCTGCAGTGCTGAAGAAACTGACAGTTGGAAATACAGACTGCAAAGCAGAGCACTCAACAAGTGAGAAAGTATTTGATAAAGATTATAGAAAAGACGGGCACACCACTCCATCCATAGAAACCTGCTGCCATATTCAAATAACGTGTTAGCCCACAAAAAATGGCATTTGCAGGTTCCACTGGAAAGGAGGAGGAAGTTACCTATACTATTTAGGAAAGAATTTGTTAGAACTGGAGAAGTCGATCAGCCTGCTGGCACATCATGTCTAAGAAGTACTGGGTCAGAAACTCCTGGATCTGAGGGTGGACATGAGGATGGTGGTAGCCATGAGACACCCTAAAAGAGATTGAGAAAAAGGAGGGTAACTATAAGAATTGTAATTTTAAAGTTTGCTGCGGGAAGCAGACCATCTCAAGAGGTACCATTTCTCAAGGGTGCCTGAAACTTGTGTGCGATTACATGATTATGACCGATTACTAATTAGAGCCTGGGCTGGCTGAGAATGCAAAAAGACACATTAAAAAAACCCAGAGGCAAGTTACATGGCATATTGACAAAAGACTGTCATTCAGTCTTGATTTTGTTTGGTCACTGAAAGGGTTGAAGGTGGAAGAGAGGTGAGTGTCAAATTCTTCACTGCTCCTGTGTTCCTGTCTGCCATCGGCAAAGAGCTTTCGTGAAGGGCTTTGCCAAATTCTTCACTGTTGGGTAAAATGGTCCATTTACTTCTTACAAGCCAACATTTACCTGAAGACCTTGTGTTCTGTCACTAAAAAACATCATGTTGCAAGCTGTGAGACATACGAAGCCAAGAAAGGTTATTTCATACTTCAAGAAACAGAATAAGATTATGTGACCCAGCATTATACAGTAAATATTTCTCAGTTGATGCAGGGGAAGAAAAGGCCAACAAAAGAACAAGTCCTAAACCACTGCAATAGTTATTTTATTTCTTAGGACAAAATTAGGTGTGATTGTCTTTTCACTCTGAGTACTGTGAATAAGGAATACAAATGTTCCTCAGATCTCCATGAAGATGGACGTTTACCTACTAGGAGAGAGCCAGAATAAATAATCATAATACTGGGAAAAGAGTGTATCTTTTGCATTTCATTAGGATTGAACCCAGGTCAAAATTATGTTCTTTTTCCTGCCCATGTTATATCTTATCAGGAGCAACACCAGTTACCTAGCTTATTACATTAGCATGAATCAACGTAAGTAATTTGACATTCAGGTCATTATTTCCTAGCCTGTGAAAACAATTTGATGTTGAAGCTCATAGACATAATAATAAAAATTTAGGGCTAGGGAGAGCTGCAAGAGGCCTTGCAATTCATCCTATATTGTAAGAGAGAATCAAGTATATCCTACGCAAGATGCCCTTCCAAATATTTACTTACTTAGTTCTTGAAAATCCTGTTTGATAGGAATTTGCTGACCTTCTGATGCAGTTTGCTTAAGTGCTTTAACTAACCTCAAGTTAGAAAGAGTTTTTACTAATTTTGTTAATATTTCTTCTAAGTCAGATTTTCTGCAAAATAAGTTGGTACAGCTCATCTTGCCCATAAGGAACACACAGATGGAATGATCAATCAGCAACTTCTTTTCAAAGACTTGTTCATGTCACTCCTTCTGATTGTTTTTCCAGGTCACCAAAAATGCAACCCATCCATGCTTTGTTCAGATATCTTGTTTTCTTATCCATTATACTTTTCTCTTACCAACTCCTAGCTTGCCTGCAGTTTTTAAGGTGTGGATTCCAACACCAGACATATGTTCTCCCATCAAAGCATAACTAGTTCTGAGGACTTTTCGTGTCTTACATGTAACATACTTGCTAATTTTGAATGACTGCATTACACCAATGACTCATTTTCCACCTGTGATCCAGCCCAAGCTGAGATGCCTTTTTGTGGTGGTTGTATCTACCCAGTTTCCCCCCTTTTGTATTCTTGCCTTTCAATTTTATTTCTCCTTGATCTCTGTGAAAACAGTATCAGGCAAAGTCTGAGGGAAGAGGAGGCTCACAGTGTGCTCTAGCCAACTCCTGTCCTGGCAATTTGGGGGACCTGAATCCTGGACTTCAGGACCACATTTCTCCTGAGTACTCTCCAGAGGTAGCCTATGAGACTCCGTTGATAAAAAGGCCTTCAGTTCAATGGAAGTCTTTGACTGGTCTTTGGATATTCTTTCAGTTAGTACCTACCTTACAGAAACACTGCATCCAGATCATAGTTCTCTATTTTGCTTACAGGAATATAGTTTGGGACACAATAAAGCCTTACTCAATGCAACATCTATGGCAAGAAAAAAGGCAAATTCATTCTTTTCCATGTCAACAATTTATTTTTTGTCTTCCTTACAAAGAGGCCTATACTGCTCTACCTTTTCTAATGTATTTTTAGTGCTCTTTTAAATTTTGTTTCTTTATATATTTCATTATGTTCTTTATTTTTCCTTGATTTTCTCACAACAAGCTTGTACTGTGCTTTTCTATGTATCCCTAGTACTCTGTCCTTGAGCCCCTTTTTTACATGACTGTTAATTAATGTCATGGTCATTAAAAGTCTTTTGGTACTGCAGTGGTAACATACAACAAAAGGGCAGTTTTCTTCTTCACATTTAATTTTGCCTCCCTTCAAAAACTATCTGCTCATCTGAACCATGTTACCCTTTGGAGCACCATCTCAGGAACTCTTACCGTTTTCTTGAGGTTTTGGAAAACTGCCATTTGGGAGGTTCTTCCTCCTTGTTTACAATCACAAACACTTGTGTTGGAACTGCTTTCATCCAAATTGCTTTCCATCTTCATATTCTTAGTCACTTCTTCAGAATCAGATCTAAACCAGCAAAAGCCTGATTCCTTTTTCCAACTACAGGATGAAGGGTCATGCCCAAGCCTTTCCTGAATGTTTTGGCCCATTCTGTTGCAGGTACTGATGGTCATGAGTATTTTAGCTCCCTCATCATATCATACATAACAGCTTGGCAAGAAAGTGATAGAAGAAATAATTTCAAGATAATGTAGTACAGTGTCTTATTGAAGACTAACATTTTAAATCTAGATGTTATTATGTCATGGAGATACCAAACACTGTACAGCAGACTGCTTGACTAAAAATGGATTAAAGCAGGCAGTTCCAGATGTCAAAGAAAACATGGTTTGAAATCTGTAGGCTTCACAAGGATTACAGAAGGCATTTGAAAACATATGTGTAAAAAACCCTTTTAAGACATGATTAAAATATGATAGAAGTGTCCAACCAAGAGTAGGAAGGAGAGATCTGGTGGACGTCCAAGGCTAGAAAGGTTTGGAAGTAAAATTATTACTATTTAAATATATTTGAAGGAAATAAAAAAACAGCAGGGAAGGCAGTGGGGGGAAACACTTTGAAATATTTCGATTTCTGATCTATAGAGGAAAATACTTTTGAAAGATATTACACTTTCAGATACAATCAACAACCATCCTATCCTGAAATAAAAAGAATATATTTACAAAGCTTTTGATTACAAGAATTTTATTAAAATAAGCTTTTTTTCTATTACTTTTGTGCTAAGGCAATCTACGATACCACACTTTTTGTAGAGCCTTGATACAAAGACCACTGAGATTAATAGACATTTTTACTAACTCCAGTGTTCTTGGAGTAGATTTGGGAATACATTATAGGCCATCTTTTGCATTAGTCTGTAAAAATGCATGTGTTGTACTAACTCCTGGAGAAAAGAATTGTTGAATTCAAGATATTAACAGTCAGAGACATAAGCAAAAAGTGGTAGGAGCTGTGGTTAGAAGAGCAGGGGAATAATGTATGGTTTTTTCACTCATCACTTAAATAAGTGTGAATTCCATAATATCAGCTTATAATTAGTGATTGGATATTTTCAAATTATATCAAAATTAATTAAAAAATAGTGTGAAATTGTGTCCTTAATAGTTGTCATAAAACAATAGAATAATGACAATTGTCTAGTATGATTTTAAGAATACCTTCCTTAAATTGTTTTAAAGTTCATATTATATTGTCTTAATTTTTTTGTGAAAATAGAAAGCATTGATATAGAAAGTCTTTTGCATGCTTTTTAAAATAAGTTTTGGGATTTTTTTTCGTTAATTCCTATTATGTGAAAACTATGACGATGTACAACTACAAGGCCCTCTCCCTTTCAGAACAGTGGAGAAGCTAAAGAAGGTATTTCATGCCCTTTAGGATTTGTGGGAGCAGAGCTGAGGATGTAGAATGTGTTGGAAATAAGTTGCCATGGGAGGGGGATTCAGATAAGTGCGAAAGGGAACAGTTTATGCTTGTTCTGCCTCTGTAAAAGTACTCTGTAGAGTTCAGTAGCTTTCAAAGCAATTCTGCCATGTTTTCTTCTTGAATGCTACATCTATACTTTGTAATGAAAAACAAAACAAATAACCCAAAGCCACATTTTCCTAGTGGAAATCAAGTTTTGATTACATGTATTTTTCTTCAAAACAGAACTGCTTACATGAAAAGTTTTAACTAAAAGATTGAAGAACTGCACATAAGAATCTCATGTAATTCACTGAAAATATGCATTTCAATTTACAAATGCTTCTGTCATAGAAGTTATAGTGTGCTTTCCTGCTATCACCACTTTCTCCTTCTGGTTGCGTTCCCCAGTCAGACTGAGCCTTCAATGATTCGCTAAAGATAGAAGTCCCAGGAGCGGGAGGCAATAGTGCATTACAGGAAAATGTATTCTAGCCAGGGAATCTGTCATATGGAGGATGGTAATAACAGAAAGCATGTGAACTACTTTTACTATCAGGCTGGGGTAAAAGCTGTCACAGCTTTTCCATATAAAAATGTCTGTTTTCAAATTTTCAAATATTTTCATCATTTGATTTTCCAATGAAATATAAACAGTTGTTATGAGGGGGAAAAAAACTGTCATCCATATCTATTTAAACAAAATATCTGCGTTTGAATATTTCATCTATACAGGAATGAATGATGCCCTAATATATAGCAGCTATTCTAAGACAGCTCTGATGATACTTTTTAGAAAGCATGGGAATATTTTTTAGATAGTATGTCATTATCATCCAAGTTGCTAAATCTAGGCATTACAAAGTAGAATGTGGAAGCACACATTTCTTTATGTAGCTGAGAGCTGATTTTTCTATTTTAATTAGCTCTTCATATTGATAGCCGTGAGATTTAGAAGTCAGGAGCAGAAGTGTAATGTTTAACTGGCCAAACTGTACAACAGCTCTCATAAACCAAAATTACAGCCAAAGAGCTTCTGAATGACCCTACAAAGCCAGTATGTTTGCCTATTTATAACAACGCTGTGAAATACGAGCCTGATTTTGAGTCTGCATAAAATGGGATGAATACATGGTGAAACTCCATTGCAGTTAGAGGGTGTCTGCAGATACGCTCTAACTGAGGAGCTGTCTCTGAGCCTGGTTTTACAAACCTGATAAAAAACAGGTCATGGCAAAATTATTCGTGGGAAAGGATAGCCAAGATACAAAGGCTCTCTTGGACTCAGAACATGAAACAGGAGTGTCATGGTCCAGCTTTCTCTACTTTGAGGGGGTATACTCTGAGTTTCTACTACATTAAGTATCACTTCAGCACTTCAGTTATAAAGCAAATACCTGTTTTATTTGTTGACCTCCACAGAAGAGGATAATAATGATGAGGCATGGCTCCCAGCAAAAGAACTTCTTTATAATTTAAAATTGATGGAACAGGATCATTAACTTCATGTCTGCAAAGTCGAACCAGCAAGAAGGCAGAAAAGGACAGATATGTCTGTATCTGCTTTGCTTTTTTATATGTCTGCAAACTATGTAATTTGCATGTTATCAAGGCTTTTGTTAGAACAACAGGAAAATAAAGAACATATTTTATTTCCAATATTCCTTAAACAGATGCCATCCAGAAACTTCCCTGTCAGAGACAACTCCAGGGGTTTCTGAAACTGCTGACAGGAGACTATGATGCATCCGATAAAATGAAAAGCTGTACTGATTGATAATTGCCATCTAGTCTGACAGTACTACCTTGGTGCCCTCAGAGTAGATTTACATTATTTCCTTTCTTGTTTCTTTGTTCGATATTGTCTTTGAGATTTTAAACTTCTTCATGTGCTTCTTAGTAGTAGCAGTAGCAGTAGAAGTAGTATGGTAATTCCTAGAGGTCAAAGCTAGATTCTCTAGTGATACCTAAGGAAGAGATTAGCTCTGTCTCGAAGGCTTGGAGATTTTATTCACAGTGGAGTAAAAGATATAATTATATCGCATGTTGTCATAACAATGCCAGCTTAAATACAACTAGCAGGAAATACAATAGCAATAATGATGTTCACTATTGATTTCAGCATACACTAGTAACCCAGGCACATACCCAGGATCCTCACTAAGCTTCTAGAGATTTCGCTGAAGCCTGTGCCATCATGCCTGTGTTAAAGTTACCGGGAGTATGCCTTTCTGTCCACGGGCGGATAAATCAAATAGATAGGGAGAATACAAGAATAAATATTAGCTCATCAGCATGATGAATATGATCATAGAAAACCTGTTAACTAGATTTTTCTCATTTTGGTAGACATCTTGGCAGAAGAGTGTTTCAGGGAGGGACCTAGGAAGGGTAATAAAGCAGTGTGATTGCATGCAGCTGGATTTGTTATTGAGACAAAGTCTTTTTTTGGACTGTGATGCTCTATAGGAGCCCTGTATACAAGAACATATAAAAAAGAAAGATTACAAAAAAAGCTTAAATAATCGAGTATGGAAAACCTAATATTTTTAACAGTGAAGTTTCAAATTATATCTAAAGCAAAATATATTTTTCTACCTATTAATGCCATAAGGAGTCAGTCCTCTCAGTGTGACATTTGTTCTTGTACAGAGAACCAGAAGAAAACATATGCAATGCTTTAAAATCTTATTCTGGGCATACAATAGAACTAAATGTACATTTCATTGCCAGAAGAGAAATGTCATGATTCACTGGCCCTCATCGTTTCTGAGAAGTACAAATATAAGTCTGATCTCATCAGCTACGTCTCTGAATCAAACACATTGCTACAGCCTCCGAATTTTTCCTTCTCTATGTTCAGTTTCTTCAGAAACAGATTTATGCAGTTTGTTTCTACATTTCAACCAGTCTGGGTATAAAGAAATTCCATCTCAAAATGCTTAACAAATTTAGACTGTTCCTTAGCAATAAGCCATTGAAAGAATTACTCTTTCCATATCATGATACTTTGTTCTCCTAGTACTGTTGTTTATGTTTGTTTTCCCCTAGAAACCGTCAAGCAGCCTATTGGAGATTTACCACATCTGCCATATGCACTGAAAAATAAATTTGGAGCTTGAAGTTGAAGTTAGGCCTATCTTTTATTTGTAGCAGGTGTTGGCTCACTAGCACTTTTAAATTTAGTCCCTCCTGACTATGAGAACAAAATGTTTCAAATTGGCCTGGTTCTGGCTCTAAAAGCACTGTTTACATTTGAGATGGGAAATAAAACCAAGGGATTTTATGACTTTAAAATAAAAATGAATGGCTTTAAAAGATTTCAGGATATCTTCTAAGACAGTACTCATATGCCAATGGCCCAGTGATGGGCAAATTACTGAGCACAGACAGTCATATTTCTTATCCCATTAAAACTTTCAAGACTTCAAAAACATTCCCATTTCTCATCCGGTAAAAAAAAAAAAAAAAAAGGAAAGAAAGAAAAGGATTTTTACCTCCAAGTTTTCCACAAAGTAAGAGACACAAACTGAGTCCTAAATGGTCAAATCTCTATGGTCATAGCATTCTGCATCCCACATAATTGCTTTTATCATTAGATTAGTTGGTCTTCAGGGCTTGGTTTTCCTTCCTCTCTCCTGTCTATCCCTTCCCTACACCTTTAAACTTTTCCAGTGGAAGCTCCCTTCACTCCAACCATGACGGATTCAGTTTTTGATCCGTCACTGTTTTATCACCAGAAAACACTGAAAGAAACTCCTTCGTGTACGTAGGTTATAAAGCAAGCAAGGCTGGAGTGTGGCTTTGTGCGTTGGGTGTAGGTCAGCCTACCTGGGCAGGAGTCAGCCTGCTCCTGGTTTGACTGCATCCCATACCAGCTAGCACTGCCTCAGTCTCACATATTTTTTCCTGGCAACCCTGGAGAACAACAATTTAGCCAGGGCAGTCTCCTGCTGACAGGGCTCGCATGGGACCCACACAATCAGTAAAGCTAAAAGTCTTAGCAAAGCAGGTTGGGGGGAAATGTTGTAAGGAAATGTCTTGTAAAAGCAGGAGACCTTTTCCATGCGGATGCACTCATATATGAATTTAGGTCACCATTTGGCGTACCTTTTTCACAACATACAGGCTCATCTTTCTGAGTGTCAGTCTAATTAAAAAGGTAACCAATCGTGTCACATTAAGTTTTGCTCAGTTTCTTGGTTGCCTACCTATCTGTTAACAGCATCTGCTTTGGGGAAGGAAGATTTAGTGATGCTCTTACTCGGCACACGTGTATTGCTATCTACCTGTTTCAAGGAGAAGCTATTGAGAGAAATTCCTCTCAGATGAGGGGGGTGGGAGCTGTGAGTCTGGTAGCAGAGTGATGTCTCATTTCAGGAAAACCTTTGAAGAAAGTTATCTTAATAAAGAAAATGTGCTGAAGAGGCATTTGGAGGATGAAATGGGTGTAATACTAGGTATAAGCACCACTAATATTTTCCAGGACTGGATTGAATCTGGACCTTTCTCTTTCTTCCTCTGCATATCCCCACTTCTCCTTATTTCTGCCATCATCTTGTAAAGAAGGGCAGTCACTCTCCTACAACACAGGAGAAATGTTTTAATTAGATCTTAGAAGGGCAAAAGCTCAACAGCTGTTTTGTAGGCTGGAAGGTGCTGGTAAAAGACAAGCTGCGATGTAGGCTAAACACAGTTTTTTTCTTGGTTCTTTGGAAAATTTTTTTCAGTGGTTTAAAGGAGTTTATAGCCTTGTTTTTATCCACTCTCCAAACAGTGTAGTGTACCATTATACTATATTGCAATATAATAATACTATGATACTGTTTTATACTATAAACTATAGTATATAGTATGATAGCTATGAATTCAGAGTATTCAGTAGTCTTAATTTTAAATTTCCCTGATTCATATGCTTTCCTATGATCTGTGGGAAATTAATGTGATCTAGATTCCATGCTGAATTTGTCTGGAAAGCTGGTTTTATGTTAGAACATTAAGTTCTCCCACAAGGAAATAGAATAGCTCCTGCTAGTCATATAGATTGCATTTAGACTTACTGACTAATGCATATCATAACATATGCTGGAATCATGGTCTCTGACTACAGTCAAAAATATGATGGTTCCTCCTCGGAGAGCGAAATGTGAGATGTTATCAGAGTATGCACATCAACACAGAAACTAGGAAAGCCTCTCACTTCTGTAATACAGCCATGACTTAAAACCCCAGTATTTGCAAGCTCCTGCATAGCTTGAACGTAGCTTCTAACTGGATTTATCTGGATTTCCATTTGCACTTAGTTACTTTTCAGATAGTTATAACGTTCTTATTTTAAATGTTAATAAAAGGTATCAAAATGATGACTAAAAATATAATATAGGGTCCAAAATGTCAAAAACAAATATATGGATAGAAAAATGTATTGGTTTCATATTAAGCAGTAACACAGACACATACACAATTAGATAATAATGCTCTACAAAATTAAGACTAATGCTTTCAGCCAGACTGAAAGGTTTGGTCTTGGAAGAGTCCCTTATAATAAATGGATTAACATGAGGAAGGCTAGCAGAATGGAGCCCATGATCAAATTAGACAACACTAGACTTAATGATGTTTGAAAAACCTTTTGAACACATGTGCTTTCTTCTCCTTTGTGACATTTGAAGGAAGTCAGCAGTTTAACACTATAATTACAGCATGGAACTATTTTGTTTCCAAATGTAATTATTGAACCCCCAAACTGATTTTCATACATCTGTAACTTCATACAATCTGATTTTAGAGGCTGACCTATTTTTGTACCACAGTTAAATTTAAGTCTAAATAAAACATAATGACTCCTTATATTTTATGATACAGTAACTTTAAAAATACTTTTTCTCTCAGAATGAGTCTTGATAACTTTTTAGAGCTGTTTATAATAGTAAATTCTTATGTAGTAGAATAGAGATGAGCCACACTTCTAAAAGGAATACAAATATGGCTTCCTTTCAATTGTGAAAATAAATCAATTTCCCTAAGTTTAATAGTTTTCCAAACATGCAAATAATTCATATTATTCATGATTATATCAGATTTATTTTCTCACATCCTGGCAGAACAGACTAAGAAGCAGAACAATGATTTATCATTGCAAATAAATTTAACATCAGAAGATTTAGCATCAGATTGTTTGAGCTTCCATTATACATGAAGGATTAAAAAAGAGTGATTCAGAATACAGTTTATTCTTAAACACCATAAAATCAAAGATTGTAATTTAGATATATAGCAGATTGTCTTCATGTCTGAAAAAGTGGAATATGGCAACTATTATTTCTAGGAAAATTATAATTTATATCAGAACTAGTTAATAATTAACATTTTGAATGCATTTGAACACTGAGTATTTAAAATTATAGGTGAAAAATTGGTAAACAGTACTATATCAGCTTATTGACTTGCATAAATGTAGTTTTGATGCATATGTCAGCAGCCTTCAGTATTCTTATCCACCAAAACAAGACTTTCAGAGAAAAGATTTTTTTAGTAGACCAACTGATGCAGTTGGAAAAACCAAACAAGATTTTTTGGTACAACCCCCCCTTCTTTGGGTTTGAAATAGAAAAAGTAAAAAAATAAAAGTCCTTAAATCAATGAAATATTGTCTCTAGTTTAGAACAGATGCACTGCAATCAGAAGGCCTTCATGTCTATCACAACTTTCTATAATGCATTTTCAGAAGTAGTCTTTGAAGGTAGGCATGTTTTTCAGCGAGCTTTATTCACAGGGTAGTGTAATGTTCATAATGTTACATGCTTTCCTACCATATGTTTTCAAAAGCGAAAGCACTTCTACCAATATGATACAGCTCTGATTCACCTCTCAGACTGCCTTTCCTGTAAAACATATTATTCCTGAGAAAGAAAAGGGGAAAATCAGAGGTTATTCACTTTTGATATAAAAGCTCTTTCCTGATGGCTCCATGGCAGCTCAAATGTATTTAATCTCAGTTTTTAATCTCCTTCCTGCACACTCAACCAGTTGAGAGAATAGATTTGGATGAAAGCTAATTCACTAAACTTAGAAAAAAATCCTTTTCAGACTAAAAAGAAATCCTTTCTCACATTATGGTGAATTTAATCAGCTCATGGAGGGGTTTAGTGATTGCCAGAGCTACTTTCAGGTGAAGAATGAAGTTTGTCTTGGAGATCAGGTGTGGGGAGATTGGAGGAAGATCACCATCTCACACAGAACAACATGCTAAGTCAGAGCCATAACGAGCCTTGAAATAGTCACGTATGCTAACGGCCATTCCTCAGCTTAGCCAAACCGTGAGTATGAGCAAAACATTGTGGGAACAGTGGTAGATGTGTAAAAAGCAGATTAGCTATTTAAGCAAAACAGAATGAACATAAAAGTCTTTTTATTATTATTATTTTTTTAATTAAAAAAGCCCAAAGATTGAGGTTTGTTTTGGGAAATATCAGTTGTAACAGTCTCCTCAATGCCAAAAAAGTAGTGGTTTCCTTCCGGCAGCAATCTTCCACGGGAAAGCCCCTCACATTTGCTTTGTCTGGAGGCCTTTCCCTCCCCAAGTCAGCAAACAGAATACAGAACAAATTATTACCTTTGCTTACATGTCTTCACATAACTTGTCTTCTGACAAATAGGTTGCCAAAATGCCTAAACATCCCCTTTGATTTATTGAAGTGAATGAGGTCTACTTCAAAATCAAAGGCTTGTTTTAGTTTGTAGCTTTGTGTGCTAATAGAAGAGTTGCATTTACCCACAGGAACTCATAAAACTTGAATCCTGATTTGAGTCTGGTGTTAAAATCCTATCTTCTGAGACTGCATTTGTTTTTTCTCATTCAAAATCTGTCAGTCCTTTGCATCTGTAGGATTTAGTTTTAACCAGAGGCAAAACAGACAAAAAGGAAAGGGGGTAACAAAATAAGCCTTATAAAGTATATCTTGAAAAAGGGAGCCTAGTGAAGATCTCTTCTGCAGCATGAATTATTAGTGTCAAAATGGCAACTAAAAAAATGGTCCTGCAGCAAGCCAGACTTCCTAAAAACATGAAGGCTCAGAGAGGTTGGTAGGAATTCCTACAAAGCACCATAAGTAATATGCATTGAGCTGACAGTACTGTATAAATTATGGGTACTCATTTTTATCCAAAGAAAAAAAACAAAGAAATTGATGTTGTATTTACTGAAGGGATGCCACAGCAGAGTATATTGGTCACAATATTTGGAACTTCCTGAGGTCTGTGTATAAAAATCTTGAATAATCCCATTACCAGCATCGATCTGGAGTTACACCACTGAAGTAATAGTCAATCTACTAAGACACAAACAGAATCATTAGGAAACAAATCAAGCTCGAAGTGTGCCTAATGGATCTAATTTTCCTTTCATTTACATGTCCAATTGCTTTTGACTGTCTTACTGATTTCCACTATCAGAAAATGTAACTCATTCCCCATTTGCAACTGAACCAGTTGTTCTTCATTCCTGGTGTGTCCCTTAGCTCACAGGCCTATAGAATAAATGCTGCACTCTGCAGTTGGCATCCACCAGTGTGCTGTGTCTCTTGCAGTCCCATATTAACATTATGTAGCCTTTTTGTTTCTCCTTAAATTGTGACTAAAGAAAGAAAAATTATTGGGTTTTGTCTTCATTTCCTGCTGTCTGCTGATTAAGGGGAGTATGATGGCTTTTTCATTGAGTAACACTCTATGCAGAATTTATCCTGACAAGGAGAATGCCAGTTTTTCTCTGACACTAATAAATTGCTATTGGCTATGATAAATGATGACTCTTAGGAGAAATGGATTATAGCCTATAAAACCAATTCTTATGATATATTTAGCCATTTTATTTGAGTCTACACATACTCGAGAAGTGCAAGCATTTTAAACTATAGACTTGCTGTGAGCTTTAAACCCTGAATATTTTAAGAGTAACAGAACTCAAAACATAGGGTCTGATAGTCTTCTCAATGAAAGGAAAATAAACGACACTCCATCCAGGTAGGCAGGGAAATCCACTGCTCGTGTCCTGTAGATCTCTGATAGCTAAGAGAGATTCTTTGATTTTTAATGTCATCTGAGACTGTTTCAGCAGAAGGCAAAGTAGCAGACAGCCTCCTACACAGCTCCATGTAACCATATGTTTTGCTCATTTTTTTCTGGATCTATCATTTTGCAGCGGGTAACGTTTAGGGACAAGATCAAAGGACATTTTTCAGGGATTCATGTGGTGGCTTGCCCCTGTATGGATATTACAGCTGGTGGATGCCATTCTGACAACATCCATGTCTCTTGTCATAATGCTGTAGTTTACTGGTATCACCAGTAAGTACTTTTCTTACTTCTTTATTGGGATATGGAGCTGGTGTTACGCTCAAAATCTTGGTTTTAGGAAAAGAGGAAACACACCTTATACACAAAGTCAAGAGTTTATTGTTAGTATAATTAAAATCTTAACAGTCTAATTCAAGAAGCGTTCCTAATCCAGGAGTAATTGTTGCAGAAAGAGAAAGAATACATCTATGCAGAAAAAAGTTCCAGTAATTATAATAATTCAGTTAAACTTGTTATACATGCACTTCTTATTTTCTACTCCTTTTCGTGATTTTCTGCTCACTCTTCCTCTGCTCCTCAGGGTCGTAAACTTGCTGGTTTCATCCTGATGTTGGCGGTGGGGCTGTTACAGGAAGCTCTCAGCATCTGGAGTCCTTTGCTGGGAGGATTAGGATGCCCATGTTGATGGTTTCTTCTTCCTCAAGCTAGGATCCATTCAGGGTCATTTTTTTTTGTTTGCTAACATGCTTTTACATTGGGATCTTTCTTGCCTGGTCTGCAGCTCTCTGTCTCACCTGAATTTATTATGCATGTCGTCTGTCTCACTTGTTAGATACTGTTTCTTTGGTCTTTTGTTAGCCCCCAAACCTGTTTTGTTGAAATCCAGTCCTATGTTTCTGTAACTGACCACTGGTGAGTTGTTTATAGCCATAAGGTCTCCAGTGCCAGCCTTTGCCCCGTCACTTACAATCCCATTCCCGTACTCCCCCACGCCGCAGCCTGCATCTCCACTTCTCAAGGCCTCTGCTGCCGTACCTGTCCCATATTTCTCTGCGCTGCTGAATGAAAGCCCTGATCTGCTGAAGACCTGGGAAAAACCCAACTATTGATCGCTACTGACGCACTGCCGAGCTGCAGCTTCCCAGTCAAATGTCCACCTTGGAACAACCCTGGGGCCATGTGGTGACAAGAGGCGGTAGCAGTAGGTCCCCACAGCTTGTATGTGCCTGGGTGTTTCTTCTGTTAAAGGCAAGGGACGGGGAGGAGGGGGACTCTATCATCAGAAATCAGAATTCCAGGCAGCAAGCCCTGCCTCCTCTTTGCCAGCACGCACTGATGCCGTGGGGCAGGCGATGCCCACGCTGGCAGGGAGGGGAGCTGAGGACCGGCAGAGATCAGATGGGAGGGAGACGGCTGCCTAACAGCCGGGCACGGAAACAGCAGAATGCCCTGGATGGAGATTTTATTGTTTCCACACGCTGGAATTCAGCAGAAAATAGTTGGCGGAGATTAAAGAACAGGCAGAGATTCTAAAGGCTCTCGGGTTTGCATGCCTTTATTCCTTGGAGAGGGCAGGAGAGATGAAAGAAGATATCATGGAGTGCTGAGAGATGAAAAAGCTGAAAACCTTTTTTTCTGGAAAAATTCACAGTGCCAGTTATTGTGTACAGAGGACATGCTACACTGTAAGCTACTGACAAGCTTGTGAACCTGATTCTTGTCATGAAGCACTTGTATTTCAAAGAATAAAAATCAGAGCACAGCAAGCGCACAAATATTCAGGGTACTTCAGCAGAGAAACACTTTGTTAAGATGTGTTAAAGGCAGTTAAGTAGCAGTGACAGATTGCCAGGAAAAGCACCAGTTTCATGTTGAGGGGTTTTGGGAGATTAATATAAACTGAGAACTTGAAAACACCTTTTTCTTGATTTCAGATCATTCTGTAGAAAGCAAAGCAGCTTCAAGAAGCGTGAAAAACTTTGATTTGCACCACCAGGTATAGCAGCAAAAATAAAGACTGCATGTAGCTGAATCTTCTGGAAAGAGGTGCTGGAAATTTCTGTTTATTGTTTGTCCTTCCCTTTTGCTCTTCTCTGCCTTCTTTCCATCCTTGTTCCCAAAGGATCTTTCTTCTCTGTCAGCAATTTGAAGAAGGCAATATTTACCTTGAATCACTGGATGGTGGGGTCCGAGCATTATGAAAGATTCAAACTGGGACAGGGTTTTTAAAAATTTAATTTGAGGTGAGAAAATTTAAGTGAGGAAAAAAAAGGCTCATCAGCCCAAATTGGGGGCTTTTATTTTTTCTCTGAGAATTTTGTTTCATAAGACATGCTGACTTCTTTGGTCTTGTTCCAGTGTAGAAGAGAAAAAAAAAAAATCCAACTGAATAATTTCCCACTAAGCCAGGAATCCAGTTCTCTCCCATTTCTCCCTTAGGTTCAATTTATATTTGTCTAAAAAACAGTACATCATCTGCTTGGAAGAAGTAACATTTTTGTTCAAGAAGCCTCTTTATTTTTCAACACACCAAGAAATATGGTAGCTGTTTTGTTCCTGACACTCTCACTCCTTCTTGTTTCATTATTTGTGTTGTGTTGAATTTATGAGAGTTTTTTTAAGTTAATTAGATTTCTAAAAGCATCTGAGCAAAAACAATTACAAAGAAATCTGTATTGCAACATAAACAGATTTTTAAGTCCACAGGAATGTCATTTTTAAAGATAATTTTATTTGAAATTCCATTATAAATACTTCCATGATTCCTACACCTTCTCAACTCTGTGGCTTTTCAAAGTTTGCATTCTTCAAGTTTAATTTAAAACTGATATCTTAAAAGTTACAACCTAGGCTGTTTCTAAAGAGTACAGGAAAGCTTTGCACAATATGTGTATTTTAATTTCAAAAATTCAAATTCCTCTTTTTTTCTCTCTTTCTGTTTAGGTTGTCTGGTAGTCTTTAACAGTGTAGTGGGGAAGTTCTAAGCACAGTATATTTTTCATCATAATCTATATGAATGCTGACTACTAAAACAGCATAACATTTGGGGAGAGGGTTTACAAATTTTTCTATCAATAAATTACAAACTAAAAACATGTGTTAGTTTTTCTAATTATTTTAGCAAAAATAAATTTTTAACTTTTATAGTCAAAGAGTTTCAGATTCTCATTTCAAAATGGCACATTATTTTAGAAATTTACTTATATGTATTTAGAAAATGCAATGGGAAATATCCTAAAACACACCTAGACGTGTAAGTTTTGTTTCTTACTGGAAAAAAAACCTCTGTTTTGGTGAGGGATACTGAAAATGTGGCCAGCAAGTTGAAACATCACTTATTTGAAGATGTCTCTTTGTGTGTGTTGCATTACAGCCTGCTGGTGGATAGAGTAGGTCAGGATTGTCTCCTTGGCCAGTCCTCAGGGGTTTGGCAGCCTCTACAGCAGTTCCTGTATGAGGAAAAGTCTTGAAAACATGCCTCCAAATTTGATCATCACCATGTGCATATTACCCTGTCCAGAGGGCAACTCTCCTGGCATGCCAAATATTGGAAAAATAATGTATGCTTTATGGGATGATGAGCTGCCAGACGATAACTGGCCCAGCCTTTGCGCTGCCCACCATTGCAGAATAGCTGTTGAATGGAAGAGGGGCGCCCAGGGCATGGAGAAAAACCACAGTGAAGACCAAGCACCAATCCCTGGAGCACAGGATCTGTCCAGGTTGGTGGGCCAGCTGCCTGCTGCAACTGCGGCTGGGGTGCTTGTTGGGAAGCCCGAGGGACACCAACCAGGGCAGCCTGTGCCAGGCTTGGTGGCATCGGCCAAGGAGCTAAGAGCAATACTTAGCCAAAAATCAAGGAAGATTTATCAAAAGCCACATATTCACAGAAACATTTTGCTTTTGACAAATCGGCATTTTCTGGAGGAAAAACAGCACATTATAAAAGTTTATTCTCCTTTGTAATGATAAATACCTTTGTGGTAGTCCATGGCATGGCATGTCAGAAATGGAAGCTTTCTTTGAAATGTTTGTTTCTTTTTGCATTTACTTTTAGATTCGTTAGAGGAGTTCAGCTGTCATCCAGTGAAATAGGAATAGCAGAGTTCAAACCTAAAAATCTTCCTATACTCAATTTTAAACAATCAGAACTTATAAACTCTTTTTAAAATGATTTTTTAATTATAAATTAATGTTTCTTAAAGGACAAAAACTATCAAGCCCTAGAAAGTTATACTTTCTGTACAGCAATAATTAAAAAAAAAAAATAAAAATTGAAATCCAGAGGGAGTACCAATCTGGGGATGCAACCATCAGAATAACATATTTTCTATATTACTTATATTAATTTTTCCTGGTATTCCAGTCAACATGACCCATTGTTGTGAATGCCAGTAATAAAGATCAGTGTGCTAATGCATGTAAAAAATAACTAGGAAAAAAAAACTTGCAGGTGTTGAGCCTAGGTTTTAGGGAAGGGGGTCACCATCATCAACATTACCTGCTAGATTTTTCTTGTCCAAGTGTTTAAATTCCTAAAACCTTTTTTCCCTTCGTACTCATAGGCAACTTCTTTTATACACTCAGGTAACTTTCCCTAAAAACTTTTTCTCAAAAGGCAACTTATTTTGTTGGTGAGAATGATTTGTAATAATAGAGCAGCTTAAGGTTACTTTGATCATTTAAGCCTGTTCTGAGATATGACTGTATAAACTTCTGGTATCTAACAGTCTGCACATTCCACTTTTCCAATTCTTTAAGCTATTGCATTTTTATAAGGAATTGAGTTAACCATTTAGGCAGTCAGGTATGTCAATTAACAATTATAACTGACAAATTTCCAGACCAAATAAAAATCTGAAACGCTGACATAAAAATGGTTACTGAGACACAGGCGGATGTGAGTCATAGTGGAAAGGAGACAATTGCCAGGCAGAGGCTTCATCAGCTTAAAATAAAAAGAGCCTAGTCCTGATTGAATTACTTTGCAATGGGCGACGGTACTAAGGCAAATGGCACTTTCAGAGTACTGTAGCTGTTAAAATAACCTGGGAATAAACCCCTGCTCTTTAACAATATAGAGGTAGGGCAGAGATTCAATGTGACACGTTCCTAGTCTGAATATGCCAGTACAGAAGTGCAGTGATCTCGCTAAGACCACTCAAGGTCTGGCTTTTGACGAGCGGGGACTGCTGACAGTGGGACAGCTGGACGACGTTGCTCCTCAGGTCCTCTTGCTGCCTCCACTATGCAAGTTGACTCTTGTGAAATGGCTCCTCAAATGACACAGTTTGGAGGGTGACGTTTCAAAGCATATGTGTTTAGCTTTAAAACTGGACTGTAAAATTCCATGGCAGAGGAATAGTTTCAAGTAACAATTCAACTGTCTTCACTAGGGGACAGAAGGTCAGATTACAAACCCAGAGTAAGTCACCCTTGCTGCTGTGTCAGAACTATTCTCATGTATCTTATGAGTTAGGGACTCGACATTTTGCACTGCTATTTTTATACGTTGCATATTATGTGGCTGACTTTCTTCTAATCTTCAGAACGTGTATTTAGGGCTTTGGATCATGTACAGTATACAGTAACATGAAAAATTGTGTTCATTAGGAGATTTGGCAAACATTGAGGTAGCTTTGAAGTCTGGTTCTGTAATAAATCTTACATAAACTCTCTTGTTCAGACGTTGATTACTTGTTAGTGGTCCTTTCCCTGTAATAGAGATGCACAATATTCCAGTTTGGATAATGTCTTACCATAAAGAAGACATTTAAACAACAGATACTGTTAGCTGCATGTCACAGGGTTTTCAGACATAGCAGAAAAAAAAAATAAAAATCAAGGGAAACAGATACAATAGTCAAAAGTTAAGAATGTAAAAAATAAACACTGTATAGAAATAAAACCTAGTGATTTGTTGCCTCAGCTATTAAAATCTTATTCCAAATATCTACTTACAAGATATGGGTTGTCCACTGGGACAGACATGCCAAGAAATTGATTCTCCTGCAGCAATGCCCCTACTTGACCGTATCAGTGTAGTGAATTTATTCAATGTTTATGACTTACAAAGTTAGAGATAGTAGGAAAGAATTCAACAAAGTGTATTTTGGCAGAAAATTCTAGTTCATTGAGCCTGAAATGTTTACTTTCTAACATGTCAGGCTGGAAGTATTTTTGCCTGGATGCTTGATGAACTACCCTACAAAAAGTTTGTGTTTCCAGTGTTCCTAGTCTATGTTAAGCTATTTGACACATTTGCTTTGGAAGTTAAAATGAGTTGCTATAAGACCCTGGAAGCAGTGTGTTCCTAAACCTACAACATTCTGCTTGACAGAATTACCGGCTTTGTGACACGGGGATAGCTACGGATTATGCTAGGACTGACAGTTTTAGGACACTGAAGCATGAAGTTGCTCACCTGAAAAACATGGCTGAGTTGGGGGGTGAGCTCCAGCCCCACCTAAAGTCAGGGCCTCCAAGTGCTAGGGATCCTGGCACTGCTTCAAACTTGGTTTCCCAGGGAAAATGATACTTTCTTTTGTTTTCTTTTTCTCTTCTTTCAGTTTCAGTGCTGCTGTTCTCAGCTGTTGAAGGTGCTCAGTGGATGTGGGCTGTGCAACAAGCTGTGTGTTAGGAATGGATGCAAAGGCACATGCTATATGGTACTTCTGTCATTCTTTTTCTTACCTGATAAAACAAGACAATACCAAAAATAACATAACACCTTCCGTGATAGCAATCTTTGATCTCCTTACCCAGTGCTACTTTTCAGGATTAAAATGCCTATGAAAGGACAAAATAGTTACTATTTCACATAGCATGCTGTGCTTCCTAGGATGTGGTTACAAAGAGGTCCTGTTCCTTGGACAAGGGGCTGACATACTCTTCAGGTAACACAACTTGCAGAATGTTAAATGTGATGGTTCTGGATGCAAAGCCTTGGCCCCTAGCTGAACTGAGTATTTTCAGATCATTTAAAAGCATTCCTTTGACTAATACACTTAAGAAGAAACGTTCCTAACAAGCAATATGGACTGATATGAACTCTGCTATGGGATGCTCACAATCCATCTCCTGCACTGTAAATAATGCTCCCAGATCTCCAAACGTATGATATCTTCTGTAATGCTTTTGTAGTATAACAGCTTAGATTGAAGACAAAATAAATGAAGCCAGTAAGTTTTGATTATACTGTGCTAGATTGAAATACCAAAGCACAAGCCCTACATTATGAAAGTTCTCCCGACCACAGTAAAAAATTGCTCGGTGGATTGGATATGGGATAGAGAAAAACAAGGACCTTTCTTTTGCCTATTACCCAGCCTGATGAGCCAGATTTGGTTTGCAGACTGGCTGACACATGAATTGTCATGTCTCCAGCTTCCTTGTCAGCAAGCCTGTGGGTGAATGGTTCTGATTTGAGCCCACTTTTATGGGGGAGGAAACACCCATGCTAACAAATATTTGGGATGTTTTGAGGTAATGTTTTAATGTACTGAGCAATTATATTGGTGCCACATGAAGAAAGAAACTGAGTAACCCTTCCTTGCTAGGTTACTATATACCTAACAGATTTCAGCCACCTACACCTTTACCAATGCATGAGATGACAATTTTTAATGTGCCTGTAAAATATGTTGCTATCCCACTTTTCTTTTTTTCCGCTGCCTTTTCTTGCTTAACTACCTCATGTTAGAAAGTTAGGAAAAAAGCCTCAAACACCTAGAATACGTGACTAAAATTATCTTTCTAGTTTTCATGCATGTTAAGTTAGGGAAAATGCCTCATTTTTAAACAAACAAAAAAAAGAATAAAGCTGAGGTAAAACAAATGTACCACAAAGATCCTGTGAAATGCATGATTGTATCTGGGCAGATAGATAATTAGGTTGTATGAGACCTTATTTTTTGAACATCTGAAGTGTAGGTGGACTTGAGGAAACAAAGCATTAAAGCTCAATTTTACATTTATGTTGTTGTCTTTGCACACTTGTCTCTGTTTCCTGTGGTGCCAGCCATCTGCCCAAGCCCATGTGCTTGATAGGACATGTCATGGCATACCACAAGGATCTTGGGTACCATTGTGTTTAGTCCAAATCTCAAGCTCTGAGTTCTGCATGTAATTCCCTTTTACTTTTATATTTGTCTTACGCCTGGGTGTGAGTTCAAGTCAAATATAAAACATCAAGGCACACTACCCTTCAAGGAATGACAATCCCTTATATTTAAATTAAAGAGAGTATCATGGTGCCAAGCATTTAGCTGAAAAAAAAAAGCATATATAAAAAGTAGAGTCTGCTTCTCCATGAGGTTTCATGGGTAATTTTGGAGAGGGAGAGTCTGACTATTGGTATAGTAGAGCATTTTTTGTATGACAAGCATTAGGTAGAGTCTGTGCTGCACGAAACAGGATGGCCTGCATGGCAAGGTGTCTTAGCAAGTCTGTAACAAAAATCAGCACTATAAAGCATTCAAACTAAAGATTTTTAATTTAGGTGTAAATAATTCATTTGAAGTAATATCATCCTCAACCCCACCCCAAGCATGTTAACCATATCATACATAGCATCCAGTGTGGACTGAATTCTGTTTTATCAGCTTAAAAGTTATTTGAAAATGAATCAAAAACAAAAGCTTTTGCAACTGCATTTGTATTTCTGTTGCTTATTTTTAACACTTATCATTTTCAGAATGGGGACACTGCTGGATCTAAATGATCCCCAAATGGTGAGAAAGAAGAGTACATTCAGAGCACTGGAGATCATGAGTTAGTGTCTGACTCTGCTGCACACATCCTGTATGACCTTGGGCAAGTCACTGAACTTTGTATGCCAAGAGCTTCTTTTAATCATTTTCAAAGCTAAATGTATCTGCATCTGTTAGGTCAACTTCATTGATTCACTTTTGTTTACAAAACTCAACTGAGAGTTCCTGGAAGAAAACAGTCTGGTTGTGTATAACATCGACCATGACATTTCACTAGATTTTTAGTTGAATCACACTTTTAAAAATGAGTATTGCATCTTAGTTTTAAACGTTCAGTGTCAGGAATATGCACTGAGAGCGATTATAAATTTTCTCAGTGAGTAATTAGGCTGAAAGCTGTAAAAATATATATTTATTTTAGCCTTAATTTGTCTAATCCAACTTCCAGTGTGGATTGGATCTTGTTATAACTTTGGCAGCTGGATTGAAGTACCTATTTTCCATGTTTTACTCTCAGTATAGGTGTTTACGGGAAGTCTTTATCACTCTAGAGTTTTTGATAACAACATTGCTTCAACTCCCAGGATGCCATTACAAGGCAAGACTTTTGGTTTCTCAGTTTCTGGGCTATCAACAACCCTCGTAAATTGTGACCAGCATATGTGGATGTGGTGACATTCACGGCTCTGTCAGTACAAAGGACATGTAGCCACACAAGTCCTACTTGGGACTGTATATTGGCCTTACAGATATTCTGTAAGAGGTTCAGCTGTCACTCTTCCATCACTCCAGAGTCCTCTCCAGGAGTATTGCCAACTAGCAGAAGTTCTCCTCTCAATAACGCCTATTTTCCAGATGTTTAACTCCCACTGACAGAATAAAAAAGCATGTTGTCTGCTTCTATTCAGCAGACAAAGCAATCCATTTGTTCAGCCCTGGGGAATTTATCCTCTCCCTTCATAGTTTCATATTTTCTGAAAATATATGCCATCAGCAAACTTTATCAGTGATTTTGTTTATTCTAAGTTATTGAAAAGAACTGCATGTTTCATAAAGATCCTGCAGATACTTCTGCTCTCTCAGAAACACACTGGCTGATTCTCTAATTATCTTTGAGATCTGTCATGGCTATTTTTAACGCATGCATTTGGTGCATCATGTTAATTTCAGATCATTTTAGTTTTAATCAAAATGTCAAGCCATATTGAGTCATGATCATTACAGAAGTGGAGGTATGTTACACCAGCATCCATTACCTTTATTAACCAAACTGGGATCATTAAAAGAGCAAACTATGTGGAAAAGATCTAATGGTTTTCCATAAATCATTAATCATTCTCTTAATTGTTCATTAACAGAGAGTCAGACATTCCCAATTTACTGATGCTGGTCAGATTGGTCTATTTTTAAACACTTTGTCTGAGCAACACTGTGAGTGCAACATTAGCCTTTTTCAGTCTTTAGGAACCTTCCCAATATTGCAAGAATTTCTGAAAATCAGTATTCAGTAACTAGAGAACTCCTTAGTCAACTCTTTTAAAATTCAAAGGTTTAAAATGTTTGTACTAGTTGTTGGTTTACATTGTATTGAGTTACGGTTGGCATTTCTGGAAAAATTCTGGAAATGTAAAATTTATTACTTATTTATTTTTAAAGAAAATTACTGGAAATGTTAGTCCTTCTTTATCAGCTTAAGGAAAGGCCGGAGAGAATGAACAAAGCACAAAGGAAGTGGAAACAAATTTTCCTCTAGACAATAGAGGACAATGATGCTGTCTTATTATATGAACAATATAACTGATGTCAATGGAACTGCCCTGTAAGTAAAGATGTATGTAGTTGAAGTATACTTAGAACACTTCACTTGTTGTGGATTAAAGTTAAAATTACAGCATGAATCTAATGATGAAATTGCAGTCCTATGAAGAGTCATGCTGAGACAAAGGCTGGGGTTCATGTAGCATAACTTCAGCCATGTAAAATTTAGGCATCTATTCTAAACAAGCCATTTATGCCTTCTTTATAATTACTGGGAAGACATAAGATGATCTGGAGTACAATTCATCCCATAGATGCTGAACAGCTGAGGGTGGCTCAGCTGTCTTTTGTGGATGCCCATCTTTCTCCAGGCAATCCAGAGAAATTAGATTAAACTAGATGACTAACACTTATCTGGCTAAAGACAGGTGAGATGAATGCCATCCAACATGATTGATCCAAGGAGATCTGCACTGGAAAAAATCCCACACCACTCCTCCCATCTTGTACAAAAATATAGTCATTGCACAATGCTTTCCAGCTGAGATCAGAGTTTACTGAAATAGAATAAAAGTGTCAGTTTAAATGCGATTTGCATTTCAGACTTCAGGTGTTTTTTATTGCCTTTCATAGAAAGCAACCCTTAGAGGAATGCCAGTTACTGTACAGTACTTCTCTCTAATTGGAACAAATAATCTCTCCTAAATAAAATATGGATACATTTATAATTATTTTATGACTGTTTGATTGTATGGCTGTATGTCAGCCCCTTTATTAAAAGCAAAGCAGTACTCAATTGAAATTATTAACTAAATGTATTAGGTAGATGTAACTTGTGTCTGATACTTTGCTCAAACAGAATCCAAAAGTTTCCAGTTTAGATTTAAGTCTGTATGTGCTCAGTCAGAGAGAGATTGTCCCTCAGAAAAAAAAATCCATCTTTGAAAAGCAGAATCTTGACTCTGTTTCTTCCTTATTCTGTGGCAAAACAGAAAGTGCAGTCCTGCTTCCCAGGCTGACTTGCTTTCTTCCTCTCTCTCTCATCAAACCAAGCACACTGTCTAGCAATCTGAGACAGGAGAAAAGAGCAAGGCTGCGCCCAATTCACACCCAGTAAAGAGGAGAAGGGAGATGACATGCTTCATTAACCATTACCATCTCCAAGCTGCTATCAACAATATAGAACACCTGTGCAGAGGAGCCAAGTACCCCTTTATGCCTCTCACTTGATGCACAGATTCACTTGATTCACAGATTCAGAGTATAATCTGTGACGAGTAACGGCTAATGTTCAGTAATGAGGAGAGAATTTCTCCTTAGCCAAATGTTATCTGTTGAAAAAAAAAAAAGTGCCTTTCTGGCAGAGAGGAAACTGTGGATCTTTAAATACCTCAGTGTTATTAAAAATCTTAGACCTTAGCAAATGATTGACAATATTTCAACAACAGGGAAATGGTGACTGAGAACTCATCTGTGAAAACAGGTGGTGCTTGACACTTCTTTGGAAGAACCAGTCAGCCCCATTAGAAGACCAGGTCATCTAGATTAAAGGGAAAAAAAGAGAATATGCTTGTACTAAAATACTCACTACATAACTTTAAAAAAAATAATGTTACCTGGAGAGCAGGTAACGTTGTGCATTAGTTGCCTAGGGAAGACTGCAGAACCAGTTAAGGTGACATGGCGAATGCAGCGGTGACAGCAGCCTACAGAAGGTGTAAGTGATGCAGCAGCCAGGAGAAAACCTTGTTCTGGACTCAGCTGGCACTTTACTGGTTACAGAGGACTGATGTGTTTGTGTAAAGGAAATTGCATATGCATGCAGATACACATACATAAATATAGATGCTTACCTCCTTTGACTGTGGGTGACATACATGCATGTGTACATATTTGTGTACATGTATACATAGATAAACACACCAACATGTATATGCTTCAGCAAAGACGGTAAGGACTGGCCTGAGTTGTCCTATAGGCATTTAGTGCTGTTTTAAATGTCCTGTTTTATCTGAGATACCTACTTGAAGTTGGCATATATTTACAGGCAACTTACAACTTTCTGGAGGTTCATCTGGAAGCTGGCAGGCTACCGCGACAGTGCCTCAAATGACAGCAGACACATCTGTTTGCGTGGCTGAATCCCAGCCCACGTGCTGCAGTGAGGAATGTAGACTGTCACCTACTGCTTTATGTATTCACCTTGTGACACGTGTCACGGTGACCCCAAATCAGCAAATATAGCGGTTTATCTGTTCCCAACAGTTTTACTTCATTACAGAGATGAGGTTCTTTCTCACTAATTTCATCTGCTCAAAGTGTGCTGCAGTTTGTTACTTTCACTGCTGAGTCACCGTGTTTCCACTGTGGCTTGCTCACTCAATGAAGTATGTGAAGAGACATGGCACGCGCTGTAAATCCAGCTGGCTTCATACACCAGCTTTGGTTTTTGAGGCTGTGAGCGAATGAACCTCAAGTTTATTTTTGCTTTTCCTTTGCACTTTTACAATGGGAAGTGACTGACAAGTTCTTAATTAAAAACCACTGTAGAAAACCAGACCTGACACCCCCTAAGAAAAAAACCCTTCCTCTATTAAAAATATAGATACACCTTACTAAGGAAACACAGAAAATAACTCAAGGAGCGCTTAGTGCTGTGCCATAGTACTACAGCTGTGGTATTTCCCATCACACTGTTTTGTTCAACAGTAAGGAGAGAATCATCTGGTACAAAATTTCTCCATTGAAACAGCACTGCTTTTCCCTAAAACTTCCAAAAATAGTAGTATTCCAAATTATTTTACTTGTAGAAGTACATTTAAAATGCCCAGTGACTGGTTTTCTCCAACTGTTCCATCTAATGTATCCTTGTAAGCAAGTTCTTTATGCTTTGAATTTTTGCATAGTGGTCTATGTTATCCCACTGTCTGATTTGCAGAGGCAAGCACGCATTGTGTCCCTGTCTGCAACAGTTTTTATTTTTCCTGTAATAGCATAATTTACAATCTTGCCATGGAAGTTTTCATAGGATCATTTATTAATCTACAGTTCTAGGAGTAACCCCTTGTTTAGGAGTATCCCAGCCAGTCTGCAGCTAAACAATGAAAGACTGGGACACAGGAATGTTCCTAGAACTCAGGGATAGGCTTGATCCATTTTGTGACTTAAAATCTGGGATGAGAACCAGGCATGTAGTGCATGATTCCTATGCCTTCCTTTCCATGAGCTGTGAACTCTGACACACTCTGATTATTTGAAATTTCAGTTGACCCACTTCAACAGTAGATCTAACTTCTGTCTTGACTTTATCTCAGGAAAAGCATTTCCACATTTGCCACTGTCAGAGTTCAATACTCTCTGACCAGGAGGAGGGTTTTAATGTTTATTAAAAAACTTACTTATTTGGTATATTTGGGATTTTGGTTTAGCAGAGTGACACAGCAGTATACTGAAATCACACCAGAATACTGTTTGAATCACAGCACAAACATGTTTCTCATTATCGGTCACTGTATGCTCACTATCATGATGCTGGGCATGCCCAGTCACTAGGAAGGTATTCATGGGTTGAAACCAGATCAAGCTCTCTTCCATATTTGTTCCATTAGTTGACCAGATTTTATACTTTATGTTGGGCTGAGCCATGCATATGCCCTCCCAGCACTGGCACGCTGGTCTGGGTAGCTTGGGAAGACATTATTCTGTGTTAATTATCTCAGGGAAACTGATGAGTCAATGGTGCAGCTGTCCTATCTAAAACCAACGTTACCCTCCAGCCTCCCTGGTGTTCAGATAAGTTTAGTTTTCTTTATGACACATTCTTCCCTGAGCACATTGATTTTTTTTGCCCTTCTCTGAACTCTCCTCCACTGTGTGCTGGTCAGTCAGAGCCACATGACAGCTGCTTTCTCCCATGTATAAATTCACAATGTATTTTCCCAACAAATGCACTGCATGCAGTAGAAATAGTACATCTCAGGGTTTTCTTCTGGAACAAAAGTTTACAGAAGATGGGAACAGCCTAACACAATGCAAACTGCAGAACACAGCACCTACTCTTACCTGCTGACTCCTTTTAATTATGTCTGTAGCAAGTTATTAGTTATAATATACCTTGTGAAAAATCTTCTGAAATATTATTTTTTAATTTATTGGGGATATTCTACTTTGAAACACAACAATCTAAATACTATGAGAAGGTAGATACCTAACAACTCATCATCCCCATGATGCTTAAATTAACATTGAAGGAAAACAGGGAGTCAATACAGATATTTTGCTTGGAAACATCCTGCAAGAACTAATGCTTTTCCATAGCTGAGTCATGTAGTGCAGAAAATCATGCAGAGAGGTCATTGCTCAGGTGAATCAAATGACTAAGAGCATAAAAATTATGACTCCTCTCTTTTGCCCCTCAGATCAGAATTGTTATTCTTTCTTTTTTAAGTTGTGGGTGTGGAGAATACAAAAAGTGTTGTTTTTCTAGCCTTCTTTCTCAATAAATTTTTCCAAAGAAAGCATGCAATATGAGAATGCAGCGTTCTAAATAGGCCACTTATACTAATTATTTTTTTAAATTCATTCACATAATACAGTCCAGGTTATGAAATAAGTTACAGGCCTATTTCAGTGGAGGTATTACTAGATTTACCCAAAGTATATGTCCAGGTTTGCCTTTATGTATAAGGCAATAACACTACAGTTTCTGACTAAGGCATCAACATACAGAAAATGAAGTACAGAGAAATTAAGGGACTCACCCAAATACAGTCACAGGTTGTGTCAATACAAGTAAATTGAATATGCCTGAGAATATTTCCCGGTAAACCAGTATTTATTAGAATTGATTCAGTCACAGATTGGACAGTAGAGTTAGATGTATAACACAGATCTCTTTAGACTCACTGGTGTTCAGGATCCTAGTCTGGAACTGTACACCTTATTTCTGAACCTCTGTTTTGACTTTAAGGCTAAACTTCATGGCTGTCCACCTTGTCCAGCTCTTGGAATGTCTTCACAAAAGTCCCTTCATGGATGAGTAAAGTGGGTATCTAGCAAGTATCTGTCCTCCCTTATTCCTTTCAAAACACTTCTACAGGCAGTTTTCAGATAGTTCAGAGGAAATGAAGGATCATTATATCATATCGGAACTGAGTCTGAACCACAAAATCATCTTCCACCTGCTCACTATCTGCTGAGTGACTGCTAATGGCATGATGCTTATTTTGGTTCTGGGTCATTACTAGTGGATCTTTCAAAGCCATTAAATTGACCTTCTGTTGCCACCAGAAAGGCAGAATTGGACTGATAATAGCAATGAAGAGGATTTTGTGAAAATTTCCTTCCCTTTTATTAACTAGAGAAATGAAGTTAGTTGTCACAGTGTTTTAAATTAGTCAAACTTCATGTTTGTATATTAATTTTCTTAATTTGCTGCCTAAAAGGGAGGCAGTGTTATGCTTGTATGTGAGAAACAACAATGATTGATACATCTTGGGGAGAGCTGTAAATTTCCAAAGATTCTCTTGTTTTTCCTTAATTTCCATAATTTAGTTAACTGTAAGAAAAATCAGGTCTATCCTAGTTGGCTGCTCTCATTATGGTTTATTTTCTCCTTCTAAATTAAGGAATATGTTGACCTACTTCTCTGATTAGATAACCTAAATTCTTTGCCTCTCCTTTCTTTTTGGATAACTAGTGAATCCCTTAGATTTATTTTTCAATTAGTTAAACTAGGGAGGTAGAGTCCTTTATGTATCTGCTCCGCTGATGATAGTGGCGATGTCTTCAGATAGTATTTTATGTCTATATTATATGTTACATGCCAACTTGAATTGTTAGGCTTCAGAGAAATACCTGTAACTGTGTGATTAGGGTACACAATAGTGTGTGAAAACTGGGATTTATTTCTCCTATTTTAGTTGCAAAGATCTACAGCTGGGCTAATCTTCAATATCCCACACTTGAGAGAAATGGGCACTTCTTAGAAGTGATTGATCTGACCTATTTTAAATGTCTGCTTTAGGAAGAGATTAATTATGCCCTGCTAGCACTTATTTCTCTCCACTGGCAACATGACTGTATTACTTCAGAGGTGGGCGTCTGCATGGTAGACGTCGGCATTATATCAGACTCTTGCTTCATATTATTTCTTAGCTGGAACTATAAAGTGCATATAAGTTGTACAAGCCTAAGGTACCAGTAGTTCCCAAAGCAGGTTCCACTGTTTGCCTCCAAACTGGTGCCGAGCTTGGGTCTTTGTCCCATAGCTGTGCTAGCAAAGAAAAGCAAGAATGTGAGTGACTGAAAATAATTACATTTCCTAGATTGTAAGTGTGCCTAACGACTGCCTTGTCTCTATTTTGCACTTTTGTCTGTCCTTGTTGCTACAGGCTCTCTTAAATATACTCTAAACTTGAATATTTCTTAACTCCATATCCTCAATTTCAAAGTGTCTAATTTATGACCCTTGTGCACTGCAAAAAAAATTGAGTCTCCAAAGTGTGTATAAAAATTCTGCAAGAAAGATAAAAGCTTTAATTGTAATTTTTCAAGTCAGCCTACATAAATTATACCTCAAAGAAAGGATAACACAAGGTGTAAATTTGTTGCTTTGAGCAACTCTTTTTTACAGATTTGTTCTGACCAATGGAACAGACAGTTTGAGATGGACTTGTTTTCTTATGAACAGTTTGTCACGTTCTTATATGCCGTGAACTGAAGGTTATGTTTTTTTTACCTCAGCTGAGCATATAACTGTATAATTAACTCCATAGTTATATAGACTATTTTTTTAATCCAGATTTTTTTTTTAAGATACACTCAAGGCAGTGTAAAGGCCCATTAAAATAAAACACAATTCCCCCTTTCTCTCAACTGCCTGAAGTATTGAGTTACCTTTAAAAAGCTGCAGCTCAGTGGTTTAGTACTTGAAGCTGGCTCTGTTGTGTCAGGAATTTCTAAACATGGATTTGACTTTCTTTCTCTTCATAGGAAAAGCAAATAAATTACTGATAATCCTTTTTAGAAAGAAAAGAAGACAGAAGAACAAAAGCAAATGCTTCATTCAATGAACAGTCATATTTAATGTTCAGCGCATCACCTGCCCTTTCTTTGTTGGTTTTTTTAATGAGCATTTCTGTCTGAAACCTTTTATATTCCAAAGCCTTCCAACTGTATTCTCATTCACATCTTCAGCAAAATTAGTTTCTATCAAAGGCTGTAAGATTGAGCAGTTTATCAAAGAAGATCCTTCAGATCCTAGTATTTTCCTTAGTGTCCAACTTACTTGGGTTTATGCAATATATTTTTATTCCGAGGAAGAAGCAAGACATTGTTGTGCTGAGAATAACAGGAGAAGAGGCTAGAGTCACAGGAGAGGGCCAGGTGACTTTGCAAAGCCCTCTTGACTCAGTCCTGCAGAGATTACTTCTGGAGAGCATAAAAACAAACTGTGCCGGATTTTAAGAAATCTCAGAAACTCACCTGCAGTTGCTGGTTCATCCAGGTCTCTTTAATTTCATGGTCATGCAATGGAGATGAACACCAGGATTAGAAGGATCCTTCCTGGTTTCAAAACTAGCAACTAAATTTACTGTCTACCTACATAAGGGTAGTACCACTCCTCTGTTTACAAGGTTAATGTCTCTGATGGTGGCCAGTAGCCCTCATACACCATCAGAAAATTTGTCTTTTGAATTTCTTCAGACTATATATGAGCTAAAAAGGTTTCATTGAGACAAGAGAAAATTCCAATATATTTCACACTTCCACCGTTCCTCAGTAAACGTTGGTGGCCTTTCTTTAAGTGGGAACTAAATACCTTATATAAAAAGTAATTTAATTGCCTGTAGCAAAAAAGCAAAACTGTCCCTGAAAAACCATTAGATTTCAGCAGCATAGAAACAGCATACTGTGCTGTATTCAGACCCGCTACTGTCAGATGTCATGTCTCAGTGTTATTTGTCTCCATTGCTGCCTAGGAGTAAAACCCTAGAAACCAAGGATGGACTGAGTTAGACACTGCAAGTGTCCCTATGTTTAAGGTAAATACCAAGAGAAATAATATATATAAAACATTCAAATGCATCTAGGATATCTCTTAAAACTACAAAAATCTAGTAGGATGCAATGAGTTTTATATATCAAGGGGCTATGAACTGGGACCTCTGGGAAACTAATTTTCAATGATTTCAGAAGTTTCTGCACCAAGCTGTCCTCCCTACTCTTCTGGTGAATGTGATCATACTCAGAAAATTAGAGAGAGAAGTGAATATGTGCTGGCTCATGACCCAAAAGAAAAACTTGTAATTATATTAGATTTCTGCATCCTCTTTGTTAAGATAATGGATTAGTGAAATGGGAATAAACAGCATCCTAACACCTCAAATGCATCATGGAAGAAATTCCTTCCTCTCCAGTACTACTTCTGAATGTATACTTGCTTTTAGGACTCTTAGATAGACAGATACACCCCTATACACTTAAACAGCATTTCCTTAGGACACTTGACTGAAAGGTGTCTACACACACACACTGTGATAGACAGGGATTTTGATTCTCCTCTGTCAGCCAAGCTTCTGATAGCGAGAACATTTTTCATTGCTGAAAGTGATAACACTTAGAACATATGGATGATGCAAGCAGTTCATGAAAATGTGCTGGAGGCACTGACCAGTTCCTGAAATTACTGAGGCAACTCCCTAAAACATTCTCATAAAGATATTCATAAAATTGTGATGTGAGCCAGACATGCTTCACTGTAGCACAGGAGCTTCCAGCAGAATGCCTTTGAGCTCTGTGTGTGCGTGTCCATGTCTGTGAAAGTGGGGTGAGAAGGGAAGGCTTAAGCCACATGACATGATGGGTGAACATGTCTGTAATAGCAGAGATACCACAGTGTATTGGGTTTATGTGGCAAGGTTTTGGTAGTGGGGGGATGGCAGGGGTGGCCTCTGTGAGAAGAGAACAGGGTCTGCCCATGTCGGTCACAGCCAGTGCCAGCCCACTCCATCCAACCCACCACAGGACACAGCTGAGCCCATCAGTGATGCTGATCGCACTTCTGTGATGACATATTTAAGAACAGGTAAAAATGCTGTGCAGCAGCCGTAAGAGAGGATTCAGACACCCAGGCCAGTGCAGAAGGAGGCGGAGGAGGTGCTCTAGGCGCTGGAGCAGAGATTCCCCTGCAGCCTGTGGAGGACAACATCGGAGGAGATATCCACACTGTAGTCCATGGAGGACCCCATGCTGCTGCAGGTGGATATGCCATGAAAAATGGTGCATCCCGTGGACAGCCCATGCAGGAGCAGGCTCCTGGCAGGAGCTGCAGCCCTTGAATTGGAGCCCACACAGGAGCAGGCTTTCTGGCAGGAACTGTAGCCCATGGGACAATTTGTGAAGGACTGTCTCCCGTGGGAGGGACCCCACACTAGAGCAGGGGAAAAGTGTGAGGAGGAAAGAACAGCAGAGAGGAGCTGCTGGGACCACAACCCCCATTCCCCATTCCCCTGTGCCACTCTGGGTGGTAAGTAGAGTTGGGAATGAAGAATTGAAGTTGAGCCTGGGAAAAAGTGGGGGTAGGGGAAAGCTTTTTTAGTTTTGTCTTTGCTTCTCACCATCCCACAGTATTTTTAATTGGCAGTAAATTAAATTAATCTTCCCAAAGTTGAGTCTGTTTTGCCCATGATGTTAATTAGTAAGCGATCTTTCTGTCTTTATCTCGACCCATGAGCTTTTTTTCATCCCATTTTCTCCTCTCATCCTGTTGAGGAGGGGGAGTGATAGAGCAGCTGGGTGGGTGTCTGGCAGGAAGTCAAGGTCAAACCCAGTACACAGAACAAATTACGAGTTAGTGGAATAAATAAGCTTTGATCACTTCCTCCTCTTGAGGAAACATTGCTATAATTTGGTTGTCATCATCCCAACGCTCAGACCTGTGCATCTACAGAGACAGAGTGTAGCATATGTAGCAAATGCTGAGGGCTTCCAAAGAAGAGAAAGCTTCCCATCACTGTGATCCCTCAAAGACAGTTGTCTAAACTGTGACCTCTGTCAAGGATGCTTGGATTACTGCTTAAGGCCAATTTATAATCATACAGAAACTAGGGTAGCTGCATAGTCATTATATCTGAATTGGTGGTTATATGCCACTAGGAGGGAAGTCAAATCTTCCAAGCTAAACCAGCTGAGTGCAGTGTTGAAATGTGATCTCAGACAGAAGTGCTGGCATAAGGCAAATTTTACAAGTAGAACTGTAGGACTAACTCTCACTTATGGTGAATGTAATCTCAAAGCAAACAAAAGTAAAGAAATAAATAGAAATATAAATAAAAATAAAGACAAAAAATTATCTTTTATTCCATAGGTCTTATCATTATTATCCCTCAAGAGATGTAAGAAACCTTACATCTTACATGTCCTAACACTGATGCACTTTTACGAATCTTGCCAGGAAGATATGTCCGCTCCTTTCTAAACATAACTAAAGCTGGGATCCTTGGCTTTTTCCTGCTTATCACTTAATCCCCAGCTGGGTTTATCTCCTGCCTACCCTGACTGCAGCAGTCCTTATGACTCCAGTATGAGAAAAATCATACTTCCCTCTGCTTGATAAGGGTGGGCAAAATGTTGTCAACAGCACATGAAAACAAAACAAAAACGAATCAAACATTTGCACTAACTTTTCCACAGATTTTGAACACATATAAACGTTTCTAAATGCAAAAGTAAATGATAATGAAAATACTCTGACTGAAACATTTGCAACACTTAGGTTTTTATTTCTGTTGGTTTGCAGCAAAAATGAGTCCTTGTTACCACACAGCTATTTTGATTCAAGTGTCTGCAAGTGTCCCCAGGTCTTCCTCTGCAAAGTTGCTTCTCATCAGATGGACCCCAGCCTGCTTCGTTGCATGGAATTATTACAAAAGGTACTTCATTAACAAAGCTCCGTCTGTTGCTGGACATTTTAATAATATTACTTTTTTAACTTTTGATTTCTTATACAAAGAATTGCACCTTTTTATTTCTTTTTCATAAGTAAGACTCAATATACTTCACACATGTGGGAAATGTTATCATACCTATTTTTTCAGGTAAAGCAACATAGAAGTCTGATATTTTGCCCAAGATTATTCACCACATTTGGGAAATCTGGGAAGAGAATTGAAGCTTTGTGATTCCTCATCCACAACTTCTTCTCTGAGAGAGAAATTAAATAATTAACCAGAAAGGCACTATGTTAATAGCTGGCTCCTGCCCAAGTGTTAGTGAGATATCTGCCATTCATGGAAGAACTATTGTCCTTGCGGCAAGAAGGTTAATGGTCTAATGGTATCCTGGGCTGCATTAGGCAAGGCATTGCCAGCAAGACGAGGGAGGTGATCCGTGCCTCTGCTCAGCACTGGTGAGGCCACACCTGGAATACTGTGTCCAGTTGTGGGCTCCCCAGTATGAGAGAGAAATGGAGATACTGGAGAGAGTCTGTCAAAGGGCCATTAAGATGATGGAGAGACTGGAACATCTCTCATATGAGGACAGGCTGAGAGAGCTTGGACTGCTCAGCCTAAGGAAGAGAAGGCTCAGTGGGGGATCTCATCAATATGTATAAATGCCTGATGGAAGGGTATAACGAAGAGGGAGCCAGGCTCTTTTCAGTGGTGCCCACTGACAGGACCAGAGGCAATGGGCACAAACTGAAACACAGGACGTTCCCTCTGAACATCAGGAAACACTTTTTTACTGTGAGGATAACTGAGCGTTGGCACAGGTAGCCCAGAGAGTCTCCATCCTTGGAGATATTTAAAAGCTGTCTGGACATGGTCCTGGGCCAAGTGGCACTGATTGAGCAGGTGAGTTGGGCCAGATGACCTCCAGAGGCTTCTTCCAACCTCAACTATTCTGTGATTCTGTGAACTGCTCAGAGCTGAGAGATCTTGATCTGCTGGATAGTCACTATTTCTATATCAGTGGCATCTGATTACTGAAAAGATGTAAGCAACTGATAAGTAAGGTGTTGTCGTGGTTTAACCCCAGCCAGCAACCAAGCACCACGCAGCCGCTCACTCACTCCCCCCCCATCCAGTGGGATGGGGGAGAAAATCAGGAAAAGAAGTAAAACTCATGGGTTGAGATAAGAACAGTTTAATAGAACAGAAAAGAAGAAACTAATAATGATAATGATAACACTAATAAAATGACAACAGCAGTAACAAAAGGATTGGAATGTACAAATGATGCGCAGGGCAATTGCTCACCACCCGCCGACCGACACCCAGTCAGTCCCCGAGCGGCGAATCCCTGCCCCCCCCTTCCCAGTTCCTAAACTAGATGGGACGTCCCATGGTATGGAATACACCGTTGGCCAGTTTGGGTCAGGTGCCCTGGCTGGGCATGAGAAGCTGAAAAATCCTTGACTCTAGTCTAAACACTACTGAGCAACAACTGAAAACATCAGTGTTATCAACATTCTTCACATACTGAACTCAAAACAGCACTGTACCAGCTACTAGGAAGACAGTTAACTACATCCCAGCTGAAACCAGGACAGGTGTGATAAGACTATTTGTTAAGAGAAAGAAGAGAAGCCTGGATCACAGAGCTCTGAGCCATCTGCTTCTATCTGTAGTTTTCACTCTGCTAGTGTGTGTTTCATCTACACTTTCAGGACATTTTTCAAGAAGGGTAAACTGATTTTTGTATAATAACAGCTTCACATTTACTAGTGCTTCAATGTGAATAATATTTAGGTCCCGGAAAATTCAAACCTTTGATGAGTTGAAAATCATGTGAAGAAAACATCATGACCTAGTCAAACTTTTGCTCATTTTTTCTCCTATTTCAGCCACAGTAACAGCTCTTTCTTTCCCAGTCAGAATTGTAGTTCTGCTTCATTAGAGAAAAACACTTCCCTATAGCCATTATGGGATCTATTCTTATTGCCTGCTAATCAGGTTCTAACATAAACTGTGCATACGTAATCATAATTGTAGCCACAACTATTGCTTACCTCTAACTAGGAGAGTTCTGAACCACCTGCTTTAATATTCAAAAGTAATAATTTTGTTTGTCTCTACAGCTGTTGAAGTCACTCATCCCGGTTTTATAATTTTGTGGAAATGGAGTTTTATTTGGGATGTGTTCATGAAAACTAAAAATCAGTTTTTACAGGTGAGTAAAATGACGATTTCTGTAAACTCATGAAAATAAGAAATTTTGGGGTAAATCATGAGAGAAATACAGGGAAATTTATCCATGTGTTAGAAATCATCGCACTCTTGGGGAAAGTGCATTTAATTTTCATTGGGTATAAATGCCAGCCAGCTTCCAAGCCTATGAATTCACAGCTGTGGGAAACTGCATTTTTGGGATCTCTCAGATCACCAGGGTTAGAAAGACTGGCCTTACAGTGATTTCACAGTGCTGACTAATTATAAATCAATGACTAACTGAATAAAAGGCTGCCCTGTCAGACTCAGACTGAGTCAGTTCAGTTGGCTGAGTGATTTTTGAAGAAAGCAGAGATGAAGGACTAACAGAAGCTTCCCTGTGTGTCTTCCTGGCCTTTCTGGTAGGTATGTAGCACCTAAACCTGGCTGACCATTGCTTGCTATACTGTCACTTCTCCACAGGATTGCTGAGTACACTGGTCATACATGATCTTTTCTCTTTTTCTGGAAAGCATCCTTCAGCAGGCAAGAGGGTTCTTTGTACCAACAGTATGAGGTTTAACACTGAAGTCAGTTATTTTTGATGAAATAGTGGAAAACAACAACAAAATCTTTAAGCACAGCTTTGTATCTTTTTCATGACACTTTGCTTTATGCTGGTATTCAACCTGTGGCCACTCTGATGAGTCCTACTTATCCCCTGTACCTATCATACTGTCAGAGAACACCACCAGGAGCATAATGACCTTTCTGGTGCCATCCAAACCCTCAGTATTCCCTATCTTTATATTCCTTTAGTTGCATGATTCAATATTTAGTATTGCACTTCAAACTCCATGGAGGTCTAGTTACACTTGATTTAAAGGGAAGTAGAAGTGGAAATAGAGGGGGGAAACACAAGTGTATCAGCTCTTATTTGAACTGCGTCTAGCCCTTTGTTTCCTAAAGATAACATTTCAATGCAAGGCAATGTGAGTCAGGATTCCCTATTTACAAATTCCTAAAGAAGCTGGATTCCAGAGCAGGGCTTTGCTTTTGACAAACCATTTTTTTCTTTCTTCTTGGAATGTTTGGATTTTTTTCTGTGACAGGCTTTTACTGGAATGTACCAGTTGCACTTAAAGTCTTGTCATGAGAACTTTATAGTTTAGGGCGGTATAACAGAAGAGTCAATCTGGTCCTGCCCCCCGATTAGTTCATCTGTACGGATTATGGAAGACCAAGGTTTTTTGAAGTGCATAGTTAGACTGATCTGGGCCAAGGGTTTGAACTTGCATTATATTATCCTTTAAGTTAGCTCTCTGCTCAACAGGTATAATGAAATGATAGGCTGCTACTTCTCTCAGTTTTCATGATTCTCCGAAAGATACTTTTTATCACAGTAATAAATGTGATTTTATGTTTCTTAATTTGAAATCTTTGCAAGGAAAGAAACAACTTTCTTCTTACTTCTCCTGGACTCTTCTGCCTTAGAAAGCCTGCCTGAGGAAAAAGGTCAGTGTTCCCAGCACAGACCTCATTTTGATATAACCACTTAACTTGCAAAGGTATCATCTCAAAATCCTCAAAACCCTCTCAAACCTCTAAAACTTTTTCTGACTCTTTACAGCCCCCATGCACCACAGTGTGGTAACAGGGGAACACACTGGCAAGGTTTTGGAAAGATGGTTATGGAAAAGAGCAAAGTAATGTTTCAAAGGCATGTCCAAAACTGCTAAGGATGATTCAGATTCACAAACTAACTTCTCACAGTGAACACAAAGATAAAGTATGACTAGCTCCTTAGTTTTGTGGCTGGCAGGCAGAAAGATGCTGAACATGTGGCTGAACTTAATTCTTTTCACCGTGATGTGGTCAGTATTTCAGTGTCTGGAGACATACTAAAGAATGACAACATTCTACTCTTGCAACCCCAACTACATTTTTAATACGAAAGGTAAAAGCTGGGCTTTCCGTTCATTTCCAGCTGCTGCTTCCTATTCTGCTGCCAGTATAATCCCAAAGTTCATTAAACTCTCCATATGAATCACTAATTTATGCAGCTGCTTTTTATTTGGCCAGTCCCTACAAGATGTGGAGCACAATGGCTTGTGTACCTGTTAGCATTTTTACTGAGAGCCTTGAAGACTGAGGCAGAGAGAGGGCTATAACGATCTACATACCCAGAGTTCACATATTGCAAATAATGTACAGGAATGGCTTAAGAAACTGTGTACCCATTAGAAGAGAAACATTCAGCATGTGTACACACTGGATTGACATATAAAACTTTGTTTATTTCACATCTCAAATTGTTACTTGCCTTCTCTGTTCAATTTAGTTCTGATCAATAATTCATTCGAGCAATTAGTTTTGAATCTTTACTCTATTAGTATAAGAACATTGGCTAAACTACAAGGTGAATAATTTGTGTGGAGTGTGAGCTGAAATGAGTAAGAGAAGTACCATTACAGTAAAAAAGTTAAACGTGCCCATGCATATCTGATGAGAAGCCCATGAAGGTCAACTAATGAGCAGACAAGTGTCAGTCCTTGTGGGAGACTAGAAATGTCATCAGATTTGCGATGTGATTTTGCATATATAACCTTAACTCAAAATAGACACATCTGAAATATCACTGGGACTCTCGAGAATTAATCTAATATCCTTCCAGCATGTGGTTTAGCAGTACATATCATTTCCACTGTTCTTAGAAAGTTGCTACTGGTTTTGTATACTAGCTACGCAGATGTACAAAAAACTTTTGAAGAGTAATCATTTGCATTTCCAAGCAGATCACATCTGTCTATATCTCCTTCTTATCTATCTCTTTGGAATACCTCAGCATGAGGGTGAGGGGAATTGCATATGTCAGTTACAGTAGTTGCTTGATTATTTGCTTTGTGCACAAATGATTGTAAGCACAGGCAGGCAGCAGTGCTAAGGGAATATAGGAGATATTCTCAGTGCTATGATTTTAGAAAATCAATTTCAGACACTAAATGCTAAAGACCTTCACGACATCAAACAAAATTAAAAATAACAATTCTGTTTTCTCCATAGTCTTTTCACCCACGTAGATCTCAGCCCTCAAGTGCACAACTGCACTTAAGAGCTCTGCACAGAGGTCTGCAGGCATCCTTGGTTGTTTCCTTAGCAACGGGAGCCATGTGCAGGCTCTCTGAACTGCTTTTCCTACACCAGGTTTCCTTGGCAGCAAGGAAAATGTTTAGGAAGGAAAAAAAGGAGGCAGACCAATTCCAACACAGGACTGAATTTCAGTGGTTCACCTGTGCAGCCCAGGCTGAAAAAAAAAAAAAAAATAATTTTTAAACATCTGTATGGACCTGGACTTTCTTCTGCTGAGGCTGACAGAGAAGGCACAGGGATGGATGGTCCTGTGTGCCTGGCCCAGAAGAACATCATGCTCTCCCAACTGTCTGCACACCAGAGCCTGGTCCCAAGAGATTTTCATACCGGCAATAGCAGCATCTTCCTCTGCAGGTCAGGTGGACATGGTGGCTCTGGGGAAGCAGCTTGCATGCAGACGGAGGAGTTTTGACCCAGAGCTGGGAGCTGCCAGTGAGCTCAGAAGGAGAGCCCAGCAATTTGTGAAGGGTATTGCTTAACTTAGCAAAGCTTCTCTAGCAGGAGATGATCTTCACTACCAACAACATGAACCATTTCATCACAAACCAACCCGTGCTCACCACTGCTTATAAGATTAGGAAGGAAAAATACATGTGCTGGTGGCTGCTGTTCACTGGCTATAGGGTTATCCACAGTGCAGGCTGCAGGCTAGGATACATCATTCATCATGGAAATAACCAGCTAAGTCCAGCTCCTTGGCAAGGCAGATTAACCCCTGGAATGTTGTGTAGTACAGAGAATCAGGAATAGATGTACCAAGCCAGCTAGCCTAAAACATTTGGATATTTCTGCACAAGACTGCATTTGAATTATAAACTGCTTCAGCGGTATTCTTCATTTTGTGATTTCAGGCACATCAAACTTTCAATTTAATTAAAATCTAAAATACACACATTGCATCATCTAGCTATCAGATAATGAGATTTTACATTTTATTTCTCAAGTAAAATGCAACATAGAAAATATATTCTTTGTATTATGACTTACGGTAACAATACTGTCTGAAATGTTGACTGATGAGGCACCCTGGAAGAAAGAATAATGGAAGAAAGCTTGATGATTAAGGACACAAAGGAGTTTTCTGACAGCAGTTTCTTGCATCTGTACAGAAGTTCAGTGGCCTTAGGGGCAGATTCTGATGTATCCATTTTTATAAATGAAAGAAAATGGATTATATATATATAGTGTATATTTATAAGTATACAAACACACAATGTTCAAGTGATCAATTATTTATATTAGAAACAGAATATTAACTTGAAAACTAAGTGAGATTAGAAAATTATGTAAACAAACTCATGTATTCCAAAAATCATGAGATCATTCTAACTGATATTTTAGAAGTCACAAAAGTTTGGTAGGAGGTCTTGTTGCTGTTTTTTTATGAACTTGAATCTGTTCCTACTGAATTCAGTGGACACGGATGAGACTGTTAGTTTCCTCAGACTTAAACCGAAGACTTCTGTGATAGCTGTTATAGATCTTCCATTTGCCTCTTCATAATGAATTTCTGTCCTAGACTATTGCTACCCTCCTCCTAATCACTTAAGCTTGCTCAAACCTCCAGGAATATTTCTGACATTTGAAAAGGTGCCCGAGACAAGCAGCTGCAGTAGCAGCACGGCTAATCAGAGATGACAGTGCTTAGCTGCTTTGACTGAGGTCCTAGTTCAGTCAATCAGTACAGCTGCCTGAACAAGCTGGGTGCCACAGTCCTAGAAAAGTCATGATCTTCATTCGATCCATTCACAAATTTGCTTTTCAAACTAATTTCTTGTAAGTACATCTACTGGCTGTCGAAATACACATTTTTGTCTCAGATTTTTGTTGGCCTAAATTGTTGCACAATACTAATAATGATTTCTGTATGCCTCTGCGGGGGTTGATGCATTTTGGGGTCCTGTCAAAGTCCTGGAGATATCAGACAGCTATATTGGGAAGCCTATTTACAGCAAAGCTTTTAAAATCCTTTCAGAGCCTCTCATGAAAATCTACTAAGGAAAAAAGTTAATACATTTTCTTATTATATTATGTGTCTCCTGCTTAGTTGTCTCCAGCATTATTTGTTTTAATGTTTCATCTTTTTGAAAACTAATACGAAGGCAGCGCTGGAGGCATGTATAGCTATTTGTCGTCAGGGTTCTATGATCACAGGAGCGTATTTTATATGCACGCTGATGTGTAACATTTATTTCAATCACCAGGAGAACTAATGACTGGGACTTCGAGCATACTGTCACTCAGACTGAATTATAAAATTGGAAATTAGTGACAGAATTTCAGTGGCACACAAGGATGGTAAAGAGGAACTAAAGGGCAAGAATTCTGCAGTAGCGTTATGATCTCTGAAAATATCCCTTCAGTCAAGAACATCTTTGATTACCATACAGAGTCAGCTATTTACCTCTTGCAGACTATTTTAAACTACTGCAAAAACTAGCTGCACAGCTTTGGACTAATGGTAGAAGAGGGATGTGATAATGCCTAAGCCTACAGAGTGCAATTCGTAAATATATGTTAAAGTTCCTAAGTATGAAAATGGCATTCTGGAGAGAAGGGTGAGTAAAGAACAAAATCCTTTAGACATAGCATATTGTTAAAGAAGATGTTCAGAATTATGCAGTCAACAGCCAAGTTTTATTCATATTTTGAACATAAAAAGTTTATTGAAGTGCCGTATTTTGTTCTTTGTTTTAATTCACAAGGTTTGGGGTGAAACCAGGAGTACCACTACAAGGAACAACTCGGAGAGCTAACCAGTTGCACTCCTTTGGAAGCCAAGTGTTACAGAGCTAATCCTGATCACTGACCTTTTCATCTTTCCAGGACAATAAATTAATGATGGTGATATTTCCCTATCTAGCAGCTGACTTTGTTGAACAAGCTTCCTTTCCTAGTATGGTAGGACTTTCCCAGTAAACCTCAAAGCTTTTCATGATGACTTTGGTGGAATTTTCTACTTCCAGTATTACAAGTTTATGTGCTTGCTAGCAGCTTTGCAATATGATTTTATTCCAGGCAGTAACAGTAAAATAAACAGGGATTTACAGAAGAACTGAGGTAATAATCTATGGCACTTCAATTTAAGATTTATCACTGTTCCTGTAGTCCTACTCAAATGCCCTGCTTAGGGCCTTTGGCCAGTACACTGCTACACAGACAGAAACACAATATTACACTAAGTACAGTGTTTCTGAGCAGGCTTCTCGAGGTTTTTTTGTGAGAACACCACCCCACTAGCAGAACAGATTTTGAGAGACAACATTCTCTGCATGAACTTATTACTGAAAGCAACATAAATGGCACGAGGAAACCTGGTTCGTGTTTCCTCCTTCAGTATGTGTCTGCTGCAGCAGATCCAGGGGAAAGCTATCTGATTTACTATGGGTCAGGTATCTCTGGTACCTTTGCTGCACACAGTCAGCAGGCTTTTTAATCTATTTGTCTGTTTATTAGTATTAGTTATCATGCAATTCTCAAGACTGAATGCAGTCCTTATACATATAAATAAGGCACATGCTTTGGCACACTTACTAGCCTCCTGAGATGCTTCATCAAATTCAAGCTGGGCAGGCACATCCTTAATCAGGCAGAGAACAGCCATTGATTAGTCTCTGCCCTTCTGTACAGATTAGGATGAGTCTCGCTGGAAACAACCAGCCACTCTCAAAACTGCTCTTTCTCTTTGCTATCAGCTGAACCGCTTGGTCTTCACTCTTATAAGTGTTTCTCCGTTCTTCATAGACACAGAATCGTCTACTTGTCTTCTGTATTTTGTTTTGATGGATTATGATGAGTACATGCTTCTTCCCTTAATAGGTGATGCTGCTGAAGGCTATCAGTGAGACAGCAGAGGTAGCCTTAAACAAGCTAGCCAGGGTGTGGGTAGAAGTTTAGTGACAATATCATGAACACATTTATCCTGCTTACTGCATGTAGGAACAAACCAGAAAGGCTATGGGTTGAAATACAGGACAGGAATGTACTATACATCTTCCAAATATAAACAATATTGGCAGCTGATGAAGACATAACGCTAGGTCCTTTCACAGATGGTTTCTGCACCTCTCTTTTCTCCCCCATCACACCTCACAAATCTAAAAGTCATGCATAGTTGGAATTTGTGGTGATCTACCCTGTTCAGTCACAGCTGGAGTGCTAATAGTAGCACCATTTATGATTTAGCAAGTAGTTCTGGCATGTCTGCACCACACTAATGTCACAGTAACACCAGGTCTTCATTTCTCCTGGTGTTAGACTTCCTTGTTATTTCTGTTCCTACGGGGGGGGGGGGGCGGATCAGTGCTTCTCTAGAGACACTGGGATAGACTTCACAATCTTATCTGATCACCTTAATGGTCAACTACTGTCACCTCCACATGTATATCAAAAAATAAGGGGGTCAGTTAGTAGAAATACCTGTGTATTTACAGCAGTGCACTTACAGGACAGAATCTGATCTCTAAGCTATATGCAAGTATAACAGTTTGGAGTCTAGAGTTTGGTTTGAAAGGAGATGTGGCTGGATTTAAAGATGCTATTTAATTATTTGTCATTTACACCATCTTAAATCTTGAGTCTCTTATTTTAAGGCAAACCTGTATAGGCTACACTTACTGATAGAGCAGGGGAGATTTGTAGTACCACTAATTAATAGGACTTTCAAATGCTTACTACAGGCATTTTTCTATTGTGAGTAAGAATAAACCATTTGGATAGATACTTCCAAGCTGAGTATCTCTGCACTGTGCTAATATTTTCAGCCAGATGTCCCAGTCATTCTGAAGATAAACACATTAAATACAGGAACACTGTACACGAGGGAACCTCTTGGATACTTGGCTTCAACCCTACTATCTCAGGCAAGTATGTCACAGAATCCTAAATTTTTTTAGTTTTTTTCTTTCTTATCCCCTCACCCACTAACTGGAAAACCATTCAGGTCTTTGCAGCTGTAGACCTGGTATTCACAATCAGGTTTTCTCCTCTGTCTGTGCCAATATTGTCCTCAGCTTAAACAGCTCTTCTCTCTCCTCTGGTGTTTACTTTCCTGGTGTATTTACAGAGAGCAATCTTACCACTTTCAGACTCCATTTCACTAGGCTAAACAAACTAAGCTTTTTTGGTCTTCTCTGAAATTGTACACTCATAGCAAAAAAAAAAGTATGGATGAACATCTTAAAATAATTCATAATGAAATTAATCATTCATTTTAAAGCACTGATTAGTGGAAATAAATAAAAAATTGTTATTAACGTTATAATGCTAAGTCTAATCTTGCATATGTGGGAGTGTTTCCAAGTCACAGATCTGGGTGTGCACCGCAATATGTCAGATTGATACTGGGCCAGACCACAGTACAACCAACCACAGAAGGGAAATGCATCGATCAAATCCTACATGTAGTGACGGAAAGACACATGTTACTATCTCATGGAAATGAAGCCTGAATCAGCCAGGGATAGCTTACAAAAGACTGTGCAAAATTATAAAATCAAATATTATATCAAAATTAGCACTGGACATACAAAAAGTTTTGTAAGAGCATTCCTGTTTGCTGAGCCTAGAATGTTTCTTTCAAAACGTATCTGGCTCGTTAAGCTTTACCCCAAGATCTCTAGTGGAAATAGGCAAGAATGACAGTTTCTTGTTTCTGCTTGGTAGAAAAAAACATTTTGGTCTGATTTGAATCAGTACTACATTTCAGAAGACAACATCTCCTGTGTACCAAAAACGCAGCTGTAATCACAGAGCATGCAAACACAAGCTAGAACTGATTCTAGACTCCACAAACAATTCTACTTCACTCTTTTAATTCCTAATGATTCCTAATGTTCAATTTTCAGTGTTCTTTTATCACATTTATGAGCATGCATGTACAGCTGAATTCATCTCACTATTCTGGCAAACAAGATGAGGGCCTCATTGTTCTCAGTTGTATACAGATAAAGCAGTGGAAGAATTTCAGATTTCAATAAGGCAAGCAAAGGAGGAAGGAACAAATAGAGGTATTTAGGTAGAGGGCTGTACTTCCACTACCTGTTCTAGTTCCTAAGATAGACATAAGTGTCTATGTGGGGTCAGGAAAGCAAAGAGGTAGAGCCTCATGCCTTCCAAACCTTCAATGTTCGTGCTACCAGTGGATTCAAGTAGCACCTATACACTGATCATCAACTGAAAAAAAATTGGCAATATCCTAGTAGGCAGTCTGAATACGATTTTAGTGGATTTCCTAACAAGAAATTTCTTCACAAGAACTGCTGCTTTTACAGAGGATTCAGGTAGACTCCCACCTTCACTTCTTTTTCCAGGCCAATCTTTTTCTTGTAACTGCTAACACAGACAGAAGAGGTGTCAAAGGCACAGTTGGTGACGTGAGTGGGAATGCTTTTCAGTTGTACTTCTCACAACTCTCATCCAGGACCACTCCCTGATGTGTCAGTCACTGAAGGAAAGGCAGAATAAGGATACCTGCCCACACTTCCCTTCTTAATGGAAAGTGTCTTGGGAGCTGCCCCACTGGAAGATGCTCTAAACTAAGTACAGGAGTGTGGTTTCAAAGTTGGATGTGTAGGGTGTCTTTCCAGTAAACCCAGTGCGGTTCCTGCCTCAGCATTCTTCTCCTTCATAGGCTAGTTCCCTTTAACAGTTCAAGGGTGTCATAGTCTCAAAAACATTAAACAATGATGGGATTGATGATGGGAATGAAAAGCAGCCTCTATTGCCTAAACCGCACCTAACAATAAAAGTTCCAACTAACCTAGAATATCTTTTTGATGGCTCGCAGTGTGGCAGGTTTGTGGGACTTCAGCAGGTCTGTAGAATAGTCATCGTGATGGGGGTGGGAAGACATAGGAAACGTCTTAGTAGGTGCATGGTATGTTGCTGTTGGTTTGCTATTTGTTTTCAAACAAACAGATGACTGACAGGAAAAATATGAACTCATCCCTCTGCTCATTTCTGGTAGCTCTGTTGCTGCATTTTAAGCTAGTTCAGGTTGTCTCCAGAGAGGCTGCTGCTATCAAGGCTTGAACTTCAGTCTAGCCCTGTCCTGAAGTACTGGGTTCAGCTGTGCAAGGCAGGCAGAACAGAGAACATGCCTGTGAGAGGCTGTGGGTATGACCCTTGACTAATAATGCTGTTACGGGTCTGGCAGCAGAAAAGGGATATAGAGGAAACAGCCCTCAGTGATAGCCCCTGCCATATCCAGAGCAATGTTGACTGATCTAAAAGCAACAAAGTGTGATGTGCCTTCCATGGTCCAGCTCCAGCATGGGGATCTTTCGGGGGGACAGACAAATAAACAAGGGATGTTTTAGTCAGACTGAAATGCATCACAGCATCTATTGTTCGCTTCAAAGGGAATAATTAGCCAGGGCTCACAAAGATGTGAATACAGAGGGAGAAGGTGAAGTACAGAATGAGATAAAGGATCTGCTGGTGGCTTTGAGGACAACACAGGCCCTGCACAGACCCACAAGCACGTGTAACAAAGCAGTTTAAGGCTAATATTTCTTGTGCCTAAACCAAAGCCTTGGGTAAAAAAATCAGAAAATTTGATTTTCAATAAGGGCTCAAAGTCTTTCTAGGCAGTGCAGCAGAGTGACAGGAGAGTGACAGGAGAGCAACAAGAGACTGCAGCAGAAGAAGTAGAGAGTATTTGTATTTCAAATATTTGTTCTAATTATAGCATGAAATAGGGAATGTGGGAGGCGTTCATAGCTCCTGGTAGAAGCAGGTGGGCAGAGAAGGAGGATTTTTCATTTTTGTACATCTGTGAAATGATGGCTTAAAACAGGCATCGGGGTGCAAGCACCGCTGGAGAGGACAAAAAAAGGAGCAGTTTATTGAAGGGCAGCTTTAAAACATGATCACCATCTTCAAGGTATGTTGGAGTGGAACCTCATCAAGAGAGAACAAATGACTTGACTCAAACTCCCTGTGTTATTTTGAGTGCAGTTATTAATTCTAAGGTAAAGTAACAGATTAATGGAGCTGCCTTAGACTGCTGAGCACTCCCTATTAATTGTACTAATTCACTAAACTCACAATTGTTATGTGATGGAGTAGACAGTACAAAGAAGGGTTTTTTTTCCAAAGTTTCTTGAACATCACCCTAGAATTTATCTTACAGAAATGGATTCTTTGGGGCTTATTGGATGCCAAAGGGCCACAAACAAAATGCTCACTGAGAATAGACATTTACAAAATATCCCCTTGAATAATTTTGCTGCTTTTTTATGGGTTTATTTTTGTTATTGAGGGGTGTTTGGTCCCTCCAGATTCTCCATCTATTGGTTTTGGTAAGAATCCTCATGCAATAACAGCATACTTGTATATGGTAATATGGAACTCAGAGGTATAAGGATTTTCAAGAGCTCTCAGAAGATGTTTCTGTTTAGCTAAGAAAAGGTTTCTTAAAGAAAACTTAAGAAAAAGGTTTCTGTTTAGTTAAGTAACAATCTCTCTCACAGTGAGACTTTCACTGCATTGTTCTCTAGGTAAGTGACGAAATGCGAGTGTGTGGAAGGAAGGATTGAAGCACATGAGGGAGACCCTTGAAGGAAGAAATGGGAAAAGAGCCAGTGCAAATGCTGGTTACAGTTGATATATTTCTCTCTGTAGTGCTCTTAACAGTTTTCTTCATAAAGATATGCTCAGATTTGTAGTCTTGAGTCTTTCCATACTTCTTGGAAGACAGTATGTGGTATAACCAAAGAAATCCAGAGTATGGGGGAACAAAGGACTAGGAAAGGATTCACTTGGTTTGAAAAAAGAGTGACATCAGGGGAGACAAGTATTCTGGAAAGATCCATTCATTCTAATGTATCAGATTGTTGTGTAGATAATTAGCTGATGCTGACTCAAAATGAATACATTTCTATATCATTTCTCCTACAGTATGATCAGGCATTAAATTGTATGTGTAAGGGCATTTGTGCATTCCACTTTAAATGTCTGGGAACCTTTCTTGCTAGTATTAGGTTAACTCCAAGAAGAAAAATGATGCATAAAACCCAGCATGGAAAGTTTTAATGGATGGAAACTGTCCACATAAATGTGAGTTACCTCCTGAGCAGAATGTTCCTCTTCAGAGAGTAGGCAGTATTTTTATAACTTATCATCAATACCATTTTCTGAATTTGAGCTTCGACAAGGCAAATTCCTGCCTCGGCCATCTTCCCTTTTCCTAGGCAGGAGGGCACAGAAGCAGGGCCTGATCTGTAACACTCTTTGGGTGCTAGGTTTCCCTGTCCTTTTGAAAGGAAAGCCAGATTTTTGTGGTTTTGTGGTAAAACAGGTGTATAGTCAGTTCAGGGATACAGTTATATTCTTCTCTGCATGTTGATTGCAAGTGATGATAAATATTGGCAAGCACTAGTCTTCAAATGGTGACTAGAAGGCTATTCATTTCCCTCCTGGACAGCTATATTAACTGTCATGCCAATTCCTCTACAACATTCCTTCATCTACTGTTTAATATAAGCAGAATAAACAATAAAAACAGAGTCTTGACTACAAGGTGTACTTGCAGCAATTATTTGTTACAGCTTCTATATCACTGCCAGGGACAGCTGAGCTGTGCTTTACTTTTTGCCAAGTAAATATGGAATACAATAGACTCAGTAGGTGTCCCAACAGGCAGAAATGGCCTTCCAAAAAAACCTGAAATTTGGCCCTGTATTGGGTCTGGCTGGGATAGAGTTAACTTTTCCCATAGCAGCCCATATTGTGCTGTGCTTTGTATTCATAGCTAGAGCAGTGTTGATAACACATCAATGTTTTTGGCTGTTGCTGAGCAGTGCTCACACAGAATCAAGGCTGTCTCTCCAAGCCACCACCCCCAAAAGCCAGTAGTCTGGGAGTGGGAAAAATTTTGGGATGGGACACAGCTGGCACAGTTGACCCAAACTGACCAAAGGGATATTCCATAGCATATAACATCATGCTCAGCAATAAAAGCTCAGGGAAAGGAGGCGGGCAACATTTTTAGTAATGGATTTATCTTCCGAAGCAACTGTTCTGTGTACTAAGGCCTTACTTCCCAGGAAGTGGCTGGACATCATCTGCTGGTAGGAGGTAGCAAATAAATCCTTTTTTGTTTTGTTTTGTTTTGCTTCCACCTGTAGCCTTTGCTTTTCTTTTTCGTTTTCATTGAACTGCCTTTCTCCTGATCCATGAGATTTTCATCTTATTCTCCCCCTCTGTTCTGCTGAAGGGATGGAGAAAAAGAGCAGCTGGGTGGGTACCTGCCAGCCAGCCAAGGGCAGCCCACCACTGGCCCCCTGACAAAGGACCGATTGGCCTCTGCTGAAGCATAAATTCAGTATGACTGATGATAAAATCCTAGGAAAATGGCTCATCTAATGTGTTTCATCAGCAGGCTTGATATAATGTAGTTTACAGATACTGAGCTCATTCATTACCATACATTCCCTTTTGTGTTTCCTTTAGTTCTGCTTCTATATGCTAAAATAAAGAGAAGTTTTATTCACCTTGATGGTTTTCATCTAGCTTTTCTTTTTAATGCTTCAGCAGTTCCATTAAGAAACTATGTGCCCTACAAGGAAATTTTTCAGAGATGCTGAAAATTTCTCAGGCCTGAATCCTTGGTAGCAGTTAGATCTAACTGGCAGAGCTCAGCATGAGTCAGGTACTTAATGCCTTAGATGGTCTGGGTCTCAGCCCTTTCTGTTATATAATTTCCCAGTGCTATGGCAAAAAGTAATAATCACTCACCCAAAGTTAATACTGCTGGCAGAACAGACAGAAAAGTAAAATAGGCAGACATCTGTTCTAGCCTTAATGGTAGTTACTCTGACGAGTTTTCATGGATATTTAATATAGCCAGTGGTATGTGTTTGCTTTTCATCTATTTTTACAAGGGCATAGATGAAAATATTGAGAAAACATATATTCACACACTAGTTTCACTTCTGTGTTTGTACTGGTCTTGTTTGACTTACTATCTTTCTTAGATGTATTGGCACAACACTTAAATATTTGTAAGAGAAATTTCAGTTTCTCCTCCAGACATTATATCCCAGAAGAACAAATTCCTGCAGATCCAAACCTGGAACATCCATCTGGAAGGTGCATATTTATTTTTGTCAAAGGGAAATGTTCAGCTTAGCAAATTCAGTGAAATTAGATTTAACCTCTCTGAAGGTTCAAGAAGAATCTCATAATTCTGTGAAACTGTAGTCATGAAAAGCTTTTAATATCTGGAGCTAACAAAAGAAACCTATTTCTAGGTGTACCACTACAAAGTTTCAAAAGCTTATACTCTTAACAAGTATCTCTTACAATATTTTAAATTCTACCCCAATTCTTCCATAACTTCAAGTCTCCATGAATCTGAAAACCAAGTTAAAATGGTTAAAAAAGAAGTTAAGAACTTGTATATAATTTTTGGTTGTACATAATTGTAATACAATGTAGGAAATGTGTGTACTTGCAATGTCATTATGAAAAGCTCATATTATGACAACTATTGTCTAGGAAACTTTCAGTCTGAAGATGTCATATACCGTCTTCTTGGTTTGGGGTTGTGAGCCCCTGTGGTTTCAGTTCTGGGAATCTGTTGTCCAGTATTTTCTGAAATTCAAGCCCCATAATGTTAATAATACTTTGGGGGGATTTTTCACTGCAGAATCACAGAATAATAGCATAATTTAGGTCAGAAGGGACCTCTAGAGGTCATCTGGCCCAACGACCAGCTCAAAGCAGGGACAACTTGTATCAGATCGCTCAGGCCTTGCCCAAGGATGGAGATTCTACAGTTTCCTTGGGCACCTGTGCCAGTGTTTGACAACCCTAATGGAGGGGTCTTTTTTCCCCTCATGTCTAACTGTAGTTTCCTGTATTCCAATGTGGTCCATTTTGTCTTGTCCCATCACTATGCAGCTCTGAGAAGAATCTGGCTCTGCCTGACATGCTCTCATTAGGTAGTTTCAGAGAGTAATTTGGTGTCACTTCAGTCTTCTTAGGACTGCATAAACCCAGCTCTCTCAGACTCTCCTCATATACCATGTTTTCCATTCCCTGGACCATCTTGGTGCCTGTCTGTTGGAGTCTTTGTCGAATATGTCAAAGACTTGCTTGTATTGGAGAGCTAAAAGCTGGGCAGTACTCTAGATACGGTCTCACAAGCAATGAATGGCAGAGGATCCCTTTCCTGAACCTGCTGGGTGCACACTTGCTAGTGCTGCCCTGGATACTGTCGGCCTTCTTTGCCATGAAGGCACTTGGTTTAAAGGTTTAAAGGGCAGACCAAAGGGCAATATTGTGGTGGATGTCTGCTACAGACTGCCTGATCAGGAAGAAGTAGATGAGGCCTTCTTTAGACAACTGAAAAAAGCCTCCCATTTGCAGTCCTCAGGGGAAACTTCAACCCAGTATATACTGAAGGGACAACACAGCAGGGCACAAGCAATCCAGGAGGTTTCTGTGACAGCTTCCTGACACAGGTGAATGAAGATCCAGTGTGGAAAGACACTTTGCTGAAGCTGAGACTTACAACCAGGGAAGAACTGACTGACAGTAAGAAGGTCAGGAGAAGCCTTTACTGCAGTAAACATGAGATGGTGGTGTTCAGGATCCTGACAGGAGGAGAAAAAAAGCAAAAATCAAGATCACAACCCTGGACTTCAGGAGAGCAGACTTTGGCCTGTTCAGCTGCTTGGAGGAATCACATGGCTTACAGTCCTGGGGAGAGGAGGGGTCAAGGAGAGCTTGTTGATTCTCAAGGATCGCCTCCTCCAAGCTCAAGAGTGGTCAATCCCAACATGCAGAAAATCCAGCAAAGGCTGCAGGAGACCTGCACGGATGAGGAACAAGGTTGTGATAAAATTCAGACATAAAAAGGAAGTATAAATGTGGAGAAAGCTGGGTTACCCAGGAGAAATATGGAAACAGAGTGTGCAGGGATGGTTTAAGGCAGTCCAAAGCCCATCTGGAATTGAATCTGGGGAGGGATGTGAAGTGCAACAAAAAGGACTTCTACAAGTGTATCAGCAGCAAAAGCAAGACCACAGAAAATGTGTACCTCCTGCACAAGGCAGGAAACCTGTTGACAAAGGACCTGGAAGAGGCTGAAGGCATGGAGAATGCCTTCTTCACCTTGGTCTTTACTGGTATGTTTTGTCTTAAGGAATCTCAGTCACCAGCAGCCAGTGGAAAAGTCTGGAGCAAGGAATACTTGCCCTCAGTAGAGGAAGATCAGGTTAGGGAACATTTAAACAAGCTGGACGTAGAGAATTACATAGGACCCAATGGGACACACCCATGAGTGCTGAAGGAGCTGGCTGATGTCATTGCAAAGCTATTCTTGATTGTCTGAAAAATCATGGGGTTGGGGGAGGTTTCTGAGGCCTAGAAGAAACCAAATATCATTTTTATCTTCAGGAAGGGCAAGAAGGAGGATCTGGGGAACTACCAGCTGGTCAGCCTCATCTCACTCCCCTGGAAGTTGATGGAGCAAGTAATTTTGGAAAATATTTGTAAACATATGAAGGACAAAAAGGTGATGGGGAGTAGTCAGAATGGATCTACAAATGGGAAATCCTGTCTAACCAACCTGATAGCCTTCTACAATGAGATGACTAGCTTAATGGATGAGGGGAGAACAGTGGATGTTGTATATCTCAGCTTTAGTAAGGTTTTTGATACTGTCTCCCATAACATCCTCACTGACAATCTGATTAAGTACAGCCTAGATAAGTGGACAGTGAGGTGGATTGAAAACTGAACTGCCAGGCTCAAAGGGTTGTGATGAGTGGGCTGAAGTCCATCCAGAAGCCAGTCACCCTTGGTGTGCCTCAGGGGTTGATACCAGGGCAGTAGTGTTCAGCTTCATTAATAATTTGCATGATGGGACAAAGTCCACCCTCACTGTGAGGGTTGTCACTCAGTAGAAGAGGTTGCCCAGCAAGGTTGTTGAGTGTCCATCTTCGGGGGGTATTCAAAACCTGGATGAACATGGTCCTGGGCAACCAGCTCTAGGTGACCCTGTTTGAGAGGGGGGATTGGACTAGATGACCTCAAGACGTACTTTCCAGCCTCAACTGTTCTGTGATTCTGTGACTCTGTGTGCAAACTTATGGTCTCTCCCTAATATTATTATATGTAATATTGTTTGGCACTTTGGCATTTTTTAAGATTCTTTTTTTAGATTGCAAATAGGAACTATTTATATTGTTTTAGTTTAGGAAGTCCCAGGGTTGAAGTTGTTCTCTGCATGATAATGCATTCTGTACTCATGGATAAGCATAAATATATTACTATTTTTGTCATTCTGCTATTCAGACCTTGTGAATATGTCAGGCCATGAGTTTGATATGTGGGCTAATGATACTGGTTGTATTATTATTCACACACAAATTTTTCAATTCTGCATTTTTTTTTAAATCAGAAGTGCTAACTTTAAAAATGTCATTAATCTAGATTTACTAATGAATAATAAAATTTCCAGTGAGTACTGGAGAATATGTTTATTTTCCAATAATCAGCAGAACAAACGGAATCCTGATATTTTTATCACTTTTATATATATATAAAAATATGTATATATGGAGAAGACAAGGCTCTGGGGAGACTTTATAGCAGCCTTCCAGTACTTAAAAAGGGCCCACAAGAAAGATGGAGAGGGACTTTTTAACAGGGAGTGTAGTGATAGGACAAGAGGTAACAGTTTTAAACTGAAAGAGGGTAGATTTAGATTAGATATTAGGAAAAAAAATATTTACTGTGAGGGTGGTGAGACACTGGAACAGGTTGCCCAGAGAAGCTGTGGATGCTCCATCCCTGGAAGTGTTCAAGGCCTAGTGGAAGGTGCCCCTGCCTATGGCAGGGGGTTGGAACTAGGTGATCTTTAAGGTCCCTTCCAACCCAAACCATTCTATGATTCTAAAAGCAAACCTTAATTTCAGTTCTTTTAATTATCTTCCTAAGATATTTATTCTGTTTGAGAGGCAATTTGTGCTAATGCTATCAGCATAGGCTATTTAGGTAACCAGTTGATATTAATAAGCATGATAACTTTTACATTCTTAATTCTAGATTTTAAACACCTACATATTTTATGCTTTGAAATTTCATATCTTTATTCATTCATCAACATATGAAGTAAAAAAAACCACCAAACAAATAAGAAGCCCCACCAAAATACTCCTTTCAGTGTTTGTTTTCCCATCAAAGATGTCTTCAGTTTGATATACCACATTTATTCAACCTTCTAAATCCAGATTTGGAAGATATTGTCAGGGAAAAAAATACAACCACCTGTTATTTTAATTCTGTCCTATGACTGTGATGATGTGCAAGATGTACTGACTTCACTAAAAGAAGACCTTGGCAATACTGAGCATTTCTGAAAGGCCCATTTTAGGTGCATTATTGTTTTTCTTTCTTTTGATTTTTTTTTAGGTGACTTTTTGAGAAAGTTTCATCATATTTGCCATTTTAACAGAAAGAAATTGTTCTAGGACATAGCAAATGCATAATTCTTTCATTACATCTCTAATGTCCTCTTAGATCACTATCAGAAAATCTTGTATAAAATACCAACTGTATTTGTAAAAAGATGTAATCTACAGTCTTTAATATCTTAATATCTAATCATGATTAAGTCTGATTATGAATTATATATGTATATAATACTTCTTCAATCTCTAGATATTTATTAAAGTCCAGTTTGTGCCAAATATCTTAGCATTCAAACAGTCAGGAAGAAACGGAAGGCATAAGTAAATATTTTATCAGAATCCAAATTTTTGTAGGAAAAATAATACAGGGGTATAAGATGAAGAGGTTGAACAAGGAAGGGTGGGAGACATAGATACATTTCTCTTATTGTTAGATACTATACAGAGATGTGATATTTAGGAGTCTGCTTGTTTTTTGGACTCTAAATAGTGATTATGAAAAATAAGAAGGTCTAGAAAGCTATCCAGAACTTTGCTATGTGAATGTCTATATATCAATAAGATTAGATCAGAAGTAAAACCAGGTGAAATAGCTGCCAGATATTGGGAGAGGACCTTGAAATAATTAGTAGTACTTAGATATATTTGTGAAAATATGCAGGATTTCGAAGTGTTGCTCCTGGCATCTCCAGTGTTTTCTGTTTGAAAAGGTTCTTCAGAATATTGTGTGACTGTTACGCTTCCTGGTCTGTGCTGTGAAGATAATTACTTTTTCAGTTCAGTGGCCTGTATGGTATCAGGGTTCTTTCAGTCCCTCAGCTGAAGCAATCACCCACCCCTCATGCAATTTCAAGAGGTTAACTATTATGTCTAGTCATCCCCTGCTGCCAGTCTCTATTGCCTATGCATTAGATTTTGCAGACCCACCTCGTGCTCTTTTGCTACTTTTTGTCCTCACTTCCCATGTTAATATCTGCAAATTTATCTCACTTCTTCACTGCTTCATTCCCAACTGCTCCACCTTGTCTTAGCCTTTCTAAATTTTAGTTTGAACTTTAGTCCAATTAGTTTGCTCAAAGTGGAAATACTAAGCAATAACATAAAATACCACTTCTTTTGATTGGCTGTTTTCTCTGGTCTTTAGCAAACACTGTCTTACAAAGCACACCAAGATTTTATCAGAATTGGTGGTACATGCTTTCTGTAGTATGAGATTCCTTAAATTGTCTGGTTTATGCAAGGGCATCAGAATGAACATAAAATACAGCACAAAGAGATTAAAGAATCAATGTCCAGATTAAGCAACTGGAGAATTCTCCATTCTTGTTCCCAAGCATGAAATTTATCAGTTAACTTCCTTGTCTTATGTCCAGAATGTAAAAGGGCATTTCTCTAGACATGTTCAGAGATCATCACTGTAACATTACGAATCTTGTTTTTCTCCTGTATTTTTGAATAAATATTGTGTTGTTTGCTTGTAAAGTGAGGAGTGTCGAACTCTGTATTGATGACTTGAAGAATTATGCTTGAAGGGTTACACGCTTGTATGTGGCAGTGGCTGTACTGAGTGGTCAGGAAAGACGTGTGTGTGTGTGAAAGACGGGGGGGTATGTGTGTGCAGATGAAGTATTTTTATGTGTATGCATGTGCACGTGAATACATTCGTATTCTCACATACACCTGTGAGAAATGTCTTTGCCTTTTGATCAGCAGGGTGTCCTGCTGAGGTGTGAGAATCCTGTAGAAAGTGCTTCTGGTAGGAGGCTGGTAGACTAACTACTGCTTCAACCTAGCTAGCAGGACTTTGAATACCTTACTTCTTTACCTTTTTACAATTGTCTGCGAGAACGGAGAGTTTTGCTGTCTTTCCTGAAAGAACAGTTTGGTTTTGGCTAAATTTCACTCTGTGGCATGCTTCAGGGAGAACATTCTTGCTTTGCTGAAGGAGGAAAGCAGGGGATGGTTGGCTATCACTCCATGATTCCCTACCCAGCTCTGATGCATGTGTTAGACAAGCCTGGGCTGTTTGATTGACAGCTCTCTACTACTCCAAATTAGCCAGAACTTTCTGTTCTCTGAACATTGTTTCTTTTCAATCCCTATAAACAGGAACTGGGTTTTGTGGGATGGTGCAAAACCTGTACCAAATTTCAGAGAGATGATGTAAAAGCTTATTCTTCCACAGCAGAGTTTATGTGTCATAACACCTCTTTGCCCCGTGCAGACTTGTACTACTTAAAAGTTGTGGTTGGTTTGAAACTTCTGCAGAGGGCTTACCTAAGTATAAATAGCATGAAGAAAAATCTCTCTGAGGATGCATTTTCTGTATGATAGGAGAGGTAATCATTCTGATCCTATTAACACCTAACTGGATTGTTCATAAAACCTTTCCCGTATCTACTACTTGCTTTAAAACCGCCTAGGGGGCTGCCCTTAAAAACTGGGAGACTTAATCCTACTCCCAGACAAAAGAAGCAGGATCCTAGCCACGGTTTGTAAGCAGAACTGAGTGTAGCTCATGGAGGAAAGATATCTGCAAACATGGGGAAATATTTGGCTGTGTTGTCAAAATTAACCTATATGTGGAAATCCTTAATATTTCTATCACTTGAACTCACATGGCCGATTTTGTACCTGGTAAGAGAACCAGTCAGTGGGGTGCCACCAGGACTAAACTTAAAAAATGATTTTGTTTAAGGATTAGTAAATTTTTTTTTATTTATTTACCCTATGTATTAAGAGTAGAACACAGTTATCAAGCTATGTTGTCAGAGTTGAGTGCCCCTGATGGCATTCATTTCAGATCTTACTGAACATTGTACTCATATTACTCTCTATTTCTGCTCATTTTTCATTTGGTTGCTTGGGTTATTTGCATTCTTTTGCACATGTTTATACACAATAGCTCAAGATAAAATTTCAGTCATTTGATGCTTGGACAGCTTTGAAACACAGTAAAATGAGACTCATTTGCTCCCTTCTGTTGCATACTATACCAGTATCTTGTATTTCATCTTTTGAAGTAATTTTTTTGGACAGAAGATTTTAAGATGCTCTTTTATCCGGGTGGCAAATACTTTGTGAATTTTAACTCCACTCAACCTGTTTCATACTGAACTTGTAATAAATCTGATCCCCTCAATTCACCAGACTATTTGATTCTAGGTTCTCCTAGTTTCAAATCACAAAAGGACACAGCATGATGGGTTAAAGAGAGCCACAAAAATTATGTTAAGGCTGGAAAATTACATTGGAACTCTTAAAGATCTTAAGCCATTTAGCTTAGAGGACCGAGAATTCACTTGATTACAGCATGTAGACATTTTAAAAGGAGAAATTACCTTTGGCTTAGCTCTTTAATCCATTAGGAAGAATCATATGACATCAAAACACAGAACCGGGCAAATGCCAATTAGACATTAGGTATGAGGGTTTTTTAATAGCATAGTATTAATCACAGCAAAAAGAAATATTTATCACAGGAATAAAGTAGATCCCTCATGTCTCGAAATCAAAGCCAGATGGCTTTTCAGAAGTTATGCTTTAGTCAACTGCAGTAAAGAGGTTCAGTGCAGAGGTCTCTGCTCTGCAAACAACTACTGTCCATTCTGTTACAAAATGCCTCATCTGAAATTAATCTCAGCAAATATACCTGACAATATAGATTATACAGAAAGTGTCTACATCTGTGTTACTTTTCCATGGTCCTTTTCATTACAGCTACTGGGAATTAAAAACACTTGTATGGTGGAATCTTCTGTTCCTAAAGATATCTGTCTTCGGTCATGGGAATGGCACTCTAAAACAGCTTATTTCTCTCCACTGACTATAAAGAGAAGCTTGACTGACTGGTTCAGTCTAAAGTTAGGTGATATAAATCCCATTTCTACCTTCAGTGGTAATAACTGTGATTGTGGTTAGCAGCTACAGAAATGCTAGAAATGTCATTCAGGGGATTTTCTATCTCATCTATACAAAACACAAGAAAATATGCTGTTAAAACCAATTCTGCACCTGCAAGAAGCTGAATCTGATCAAAGTAAGCCTGTAATTCTATATTCTTCATTTTGCTGGGGATCCTTCAGACTATAAAGTGTTCTCTGATTTTATATATCATGAATCCAGGTATGGTGCATGTTAGCAATCCCAATAAACAATTAGAGTTGTATAAATCAAATACATCTTAAAACTTTTTCTATTTCATTTGTTATGCCTAAATTTCTCTCTTAGCATTGGAGAAGGTTGTAACCAAGTCTTCATTGCTATTAACGACAGCTACCCTCTTAATTACACAACATTCTGGAAAAGTGCATGGTATTTCTGACATTACTTCAATGCTGAGTAGTTGCTAGAACAACATTCATTCTGTAACTGTTCTTTGTGGGCACCACGTGAGTTTTTGTGGTTCTTGACTCCCTACTGTTAGAAAGCATTAGCAGCTGCTAGGTACCTTCGGAGTTGATCCTTGAGGTGAATATAAATTTCACTTCCTCTGATAAACTAAAGGATTGGGCCAGCTCATCAGCTTGTATAGCTGTAACATTTTTCCAACATGTCACTCAAGGCTATATGATATGAGGAAAGATTCTATAATCCCTATGCTGAATTTTAATATTTTATACACAACTACTCTCATGAGTAGTCTGAAAGACTTCAACAGATGTATGTGTTTGAGTAAATAGTGTAAGGATGGGATAATCTGGATAAAAATCTGTCTTCTTACACATAGTTGAAAGTTATTTGGTAATAATGCCATATTCTCTGAAATGTTTATATTCAACCTTTATTCCATGTTTAATAACTTCAATTCTAAAAGTTTACACAGTATTTTTCATCCCACTCTGAGATTAGCAGGTTGCCTTCTTGAATCATGACCTAATTATTTCCTCCATATCTCAAGATCATTTCCACACTGACTGTTCTGTGATGGGAGATGCTCAGGAATGACAGCAACTGCTTCCTCCAACCCCAGCTAAAGCCATGTTTGAGTTCAGGCTACTCAGCACTGCTCAGAATTGAGACCATACATAAAATTAAATTGTTACTCCTTTGGTTCAGTGACAAACACCTTCTTCAACACATTTTAAAAATAAGGTGATGAAAAGAACAGAATCTGTTGCTCACAAATTTAGATCACTTGGAGTGTTCACAAGTACCCAGAATCCTGTTCAAAGCCTCAAGATAGTTTTTCCTTTCTAATATACATAACCCTTAAGAAATACTGACATCTGCTGTCAATATGGGACTGGAATCAGCCTGTTATGAACTTTTGGCTAAGTTACTACATTTTCCACCTTAGATCACCCCAAAAGTTTCTCTGTGCTTCAGAGTATCTGTGATATTATTTCTTCCTGAAATAAAAAATACAAGTTGTTAGTTGAAGTGAGTGTGATATTTGGGAACAATTTGGAACAATTTCCTTTGTTGTAATTGGCCTAGGACTAGCTGAGGGTTGGTAACGATCAGACATGATTTTGTTCTGATTGTTAGTTAATGGCTTATATAAAGAGATTTTGCCATTTGGATCTTGCAGTCTTTTTCTAGTTTAAAGTAAGTGCCCACCCCACCACATGCATAAGACGAAGTAATTGCTAAGAAACAAGAACAGAATCAACATGCAGATTTCTCTAGGTTTTATAATTTAAAATGAATGAATAAATAAATAAAAGATATGAAGACAATAAATAAACATTGAGGATATTGTCAGAACTCTGCTTTGAAAGCCTCCATTGCTGCTGATCAAAAGTGTATACTCTAAATTGCTTGCATATATGTAAGAAACACTTTGAATCTTCTTGTGTAGTGTAACTGCTCTTATTTGCTCACTAAGCTTTGTGTGGGATGCATCTTTGGGCAGCTTGGTTAAGCATCTAGCCAAAGGTCATCTCAGATTTCCTGATAGTTAGTGGGGTAAGACAGGCTGCCTTAGCAAGCATCTTAAGGTGTCCATGATAGAGCAGAGAATCTCTTGCTGGATATGCCCAGGGTTTTCTTATTTGCCTAAAATTAAGTGAAATGAGTTCTGAATGAAAACTGTCGTTGTGGCTTGGCAATCTGAACATGTAACACTACCCAGAGGTTGAAACCAGCTTGCTCTTTAGGGCTTGATGGCTAAGTGTCTCATAAAGAGAAATACTTCTGGTTGGTTACTGCTTTGCTTATCATTTAGACATTATACATTGCTTGTACTAAAAAATATTCCTGAAAAGGATTAGTTTTCTAAAAGATAAATATTTCCAAGTTATTTGTCAGCTCTTCGTGTACTCCTGTCAAATATAACTGTAGTCTTGATACATGTCATAAATGCAACATATTTCATTCTAGAAAGACAATCACATAAGAGCAAATTCAGGTGTGTTGGCAGTGGGGAGGCCAGTAATTCTTATTATACTGTAAATATTCCAGATAATTTTGATAAGATCATAAAAGGGCAGCACAGATGTCAAATACATGTGCAATAGTTGCAGGGGTTTTTTTAAGGATCATGAAATTATGAACACATTTCTGATTGGCTTTCATTTTTTCTACTGTTTGAAAAATACCATGTCTTATAACCTTACCATAGTTTTCAGTTAAAGGAATTCCAGGTCCATCCTAGGTCAAGAAAAAAAACCCAAAACCAAAAAAAACCCAAGAATAATGCGAGATATGAAGGTACAGAACAAAAATATATGACGACTGAGTTATATTCATCCCTCAGTCCATTCTTTCAATAATAATTACAATAAATCTTCTTTCAAAATGTATCTGAATTGTAGTTTGATGCATGCTACTAATATATGTGACATTATTTATGTTATACTATTTTTCTTGACAGAATGACTGACTATACTGAAAAATAAATAAATCAATAAATCAGAGGTGATTCCAGCATTTTGTGACATGTAGAGTGAAAAGCACGTCGCACAATCATTTTTAGAAAAAGGTGACATATTATAATTTAAAAAGCCAGCTTGCGATCTGCCTTTATTATTCCTGAAATAAGGATGCCACATGCCACAAAATACTGCCTCTCAAATGAAATCTTGATTGGTGTTGGCAGAACACCAAAGAGACAAAAAACTTAGCACATAAGTGGGCCGGAAACCTCTACTACTCCCCTGCTGACAGCACAACAGTGGAAAATCTCTTCTTTCCTCTACTTATTGCATGCCTCCACGTATGAAGTTCAGTTCTCACCCATAAACTTCTACCTGAAGACAAAAATTTCTCTGTGTGCTTGCAGCTCAGAAAGCCAATTGTATCCTGGGCTGCATTAAAAGAACTATGGCCAGCAGGTCGAGGGAGAGGATTCTGCCCCTCTGCACTGCTTTCATGAGACCCCACCTGGAGTACCGCATCCAGACCCAGTTTTCCCAGTACAAGAAAGACATGAACCTATTGGACTGGGTCCAGAGAAGAGCCACAAAAATGGTGAGAGGGCTGGAACACCTCTCTCCCTGAGAGAGTTGGGGTTGTTCAGCCTGGAGAAGAGAAGGCTCCGAGGAGACCTTATAGCAGCCTCTTATATAGAGGGGGCTTATGACAAAGATGGGGAGGGACTCTTTAACAGAGAGTGCAGTGATAGAACGAGGGTGTCCTGGTTTCAGCCCAGCCCGTAACAAAGCAACAGGCAGCTGCTCGCTCGCTCCCACCCCCCCACCCCTTGTCTCTGCCGCCCCTTCCTCCTCAGGGGGAGGAGGACTCCGCGCTCAGCCCCTGCTCCGCCATGGGGTCCGTCCCTCCCGTGGGAGACAGCCCTTCACCAACTTCTCCAGCGTGGGTCCTTCCCGCGGGCTGCAGTTCCTCACAGACTCCTCCAGCGCAGGTCCCTTCCACAGGCAGGGTGCAGTCCTTCCGTCACAGGCTGCTCCAGCGCGGGAGCCGCCGCCATTTTGGGGGACATCCGCTCCCCTCCACGGGCTGGGGGGGACAGCCTGCCACCTCCCCGCGGGCTGCGGGGGCATCCCCTCCTCCTTCCCTGACCTCGGGATCCACAGAGGGGTTCCTCTCACATCCCAATCCCCCACTCACTGCAGGTTTCCCCTCTTAAACCTGCTCTCCCACAGGTGTTACCACCATCACTGATGGGCTGAGCCTGGGCCAGCGGCCTGTCCAGCTTGGAGCTGGGGAAGCTTCTAGAAGCTTCTCAATGACCCACCCCTGCAGCCCCCTCCCAGCTACCAAAGAAAACCACACAAATCCGTAACAGAGGGGTAACAGTTTTAAACTGAAAGAGGGTAGATTTAGGTTAGATATTAGGAAAAAAATATTTACTGTGAGGGTGGTGAGGCACTGGAATATGTTGCCTGGAGAAGCTGTGGCTGCCCCACCCCTGGAAGCGTTCAAAGTGAGGTTGGATGGGGCCTTGAGCAACCTGGTCTAGTGGAAGGTGTCCCTGCCCATGGCAGGGGGGCTGGAACTAGGTGATCTTTAAGGTCCCTTCCAACCCATAGAATTCTATGATTCTATGAATATCTTAATTGGAAGATGGAGGAAAATTAGACTGGGGAGATAACTTTGTCATCATGAAAAGAGCCATGACAATGTTACCTGGAGTAGTGGGCAGCCATTAGTACAGTAAGAATATCTCACTGCTGTGGAGTCTTTGGCATTAGCTCACTGAGGAAAGATGAGAATTTTCCGTAACAGGCTTGTTTCACTGTCTCAGAAAGGTGTTTTCCATTAGATTTTTGTCCATGTCTTATGAAAGCTTTATCTCCTATGATATAGGCAGCTAGCATAATTCTGTAACATACATATCCATCTTCTTCAATTATGCATCTCAGTTGCTGAGCACTAAGATAAAGAAATGGCCAGCAATGTTGAAGATAAGTATTTAGTGGATGAAAATGGAAGAACAACCTCTTCTTTCTAGGCTGGGGGTAAAAAAGATAGAAAGACATGAGGAAAAAAATCATACATATATGGGAGTACAGTAAAAGTGTTGCATATGGCTGAAAAGAATGAACTGACAAGAAAGGTGAGAAGAGATAAAGTATTATACTAAGAGCACTGTAGGCAAAAAAGATTAATATTAGGGGTAGAGGAGACAAAGCATTGAGCATTAGTGGAAGAACAGAAGGAAGGAGATCGATGTTTACATAGAAATGTTGAGGATAAAAGAGGAAAATAGAGGTTGCAAATGAGTAGTCACAGCCAGACAATTCTAAGGTCTTCTGTGGTTACACCTCTACTAGTAAATTAAACAGTGTCTAGAAACTTTCCAGGGTGCTAGCAATAGTAGTATATACTTTAAAATTATTCGAATGATCCTTGAAATGGCTTTAATGCATTTCCAAGTTCAGTAGCTTAGTGTGCAGCAAGCACTGTTCCCAGTAGGCTGTCTTCATACACACGCCCTGTTTTGAAGATAAAAACATTTTATCAGGTGTGTATGAACTGCTTTGTTCCAGACTGTGGTCCTGAGCACATTTCTTTTCCCAGTATAGATATAATCAATCCATCTTGTTCTGAAGAGCAGCAGTGGCTAAAAGTAATTGTATTCCTTCCAAAGCCCTGAAACATTTTTATCAGCCACAGGTAGATATGTAAGAAATGGTTCAGCAGAGAAGTTCCCTGAGAAGCAACCAAATAGTCACTGCATACACACAGCAATCTGCTTTGCCAAATAGCATAAAAAAGAGTTGCAGCTTCCCACAAGTCAGAGGGAAATGATACAATTGCTCTGGTGTAAAGGCTATGCTACTGTTTAGGCAGTTGGACTAGGTGATTGTTGTAGGTCCCTTCCAACTGAACTATTCTATTCTGTTCTATTCTATTCTGTTGGACACTGAAGAGGTAGTCCTAGAGTCATGCTAAGATCATCTTCCACCCTAAGCAAATAAAATATGGTTATCTTCCCTTCTTATCATTTCAGAACTTAATTTCTTTCTAACCCTTGAATTTTATCACTGTAGGTAATCTCCCATGCTGTGTGTACACTTGCAAGAGTCCTAGGAAGAGGGGAATGTGCATGAGACCAATTTTTGGTTTATTCTTTCCTACTAAACTTCACCTGCAGTTTTCACCAGCTCTTTCACATAGTCATAAAGGGAGTCTGAGTCAAAGAATTAAATGCATTTCATTCTTCACAGCATGTAAAGCATGAGATTAGAAAGAAAAGGGCCTATTTGAGGTCACAGATTGCAGAGGAAAACAGCATTTACTCTCAGCCACAAAAGGTCTTGATTTTGATTGACTTAATTTGAACCCCTAAGGTTCTGGGGGAGAAGGGCATTTCAGTTTGTTTTGTTTTGTTTTGGGTTTTTTAAAAGAGCTAGTTCCCACAGAGTAATTTTCAACATTACAGAGAAAAAGTTAAAAAGCCTTTTTTAAAGACGTTATTTGTTCCATAATGAAAACATTTTAGAATTCAAAGTTCAATCAGGTCTACACTTTTAAAGTATTTTCGAAATGGAATATTTACAAGAACTAAAGAAGCCTACTTCTCTTCCTATTTACACCAGGATTATCCTATTCACTTCAGGGAATTTACGCCCTAGGTACGTAGGAATAAAAGAGAGGAGAATTTGAATTTAGCTGTTTACCCTAGATTACAAAATCCTGTGTTGCACAGACTCCTAGATCTCCCCATTTCTATAAGACAGGATTAGTAGGCACATGCTTAAAATGTTCTGTAGTGCTCAAAAAAAATTTAGTCAAGGAACCCCATATACTTGTTACCCTATATATGTTCAGAATTAAACAGAACAATTCAGAACAGTTAACACTGTGTTAGGGCTGGTGGGGAGCAAATGAGGAAAAAACAACTTTGCTCACAGACCTCAAGATTTTACAGTCGTCTTCTCTCTAAGGGTCATATTTCCCATTCTTCACAAACATAGGGCCTTAGGACACCTATTCAATTTATCAGTTAAGTTACCTTATTTAGGCAATATAGTGATCAGTAAATGTTGGAACATTACAGATCAGATGATAATGGCCTCCCCTTGGAATCTTGCTCCCTTTTAACACACAATCACCCTGCACAAACAGCATCACACCCCTGCTTTCCACAGCTGTACTTACTATGGCTTGGGGTATCTAGCTGTTTCACCCACAAGTATTCAGGTTTTGTTAGTTTATTCCTCTGCTAGTTCAAGCCTCTCTGCAGGCTCAATGGTTAGTTAATAAATTGGGATTACACAGTCAGGTTGTGCATCTTCCTTCTTCTGTTATCAAGATCTCCCTAACTGACCTCACATCTCCAATCAGGTGGGTTCAGGCATATGCCCCACATGGTGAGATAATCTTTGTGGTAAATTTTTTATATTCGGTCTGTGAGACTCATGCTGAGCTCTGTACTGAGATTTCTTTTAGTATTTATTTATTACATTCTCAAAACATATTAAATGCTGTAATGAAACAGAGGAGGTTAGGTCTCTGGAAGACATAATTTTAGACAAGAAGCAAAAAAACAACCTGGGAGATTGAATTATTATCATTGGAAGTTTTCTCTATAAAATAAAGTCCATTTTTCTGAATATGAAGAATAGATTTTTTAGGTAGAGTTGTCTCATTTTGACCTATTGCATTAATAGGAATCATGTTTTGTCATTCATGCCTTCCAGTGCCTGGAACAGTGCTAAAGGACAAATTGTAATGAGATTTCATGCTACACACTTCTCCATAGGTGTCAGTGGGACAGTTTACAAAGTAAGGAAAGCATAAGCAGACCAAGGGGTTCTATGCCATGACTAAATGAATTTCTAGTCAAAGGATTTTAAAATAATGAGGGCAGCTGAGTGCTGAGTCAATTTGCATTTGACAATGTACCCATTTATCCTCTTCCTTCAGTTCTTCAAATACAACAAGCCAGGCAAAATCCTGACGTAAATGAAGTCCAGCCTGTGCTACTTGATTCAGAACATACCACAGGTGACGACTGTGCTAAGCCAACAGTGCTGGGAGGTTAATTAGAAGCTGAATCCAGCAAACACTTAGAGGGTCATAATTTCTCCATGAGAATCATGGGCTGGAGGGCTTGAAATAGCATGGACAGATACTGTCTTCTGGATCAAGCAGCAGAGATTTTTACCTATTCCAGTTGCACCTCATTCATCACCCTTTGGAGATTTCCAGATCTATAGCTTTGCTGATATCAAGGGGTGTATAGAAGTATTTTCTAATATGCACCAGACATGTCGAAAACAGCTTCCTTTTTTTTGCCTAATTATATGTTTCCCAAGCAGAGCTGTGGCAACAGCTATACCGAGGGAAGGGAATATGAAAAACAGTGTAAGGTGGCACCATTTTAAATTGGCATGGATTTTTGGAAAGATATACTTTCTGACCACTCAATAGGAGTAGAGTGGGAACCATGAGATACAGTCTGCCTTAATCTTTCCTAGGAACCCGAATACTTCATTAGGTCTGGGTCCATATGAATAAACAGCATTGGATTTGCGTTTTTAGGAAAGGCAATAATCAAGTTCAAAAATATGTCTTATTTGTTGTTTGCTTGGAGCCACTAAGAAGACATTAGTCCTAGGAGGTATACTTTATATTAAATCTGGAAGTGAAATAATGTAAAACTCTATGGAAATGGCATTGAAGCCAAGGGTTTGATTTCCCTCTCCAGGTCTGCCAGATAACTTCATACATTTTGTAAAATGCATATATATATATATATATGTATATATAGTGAATGGTTTTCAGTTGTGCAAGGCAGCAGAATGATGAGGGCATTCCTGAGGTAGTTTGGAACCATGCTTTTAAAAATACAACTTTCTCATACATGTGTTCCCCTAAGGTACAATGTTTGAAAAGAACTGAGAAGGGATTAAGAAAAAAAAGCAAGTATCCCAAGATGATTATTATCATGGACCAGACAAGATCCTTGACACTGAAGAGCAACAAAATGATGACTTGTTTTCATTTTAAAATTTGCCTTTGGGGAAAAAAAGAAAAAAAAATCATTTCATTCACTTGAAAGAGATTCCTTTCTTAAAAAATTTAAATCATGAAAGTGTAAATTTAACTGGTCATCCTGAAAAAAAAAATACTAATTTAGATCAGCTCCTTTTTGAGAAACACAGCTCACTCACTGGAAATGCACCATCACTTATATGTAAAGCTGATAATTAAAAAAGATTCTTTTGAAGAGGCTGGAGCTCAGAAGATTGTCTAGTGATGTCCTGGAGTCAGAAAATGACTAATATATTTAACCAAAATTCAATTTTCAGTATGTTGTGTCCATATTGCCTTAAAATACAGACATAAGTGTTGGTGCAAAAAAGCATGGAAATTGTGGTGATACTGCTGTGTTACCTCCAAGAAAGAAAAAATATTATTCTTTGTAGTGCAAAACATACTACTTAGTAGGCATTGTTTTGGGGGTACTTGAAAAATTTGCAGTGAGAGTGAGAGAAACATTATATTAATTTACAAAAAAGCAAGTCATTCATAGAACTTGTACACAATTTCTTGTGTAAATACAATATTCTTACATCTATTGGGGTAGAAGGAGGAGGAAGAAATGAAAGACTACCAAATTGGTAAGAGGGTTTAACTTTTAGGACATCTACTAATGATCTGACTAATAGAAAAGAATATCTGTCATAATGACTTGCCCATTCATTAACAAATAAACATAATAATCTTTTTAATTTTAGGTAAAGTCTTGGAAGGGTGTGCACAGCATCTCCCTTATATTCTCCAGGTGGAATTCTGTTTTTGCTGGAGCCAGTAGAGCCAAGGTGTGGGTTTTCTAGGCTGGAATCAAAGCGTATGAGTAGTGCAGTGCAAGTACACCCTTTTCTCCTGTGCTGTGTCTGCTGCATGCATAAACGTTGACCATTGCCACTGAGTTTCTGAAACTCACTCAAAGACCCTGTTCACACATTGAGACACTCTGTGTATGTGTATTTGTATCCTGTTATCAGCAGAACTGGAACACACACATAAATAATGCCTTAGTATAATATGAGTACACTCAGAATTCCTCCATGTTTCTGAAAATGTTTATAGCAAGCTCATAAACACAGTGCTGTCAGGTGTTGAGCTAAACAACATTTCATTTGCTTGTTTGTGTTTTAAACTAACACTTCATTTAGAGAAAAATGCTGGTTTTGTCAACTTAAACTATTCAAAAATAATTTTAGGACTCACACAATCACAGACCTTAACAGTCATTGCAGCTAACATTTACATGAATTGCCAATACCTCACTGAAAGTGTGAGCAACCCCTTCACTGAACAGCCTATGCCAGGTAATGGGCAACTCCTAGCACAGGGAAGACTTTCATTAATGTTAGTGCTCTGAAGGGGGGGAGGGGAGAAACACCTAAATCCTTGTTTCCCAATGGTCTATCATAACAGGGAAGCCAGAATAGAAAAGGATTGGTGAATCACTTTCCACACACTTGGGATAGACTCCTTTAGTTTTGTTCCAATATGTGTAATTAAATACTTACTGAAGTTTATACATGTGCTAATGCTTTGAAAGATGATTCCGTGGACAAGCTAGCTGCTGTTGTTATCAACCAGATTCACCAGGCAATCTGAATGGAAATACAACATAAATTGAGACAGAGTATCGTAAGTTCTTCTCAGTCCTAAGAACTTCTCTGCCAGTGTACATGCCAAAAAGCTGCTGGTACAATAACAAACATATTATTTAGCACTAGAGGATTTCTAAATTATTCAAAGTATGCTAATTTAGTTTTTTAAGAGTCAATTATTCAAAGAAATATTCCCACAAAAAGGGTTGAGCAATACCCATATCAGATGCCCTAGTTATCACCAACTTTTGCACTACCCAATAACTTCCCAGGAGTAAAAAGGCAGCATTAATAAGATATGTGCCTTAGTCAACACTTCCAAAACTGAGTGTGTACAATTATGGATCTCTTTCAATATTTCAGTACCTCAGTAGAGGTGGCTTACTTTTAGATATGGTGAGTGACTTGTTACTCCTGCTAAAGCAAAAATCCAAACCACTTATTTGGTTGATTACAAATGGGTAGTGAAATCTGTGTCACCCAAGCTTGAACACAGGATGGGTTGATTTTAAGACATGCTCAGCATCTGATGTTCTTTGGTGCCTGCAGGAAAACCTGCATTTATGATAGCTGCATACTCAAACAGATGTTGGAGCAATGTGAATAATTACTTATATTTAGATTTTAATTTTCAGCAGAAAAATGTGGGTGATACAAAGGAAAAGATGTTCTAAAGATAGCACAGTACCAGTATAGATCGTGTGGTGAGTTTCGGGAATCTCTGTCACTGAGTGTTAGACAGATTTATATCAGAAATGGTTTAGGTGTATCCTGATGGGTTGGACTGGATTACCTGGAGCACCTGTATTCCCAGAAGCTTTATAATTCTACAAACAGGAAAATAAATAATTGAGGTCGGCATAAAAGTAGCTTCCTTGGCAAGATCAGATAAAGTACCACAGCTAGAATAGTTTTCTAACATTTAATGGTTTAATTTGGAAATAATGGCATTTACAAATAAAGATTTCATACACCTCATGGTATTTTTTTTGTTTCAGACAAGGGTAATTCTTGCAAAAGAGGTTGGTAGAAGTGAAGTTCCACCCCAAAAGGGAAATAAAAGAATGTACTGCATGATCTGTATAAAAAATAAATAAATAAATAAATAATAGGAAAAAGGAATAGGAACAGTTTCTGAGAGAATATTCTATTAACCATTTTTGGCATATGTGGTGAGAAGTGATTCCTACCTTAACTTGTGAATATCTTCATCTCCATCAACCCAATTTGAAAAGATGTAAATTATGTGGATTGCCCCTGCCACACTTGGCTTTTTTGTGGCCTTCCTCAGCAAGCTGCTGCTCTAAGAATGTCTATAAACAGTCTCCAGCATCCGCCAGTGGAAGAGACTGAGAACTTGCCAGCAGAACAGCTTCTACCCTTTATCTCAAATTTTCTGGCCTGGCATCCAAACAGGTTTCAAGCTCCCCTACACCATTGTGCTCTGAAAGTCTCATCACTAATGACCAGCAATTAGAAAAGGATTTAAGAAAAGTTAGATTTATTTTTCATTGTTGAATAGACTTGTATTGTTAAGAGCCACTCTGTCATGCCTCCAGTTTTTTCTCTTTCTCCTAAGCATCACCAGATTCAGGGAATAAGCAAAGGCGAGTGAGGTAATAGGAATAACTTGAAATGACAGAACCTTTTTAAAAAATACTGTTTCAAATTACCGTTATCTGTGCTCAAGACATACTCAGTTGAGTAGTGGTCTCACAGGGCCATACCGTCAGCATGCACTGGAAGGGATGATCTTTGCCCTGCAGATTTTATCAAGCGAAGAAGAAAAGGAGTGTTAGGGGAAACTGAGACACAGACCAGGAACGTGACTTACCCCAGCCATTGCTTATGGCAGTAGAGGAGCTCATTTCTGTGCCAGCGGCCTAGATTTTAAGACCTGAAAAAGCTAAATTACCTGCATCTAATATTCCTAGCTTTTTACTCACACCTTTTCTCAACTGTTTGATATAATGAGGAATTTGCTGCTGCAGCTGAATGCACGTAAGTCTATGGGATTCATCCCAGGGTACTCAAAGAGTTGGCTGAAGTTATTGCAAGACCTCCCTCAGTTATTTATCAACAGTCTTGGGAATTTGGAGAGGTCCCAGTTGACTGGAAGCTAGGAAATGTTATTCCAATCTTCAAGAGGGCAAGAAAGAAGACTCTGGTAATTATAAGCCTGTCAGTCTCACTTCGGTGCCTGCTAAAATTATGGAGAAGATTATTCTGGGAGTTACTGAAAAACACTTGAAAGACAATGCAGTCATCAAAGCCAGCATGGGTTCATGAAGGGAGACTCATGCTTTACTAACTTAATTTCCTTTTATGACAAGGTTACCTGCCTAATGGATGAAGGGAAGGCACTGAACAGGGTGGGGGGCATGTTATTTATTTTAGAAAGGCTTTTGATACTGTCTTTCACAGTATCCTGGACAAAATGTCCAGCACACACCTAGACATGTATACAATACAGCGTGTGAACATTTGGCTGAAGGGTTTGGCTCAGAGAGTTGCAGTAAATGGGGTAGCATTTGGTTGGTGGCCAGTCACTAGTGGTGTTCCCCAGGGTTCAGTTTTATGGCCTGTTCTCTTCAATGTTTTTATCAATGACCTGGACACAGGAGTTGAATGCACACTAAGTAAGTTTGTCAACTCTACTAAATTAGGAGGACTTGTTGACTCCCTCAAGAGTAGAGAGGCCTTACAGAGAGACCTTGATTATTAGAGTGCTGGGCAATCACTAACCACATGAAATTTAAGAAGGACAAATGCCAGATTCTGCACCTGGGATGGTGTAATTCCTGGATGCATGTATACATTGGGGCACAAAAGGCTGGAGTGCAACCCTGCAGAAAGAGAGGTTTTGGTTGATGGTAAACTCAATATGAGTCAACAATGTGCCCTGGTGGCCAAAAAGGCCAACTGGATCCTGGGGTGCATTAGGCATGGTATAGCTAACCAGCTGAACGAAGTGATTGTCCCACTATAGTCAGCATTGGTGCAGCCTCACCTCGAGTACTGTGTGCATTTTGGGTTCCACAATATAAGAAGGATATAAAAATATTCGAATGTGTCCAAAGGAGGGCAACAAAGATGGTAAAAGGACTAGAGAGCAAGAGATATGAGGAGCAGCTGAGGATGCCTGGTTTGTTCAGCTTAGAGAAGAGGAGACGGAGGGGTGACCTCATTGCTGTCTACAGCTTCCTCATCGGGGGGAGCAGAGAGGGAGGTGCTGATCTATTCTCTCTGGTGTCCAATGATAGGATGTAGGGAATGGCTTAAAGCTGTGTCAGGGGAAGTTCAGATTGGACATTAGGAAAAAGTTCTTCACTAGAGGGGTGGTTAAGCACTGGAACAAGCTCCCCAGGGAAGTGATTGTGGCCCCAAGCCTGTCACTATTCAAGAAGCATTTGGCCAATGCTCTTAGATATGTGGTTCAACTTTTAAGTTGCCCTGTATGGAGCTGATGATCCTCATGGGTCCCTTCTAACTCAGGATATTCTATGATTCTATTAATCCTGGAAATCGGGGTAGAAGAGGAAGCATCTGTCAAGGAAGCATAAAAAATAATTAATTATTTTAAATGACAAGAAATAACTGCATTTTTAAACAAATAACATGGTTTCTTGCCTGATTTTTTCACCTAGCATTTTTAAGAATTTCAAACATATGTATGTTCAGAAAAATGCATTTATTAAATCCTTAAATGTAAAAATTGAGCACTGCTTCCAGCCTGACCTTGTGAGATCAATATGAACCATTTCTATGAATCAGGACACAATGGGAATCTAATTAAAATTAAAAGAAAAAAAAAAAAACAAAAAACCCCACCCAACCTGGTCTCTATGAATAGTAAGTCAAATATATATCCCTGTTTTAGAACAGATTTCACTTTATTCCTTATGATTTTAATCTCTTATACAAAGAATTATAACAGATCTTATTCTTCAGTTTATATTTGACAGCATTTATTCACACAATTCTTTTTATGCTTTTCCCCTAGATGGAATTTAGGGTTGTGATTTACTGTCAAATTCATTATTTAGTATTTTATGCTTTGTAATGTAATGATGTGGAATTTACATCAAAACATTTATTATGTTGACTGCACTGTGTTTTCCTCAGTATTATGTATTTCAAACTATTTTTAAGTATGTATGAATGTCGTATGTAAAACCTTTAAAAATATTCTTTTGTGCTTTCTTATTTGACAAGAGTTTCTTATGAAATCTTCTATTTAGGTGACTGAAAGTGATTTCAGGGAAGAATTGATTTATTTATACTCACAAGAAAACAACGTTTCTGGTTTTTTTAATTATTATTAATTTTATTTTCCGGTCCACCCACTTTTGGGATAAGAAGAAAGACTTTTGAGCTGCATACTTCTTTTTTTTTTCTTATTTAGCTTTACTTTTGGGCTACCCTACTGAGTTCTGGTTACAGTGTACCATGTATTTTCTAAACCATGTGAATAAATTATACATCAAACTAAAATGTCATACTTGATTAAAAAAGAACCTATTCAGACATTATGACTTGTACCCCTTAGCGTGCAAGTAAAGGTTGGAACGATCATTGTGTTTGCAGAATATAGTTTTTAATTAAACTCTGTTAGGATAGGTTTAGCATTAACAACCTATTGAGGCAGAGTTACCCAATGATATTTCACAGAAGTGAATAAAAATCCTCCCTTATATGAAAAAAGAGGCTCTGGAGAAGGTTGCAGTGGGAAAGCTTGATGATAAATGACTGCCAATAAGATATGCCCATCATCTGTATATAGTCCATCTTTATAGGATTCTTCTTGTTGACCTTGAAGGTCTATTCAACCCACCTGAACATATTTTCAGACAAATCTATTTGTAACATAAAGGTAATACATTTCCAGACAATAGCAACAGAACAGATTCCCTAGCAGATAGGCAGGAGCAAGCTTGGGAGATAATTCAACAGCCTCTGTACATCACCATTAATTTATCACATCCTAATGGTCCCTTTTCTTTATACAAATGAACAAACTTGCCAGCTTAGAAATGGTTTACTGCTTTACTTCATTCTTAGGGTTTTCTATTTGTGCCACAGAGTGTATTTGCTCACTTAGACCTCAGATCTGACTAGGCTAATGAATACCCCAAACTTCTCACAAAGTACAAAGCCCTTGCACTATGTCCCAACTGACTTTACAGATGAAAAAACCTTAAAACTACATTCACGGATACTTGGATATACAGTAGTCCAATTTGTGAAAATCCCAGTTCTGTCTCATCTTTTTCCACAGCTAATCTTACCCTTCCAATGTTATGATTCTCAGAAAATGTGGGATGGAAAGAAAATAATTCTTTGCACCCCAGAAAATTCACTGCATTACTGCAGCCAGGGTATTCCAAAAAACAAGCCTATGTGGTACGCACTGCAGAAGGACAACTGCCTAGGTATTGACAGCCACTTCAGCCATTTTACCTCTCCCCTGCTATGTAGCCTGGGTGGTAAAAGGTGCATGAAAATGAGCACAGTAGAGTACAAGACTCAATAAGGATAAGGAAACTCCCTTTACAATAATTGCGCAGCTACAACAGAGGCCTGTTGTACCCATAAATGTACAACACTGTGTAAACTTTAATATTAGCTTGTTTTGAACCCAAAGACAAGCTTGCTAATATAATATAACCATACAAGGTAGTAAAACCGGTATTGCTATGCTAGTAACAGACCTTATGGTAACTGTGCTTTATGCTAATATTGCAAGGCCCTAATCCTGGACTTTTAGGCTTGTTACCAAGTTGATATAAGAAATTGCTGTGGGCGGAAGACCTTGATAGCAGGTTTTTCTCATTAAGATGTACAGTCTAAGCCTGGGATAACAGCAAAGGCTTTGAAAATATAAGCACAGATTGCAAGGAGACACCTGAGAACTACAACTTGCTGATGATCAGCTATTAGACACTGAAAAAGCACAGACATGAGAAGTGGGGGAAAAAAACTATGTCTGTTTTTTTTAAAAAAGCAGCGGCAATAAAGCAATGGAAATAAAACAGGCCACATCAGAATAACGCATCTGTTGGGACCTGGGAAAATTATTCCCTCTGCCTGTGCCCCAAGTATTGTGCAGCACATAGTTCAGGGTGGAGGCCAAAGGTTGAGAATACTCCAGAAACTCACACATCTTACAAAGGACAAGATCTTGAATTTGAGAGGGTGAGTGAAGCTGAGCACCCACCTATACACTTAATGACTTCAGTTCTGGCTTCTCTTATTGACATGCTTGTGAACCTGATCATCTTGACCTCAGCAACTAAGACCATCAAGGGCTGTTGCCATCAATGCTAAGAATATGGGATTAGCCTCAAGGTGTTGTAGGATTTGATTGATAAGGGCTGACTGCTTTGATTACATAGCGATAATGACTGAAAATGAGTAAGAACTATTAGCATAGAGTATGTTAAGGAATTTCAGTCTTGCAAAGGTTTTTTTAGAGTTCAAATCTACTTTGATCGATCAGTATTCTAATCATTCCCATCACAGAGAATGATAATTCCCTGGCTGATACATATATACATACATATACATGTATACATACATACACATGTATACATACATACATATCCAACTACAACAGTGTAATCTCTATGAACTAGAGTAAAAATGAAATCTTTCCATGTTTTAACTCAATGAACTGTAGAAAGCTGGGCATATTTGATCACAGAACTGTAAGGCTATCTTATCTTTGAAAATCTGAGCCCAGGAAATCTTAATATTTAAATGTAATGCTTGGCTCAGCCATTCCCAAGTGTGGCAAACTGGGACTTAATGGGAAAACGCCCAATAAACTCTTTTTCTTTTACTTAGGTATATTTCCATTTTATCTGTCAAGGGATTGTCTTTCTGTATTTGCGAACTAGCACTCTGAATTAATCAGTTTCTTTTGAATGGACAAGTAATGACTGCTTTTGAGAAAATGCATTGTAGATTTGTCATTTTTTGCATAAATTTGCATGGCATGTTCATATATATACATTTGTGTTGTGTATTATGAGACATTCTGTAAAGATTTTATTTAATATTGCTTAGATTTCCAGTAAGGTTTTATCAGCAGTCAGAAATTCATTCATCTCATTGACTTCACTGCATAGCAGTCCGGCATCAGGAAAAGACACCTACAATTTAGAAGTAATTAAAATATTAGAATTACATTCTTCATACTTACCTGTCATCATCTATTATCACCTCTGTATCTGTAGTGCTTTGTGAAATGTCCCTTGCCATCCAGATGTTTGCCAGCTGAATGCTTAAGAAATAATGAACTGCTTTAAAAATACTTTGGGGATTGATTTATTGTAATGTTCACATGAAGTGGCAACAGAGGAGAAGGAGAAAGGAAATGAAGTAATTAACTATATGCACTTCAGAGGTGAAAGCTCTTATTTTCATCATCTAATTGTTGCTTCCATATATTTAAAAAAATGCTTTTAAGCTGGATTTACACAAAGATACATATCTGAGCAGATAAAGTTTTGGTCTTTCAGACATTTTATGCTTTTCTATCATGCTAAGTAGTCCAATATAAATATAGCCAAAGGAGAGGCAGTAATTTCATTCTAAATTAAAAGATTAAAACAGGTCAGATGACCAGCACTCTTCATGAGCCTATTTCTCTGTATTGGAAGCATTATGTTGATTAAGTCAGATAACTATACTGCAAGTAATTTTGTCCAAATGTAGGTGAGATGATTGTTACCCTACCTGTCAATATAAGCACACCTTACCAATGCTAAATCCATCACATATCTTACAATCTATTTCTCCTGACACATATTGGACAGGCAAAATTGAACTAGTGGTTTGATTCACATAATTTGTATATTTTTCATTAATGAATTAGGTCTTTGAAAACTGATACAGAAGCTGGAGAGAACTCCATTAATGCAGGGGTACAGGAGAGTAGAGTGGGGAGAAGCACTCTGAACTCAAGCTGATTCATTCCTGATAAATCTTTTGTTGTGATAAAGGGCCATTTTGAAGTAATCTGGCATGCAGTTCTGATTGCCAAGGACTTTAGACAGACAAACTGCAACAAATATGTAACAGAAAGGCTCATTTTTGCATACTTGTATCTGTATTTATTTCCTTAGAAAATGGTACAGCCATCTTGTACACATTCACTGTTACCTCCGAAGATTGTTAGGCACTGGAATAATTGGGAGCCTGAATAAAAGTCCTCAAAAGCCAGCATGCCAAATTTCTTGCACCTACATTATGATTAAAATTCAGCAGAAACAGAATGTTCCTTGAGGTGTCAGCATGACTAAGGAAGAAAAAATGCCATTGAGAAGAAGGGTTAACATGAAACAGCAGACTGCTTTTGCAGTTTGTGTCAAAGAACAGACCCTAGGTGAACGAAGACAAAGCTCTGAATCAATGCCACTAGATCCTAGATGAAAAGGGAGCAGAAAACCAAAATGCTCATCTTTCCAATGCCAAAAAAAATGAAGGTTCCTAACCAATAAAGTAGGATCTTGCACCCACATGGGCATTTGGGTGCTCTTTACTGTTAATTGGTGGTTCTGGCTGCCTTAGAACTGGCAGGTGGGTGACCAATTTCCCTGCCTAACATGTGGTAGTAGTCAGGACTGTGAGGAAATATTTTATTTGTCTCAATATTCACCCTTGGACCTTTCTTCTGGAGCTTAAAGTGTAATCCCTTCCTTTTCAAATGAATCAAAGGTTGCTCTTTTAAAACCTGATCTGAAATGTCACAGCTGCCTTTTCCACAGTAGCTTAGGTGTTACAGCAACCGGACAAGATGGGCAGAGCAGCATTGATTCCCTCTGCTCTCTGACATATTTTTAGTCCACTTTTCTTTCTTCCTCACTGACTGATCTCCTCACCAGGCTGCCTGGCCCAGGACCGTTTTCCTCACTTTCCTCTGAAAACTGCAACACTGCTTAAAAACACGACTTGGAACAGAGAAAAGAGCATAAGGGAACATTATCCTCTGAGTCAGGTGCTTCCCCTGAAACAGAGGTGTGGATTGTTTTCCTAGCTTGAAGGGTTCAGAGACGTTTTATGATGCAGACACCACGTACTAAGCATGAGTTAAACGCTTAATGGCACAGCCATTAAGTCAAATTGGGGCAACTCTGGGCATATACAGAAGCAGGCTATGGTATCTGGTGAAATGTAACGTTCAAAAAAAGACAATAATATAGTCTTTAAGCATCTCTAGGGTTAAGCCAATGCCACTTAGCATTTCCCAGGATCACTAGGTGTTTAAATTCTGCCAAGGCTTTCTTAAGGCACATAAGTCCTTTTCGGGGTCTGGCCCTTAGCCTCATCCAGAGTTCTTTCAAAACCAATTTTTTTATAGCTGCCCATTATGACATAAGACATACCGCATAAACATCAAGTCACTTGCATGGGCATATGCTACATATTTTCCCACTTTGGCTTGGGGAGTAGAGAGTAACACAAAGTTTACTGCAAGTTTATAAAAGTTGCAGGCAAAGTGGAGTTTATGTGATGTGCAGGCAAAACTCCCGATGAGTTTTTCCTTCCGTACACTTCAAAGGTCTAATTTGAGAGAATTAATCTATAGCCTGTTTCTAGGAAATTCTTCCTAGGAATTAACTTTTTAATGTTAAAGAAATTAGTTTTGTATAAATTTGAAGAATACTGAGCTTAAAAATAGTCATATATATTCATGTCTGTAATGTGGAATAATAGGTTACTGTTGCTTTGTTACCTTTTATTATAGTAAAGTGTTTTATTTTGCCGGTTCAAATATCCCTTGCAGTATTTGTACCCAAAGAGATGCAATATTATAACAGCTCATGGCAGAGAGAATGTTCAGAATTGAAAGTGAGTAGTTTATTTTCAGAACCCATACTTAACAAAATGTAAGTGTACAGATATCATCAATAATTAACATTATAGGGGTTTCAGATTTTCAGCTTTAAATACATTGTTCTTCTTTCTATAAAATCCAGATAAATATTATGCCTATTAGATTTCTCATGAGACAAGAGGAATCTCATCCATAATATAAATCTCTTCTGTTCCCCAAACCCTGGTGGAGGGCATCCTTTAAGTCAACTAATTTTTAACCTCAGCTTTAATAATATGGATTGCAAATCAGGATTAAAAATTACAACCTCAGTTCACCTTTTTTTTAATGAGATGCTTCTTTTAAGATAATTGCCTGACCATTTTTAAGGCTGCCTCTACCTATGGGGTATGCTTTTTTTCTTGCATAGGCCAGACCCACAACCCCTCATTTTCCAGAGCACTCAAACAAAACACAGCTGTTCCACGTTCTGAAGTGATCACAGACTGAGAGGTGATCAGGATAATGGCAGTACAAAGTTGGGATGTCATTAAGCTATACAAAGAAGTTAATACCACTTTGAAACAAATATGCAGATTAAATAATGGAATGTATGTAAAGCCCCGATAAATTATTTGTGTAGCAGAAACTGCTGAAAATATCACCATGCATTTGAATAAACATCAGATATTTGCCATTTAATTTCTGCCTTTTGTATTGTTTGTTTGAGTCTCACAAGTACAAAGCAATCTCTTTCAGCTGCATTACAGTCCATAGTAATTTCTTCCAGTGACCATTCTTATGGCACAACAGGTTTTTTCAGCCTCAAAGAAATCCTGTTCTATGCTTTTTTTTCACCCACCTTTCCCTGGTAACTAACTGCACAGCAGCCCACTCTCAGCAGCTCTTTCACAGATGAAATACAGATCTTGTAATTGCATTAGAGCTCCACTTCCCATGTACTTCTCATATATGCATCTGAAAACTTTACTGAAGTAGTTATCTTCAGTTTTATATTGAAGTAAGAAAAGATCCATATTTAGATGGTGGGTTTCTCTTGATTTTACTGACCTATGCCTTCCCTAGATGGACCACGCTATAGGAGTTCTCTATCCTCTTAAGTTACTTCTAATACATAACAACTGAGTACTGTTTTTTTCTTAAATTACCTAGAACCAATATTCCAAATCAGACATATGTCATCTGATTAAGCACTCCTTGAGATCAGTGGTAAAATGCTTATTTTAGAATACAGAGGGAACAAAGTTAGACCAAATTTTAACCTCTTTTTTTTTCCAATACACTGTCCTGAAAATACAGGTTATTTCTAAAAACAGGTAGGGTAGGAAAATTCTCTCCTACCCTCTGTTATAAAAAAAAAACAAAACCCAAACAAACCAAAACCCCAAAATTGTGAAGATAACTGCTTCCAGGCAATTTCTGAAGCTTCATGGAACCTTCCATGAGATACATTACTATAAAGATTACTTCCTTGTAATCCCAGTGCATCCCTATACACTGTTTTACATCCTTCATATATAAGTCTGAATCACAACATGTAGCAGTAAAATGACCTACCACAATTTGAAAAGATTATCTTTCATGGGAAGTTTGGACTATATGTCAAAAATGTTTAATCATATTGTATATCCAGAATAAACACTGGACTGTACCTTCAAGATATAAGATAGAGGAGATGAAAGGTCCACTGTAACCAAATGTACAGAGCTTAACAACAGCCAATCAGTAAATCTTGAAATACAAACGTTCATGAGCCAATCAGTACAATTGTTTTTCAAAGAAGTATTTGTGTAAAGTATTACATAGGACTTTTATTTATATATATCTATTTTATTTTTACAGGCTATTTACAGATTCTTTTTCTCATGCTGGAATGTGTTTGTTTAAACACCCTTTTCTCACTAAGATGTTTTAAATTAAAGTTTGTGTCAAAGCAAGATTCAGATCTCACTATATAGCACATGTTTTACTACATATCACACTCATTTCCATTTCAGCCAAATTAAGGAAGTCCAAGCACACTGCTATTTATAGGGGACATAAGTTCAAGAATCTAAAGACCATACTCAGCTTACTCATGACAGTACCTAAAATGGATTTCTGTGGTGTCTAAATTCAGAATAGTGATTCAAACCAGATATTGCCAAAGGGTCCAGTTTCCACCTCCATATACATTCAATGTATATTTAATACTATTCATCAGACTTTGGTCACAATATATATGGATTTGTTAATAATTCAGTATTTAAAAAAAATAAATCCATTCTTCTTTTAGTCAGTCAAAATATGAGGGGAGTGTTACAATTTGCAAAATCACTTCCCTTATCTTGTTCTGTGAAATTTTGTGGGTCAGATGGTCAGCTGACTAAAAAGGAGTTCCAGGACACATTCCACATAATTCAAGACATAAACCTCTGTTCTGCAATTCTTATTTCTTGTACAGCCGTGCCAAACAATTGCTCCCATGCTCTCTCTCTGTAAACAGAACCCACAGCTGTCTGAATCACAGGGTAGTCTTCTATTTTCATTAGAAAACTGGAAAAATGAAGAAAAGAAGATACTTGGGTTTGTATTAGCTATTTTCTGTGATTTATGTTTCCATGCACTACTAAATATTTTAGGTGTCTGCCTCTTTAAAAAATACAGTAAAACATAAAGTAAAAATAAAAGCCTGGTCAATCCTCATATGAAAATGTTATTTCAAAAAAAAAAAAAAAGTTAAAAAAAGAATTGCAAAAAGTTTGAACAAGATATACTAACATTAATTTTTTTCAATTTTTAAGATGATTTTATGAATATTTGTGCTTCCAAATATTACAAAGAAAAAAAAATATGCTTAGCTCTGCTCCCAAAACTTGTAATGTTCCTCACTGAAATGAAAGGGCCTGAGTACATAGTTACGTCCCCAGGCCATGCCCAGATAGCCATATGCATGCAACCAGGGTCACACAGAATGGAAGCTGCACAGCACTGTCATTTGACTTTGAGAGCATCACACCAGAAATCATAAAAAAAAAAAAAGCAATAGCATTCATTAACTGACTGCATTGTGTCTGCTCCTGGGTGCATAGATATGCACTAAAAGACCAGAGTGCTGGATTAGGCCCAAGCATATAATAAAGCAAAAACCTGGAAGATTTTGTGCTGGTTTTTCTTCCTTTTTTTTTTTTTCTTAATAGCTGTTCTGGCTTTTTCTAAATCCATCATTCTTACATGCCAAGATTTCTTCTTTCTAATTTCCATCATCATTCTGACCAAGCATCTTACAGTCTTTGTCAGACAAAAGCAGCAAGAGTGTGTTAGGCAATAAGGTGGAATAGAAACAGGCATACAGAGAGGATCAAGCCAAAAACTTGAGGATGAAAATCTTGGATATAATGCAAAAAATACATGATTCATTAAAGCTTTGGAGCTTATTCTGGTACCAGATGCTTGACTAGACAGGAAGGCACAGAAGCACTGAGAGGCCAACGATAAGCAATGAAGGATTTAGAAAATCCACCCTGGTTCACCTTTCTCTTTGGCATGTATCAGAAACATTTCACTGTAGGTGATGGAGTGGTCTCACTGAAATCTGTGTGAATCAGTGTGTTCTCTTCCATATTATCTTCTGGACTTGTAAAACACATGTAAACCACAAGCCTTGAAAAACCAAAATACTCCATAAAATCTTTGCAAATAAATTTTTCAGAGAAATCCATTCATTTCTCAGCTATGAGAAGCTACAAATCTGCAGAAGTTCAGTTCTGTTAGAAGAATTCATATTCCACTAGGAACTTACATATTGATTTAAGAGTGAAAATTTCACCTTTAAGGATTGAAAATCCTTGTCTAGAAGGATGATTGATCAAAACTCTGGACTTTAACTGATGATTTTGAATGGACTGGAAAGCAAGCTTTCTAGATTGTCTTTCTTCAGAGCTAAATGGCTTCAACACTTTAAAAATAATTATATAATTTTATTTTATTTTTGGCCAAAGATATGACTGTCCTAAGGAGAGACCAGTTGTGGGATTCAGAATGATTATACTCTGGTATATTTACTGAGATGTGACCTTTTTTCTCAAATAATTGTGTCTTTTTTAAAAACAGAGTTCTACAACAAGGATTTCATAATTTTTAAGCAACTGGGAGTATCATTCTTACGGATACTAGGCCTGAGTTGGAGGCATAGTTGTAGAACTGTTGTTTTTTTCCTGAAGATGGACAAATGAATAAAAGAAAAGAAAGCATGGAAATTTGAAATTTCTATGGCCAAATATGTTCACTGAAACTGTGTGGGGGTTTTTTTCCCTTCAGACTTCAATCTGACTATATTCCAGCAAATCAGTGGTCAGTGGGTTTGCTCCCTAGTGACAGGATAGCACAGTGTAATAGATGTATCTTAGAATATGAAACCATTCCCATATTAGACCTAAAGCTGATTTCACTTGGAAAAAAAAGGATATTTGCCTTTGACTTCAACAGATGCTTTCTAGCTCTAACAATGTTCTTGTGGATACACACCCAGCAATCTAATAAACCACATAAATGCATTACTGTCCTCAACTATTTGATGTCTTCCTACTTCAGACCAGATTTATAATTTATAAAGGAATTCAGTTAATTACAGACCGTAGGCTCATGTTTCACATGTCAAATACCTCATAATTTAATTCAGAAGAAATCAGCAGTGCAGACAACTGGGTAGACAAGGAAAAGGAACTGGCATGCACGGCATGGTGTGGCAGGAACTGGTACAAGTCCTATGACTTTTTCCTTGTTATGCGTTGAGTTTTCTGTTATTTTTGCACGTCAGATCAGCAATTATGTGTCAGAAAGGAACATAAGACTATTCATTTTCAGGATATGCATGATCACTGACGATATAAACATGTCAGAGAGACAGAATGTGTTGACAGTGGCATATCACTGGAAGTCTTCTACTTTTCATTTAGTAATCATTAAATCACATTCAACAACTCACTAAATTTAACTTATAGCTGTTAATAGGAAATCACATGTCTTTGTGTGTACAAAGGCATGTTTTTAAAGCATAAATGGTACTTGAAGAAAAAGATACATGATTGAATAACATGTTTATTTTGAGATAGTTCATTTTAGCATAAAAACAATTACCAGTGGAAAATTTCATTTATTAAAGACAGAACAGCAAAAATTGTGTTCACAATGTAAATATTTATAGTATGATATAGTATCATACAAGTATGATTATAGGTACAAGTTACTCCTGGGGACATTCCGATTAGACACAAGAGGAAAATTTTTTACAGTGAGAACAATCAGCCATTGGAATAATCTCCCCAGGGAAGTGGTGGATTTCCCAATATTGGACACTTTTAAGATTCTGCTGGACAGAAGTGTGTTTCACTTCTACTTTACTTTAAATAGGTTTCCTTCAAATTTGTGTCATGCTATTACCAGAGACATTTGGTCTTTGTGAACCCTTCAGACATTATTTATAAATATATCTATGCAAATGTTCATTATGAGGTAAAAAAAATTATATTTCTCTAGTTCCAAGCATGATGCGACATTACTGTTAATGTATTTGGCAATATACTAAGCAAAATGTAATGCAGGGAAAGTGTGAGGAGCAATATCTCAATGCAGGGTGCAATGGCACAGTCATCTGTACACATTTGCATTAGCCATATTGTTTGCAAATAGTATGAAGCAGAGTTAAGCTTAATTTAATTATCCCTTAATTTCTCAGGAAGCTCGCTGAACACCTAATTTAGCTTTCTAAGGCTCTGCTTCTGCTTCCCATTCTCCATTTACTTCAAATGTAGAAGGTTCCCCAAACCAGATATATCAAAATGGGTTCATCTCATATTTAATTCTGGAAGAACCATAATTTAACCTGGGATTTGTTGTGATGTAGATTCCTAAGCTACCTCACCCAGCTGAAACCCAACCCTTCAGTGGGATTTGCAGTGTCTCTGTTTACTTCAGTGAAACAAAGCAGGGGGTCTAGCCTGGAGATCTCTGGACTGCCTAGTACTGCAAAGACTGTTTTCTTGTTAGCTGCTGCCCACTTGCTAACTTAGTAGGAGGGAGGTGAGGATATATGGAAAGCAATGAAAAGTCTTTATTATTTTGCAGTGTTTAAAGTCCTGTTACTCACACAGCCTTCTTTGCAGATTAAAGACTGAATGGTGTGTAAAAATATCATTGGTCTTACCAGCGAGTATTTTCCCTGTTAGCAGATATAAAGCACACATTCTACTTTTACTCTGATGCACTGACTTTCCTTAAGATTTTATTCCTTGGCATTTGGTTACATCAGTGGAAGGAGCTGAAAAGGTTTAGACAGGACATAAGAACAAAGCTGTATCTTCTCGCCAGGGCTGCCACAGAGAACTGTGCTGCTTTTGCATCATTCCAGTCTTCCTCTGGTTTGATGCAGAAGGGTTGTCTCAGGAGAGTTTGAATTGGCAGCAATGCCATGAATGACACAGAGCATAAGTTTCTTTCTTACCTGTTCCTAATGTTGCAGCATCTGCCTTTTTATATTCCAGGTTTCACAGCTGTGTTGACTGGAAAAGCAATGCATTAAAAAAAGAAAAAAAAAAAGCTTGAAATGTAATGCCTGTCAAAAAAAATGGAAGCCAAACCAAATAAAATCCTTAGAGCAGTGGTTATTAAGGCAATAAAAAAAGAAAAATATCCATATTTTATCTCTTTAGATTAACACTTTAAATCCAGATTATATATATGCTTTGCTGATAGGGTTTAGAGACACAGGGGAATGATATCATTTCAGATTCTGCTGACTGCAAACTGTTCTATATATGACCTTCAGTTAAACACAGCAAGATCAGTGAGTTTTGACCTTGTGATATTAAATTAGTTTCCCTGTCCAGATCTGGTCACAGAGAATATGCCCTCTTGCACTGTTTTGTCCCTTAAGTAGTAAAACTCAGTTCGGCTTTTTCATTTGACTCAGTAGATAGGTGATCTATGTTTTTGTGTTAGAGTCTTGCCTTCTCTATCACCCGAGTTGCTAACAGACAATGAGTTTAAATATCAGCTGGCCATGCATGCATAATGACCTTGCTTCTAGTTGGGACAGGTTTGTGGGTGGTGACCAGTCACGAATGTGATGGCAGTATTTCAGTGCTGCCAAGACCTGCTTTACACTAAGGCAATATTTTCCCTGTCTTGCAGTGAACAATTGTCTACCTCTTCAAGAGAGAGAAAAGAGAAGGTGCCTGTCACTATCTCCCAGGCGTAGAAAACTTTTAGTACTGTCATCCTACTAAAAAGACATTCCTAACCTCACCTCTTCGGAAACTCTTTGGTCTCTGATGTCCTGACTACCCAAGTGTTGTGAAACTTGTACAATGACTGAACAACTGAGGCCATGAACTGAGGGGGGAGGCTTCACAATGGCATCCAAAATCCTTAGATCTGGGATGGGGGAAGTGGGACCAGTGCTGGGATTCACTAAGACAGCAACGGCATGTGAGGAAGGGAGGAGAAGTAGCAGCATGGGATCCCTTGCAGGTCTATCTGTTTTCCTGTAAGGAGAGGTACATTTGTTTGTCAGGGTTTTCATTCCCAAACTCACTCCAAAGTTTATGCCTTTATCCTAAGATTTCCTCTTCAGAGGAAGGGGAGCTGCTTGCTGAATTTTTTTGTGAGTAGAGATCATAGCAGTTCAGGCCCCTCCCTAGAAATGGGGGACCTGAGACTTATGACCATGTCAGTCTGAAAGCATATAAATTACATAGGTCTCATGATGTGGGCGAGTACCTTGGCCACCACAGGGCAGGGAGCTGCAGTAATGGGGCTGCTCTGCAAGCATTGCCATCCCTACCCATGCTGGTGTGGAATGATTGCTGGAGGTGACTTATTGATATGTCCCCCCACCCTCTTATAGGGACGTAAACCTCCAGGGTGGAATGCAGCGAATATGCAAGAAATCTGTTCCATAATAATTCCCTAAGCAACATAACCTGCAACCTTAGATGTTACCAACACCGGGGGAGCTTGGTGTGCTGACCGTAAGAGAAGCAACAGGGAAGGTAGAGTGGAGTGGAGACACCGCGGTCAGGCTCTGTGATAACATCGCAGGGAGAGGGAACTGGAATGATAGGAACAAGAATGGAAGGTTCCTGCATTGAATCCACTACAGCAAGGAGGCGAAACAATGGGGTTCTGTCAATGCTGTTGTCTTACTTCTGATTTGTAAGTGCCCAGCTCTGGAGTACTGACATGGAACTTTGCTCATTATAATCTCATTATAATAGCAAAACACACCTCTGTCCCAAAAGCTACCAGCCTCCAAGGTGCAACCACCCCTCACTGAGCATGCGCTCTGAATTTTCTCTAGCATATACCTTTAAAAGTAAAGCGAGGAGATTTTACACCAGTCATAATAAAGGTATGTATGACTAGAGCCACTCAAGCTCCACCAAAAAAAGAAAGTATAAAAGGGCTTAAGAGAGGAGGAATGCTAGGGAAGACACCATCATAGACAAGTTGGGAGGACATTGCTGACTTCTGGGATCAGCTGACAGGCTGAACCTCTCTTCCCCACCCCATAGGGATGCCTATTGGGTAAGATTCAAACCCTCGGTCATACCGAGTGCTTCCCCAGGAAACTTAGAAATCTCTATAGAGTTTTTCCATAATTTAGTGTGCTTGTAGTTGACTGTATTATTATTTGCACATGCTTTGTAGACAATGTATTTATCACCAGCAATCCAAAAGAACCTGTACTCCTGTTGCTTTAATAAACCGTACTGTTCATTAATCTAGTGATGATAGTTTGTTGAACATGACCAAACTGCTTAAGTCTGGCCATTCTTGTTCGTTGAACCTGACTAAATTGAAAGTACAGTGTGCTATTTGTGCATCCGTAACTGTGGTAGTTCAATATATTGGATGCAACTGGACTTACAGTGCTGAACTGGGCGTCACTCAGAAGCTAAGCCTAACCGCTCCTAGCACTTCTGATATCTGAGGACAAGCTGGAATGCAAGGGGGTTTATTATCTGCCAAACTCCTTTACCCTTTAACGCAACAGCTGGTTTGCACTCAAGAGAGGCAGAGGTGAGGAACCCTCCATCACTAACAGAGGAGGCATCTAGAGAGCCAGCTAACAAATGCTGGCCCTATAGGCATAGACAGTAGCACACCTGAGCAGCTCAGTAAGGGTCTTCCTGGAGCATCCTCCTCAACTTAAGCAACTGAAGTCCGCCTATGAGACACTTAGTAGGGTTGCAGCCCTGCTTGAAAAAACTTACTGCAGACTCAAGCACACATAAATCTCTCAGTGTCCTTGCTTGTTCAACACTTGGGACAATCAATTCTGTTTCACTGAGTGGGGGACAGGTCCCCATCTACTCAGCAAGGATGGTGTTGGAGTTGACTGCTGCTTAAGTCTAATTCTTCTTTCAGACCTTTAAGTAGCAATTAAGTAAAATGTTTAAGTCTGATGTGTTCATCTGTTTGGTTTTGGCCTGCCTTCACATTTCATCCCTGTCTTCTAAGTTAAGTTAACCTGCAAAGTCATAATCGTGTTTCTGATTTCCAGGTATTGCTTTCTTTTGGTGTCTCACATGACTGCTTGTATTTATGTCTTCTGTGTGTAACAGCATTGATTCACTGTGTTTCAGGTCCCACTACAGATCAATATGACAGACCATCTTTCCTTGAAAAACCAGTCTGCGTTTGACAGACGGGAAAAAGGCGAGATGTTTACAGACTTACTGACATTTAAAACAGCAAACAGCTGCATGTTCATTTGTGTAGCTAGCACATCATTACCTAGACTAAAAATATCTTTCTTAAAGTTCTTTTGTTCCAAATAATAAATATTTTTATTAACTTACAGTTAGACAAACCATCAGACTGAAGGCCAAATCAGTGCCAAGAAATCACTTTGCTATAGTTATTAAACACACCATGGAGATGCAGTTTGAATTGCAAACACCTAACTCCTAAGCCAGAGTGATTTTTTTACTAATGGAAGATTCTATTTTATTTTTTTTTCAAAATGCTCAGAAAAGTTCTTACCTGAACAACCTTCAAACCTTTTAATATCCAGTAAGTGCAGAATCTTTTTCTTCCCTGAATGAAATTGCTTTGTTTCAAAAGCCTGTTCTGAAGCTCAGCCCCACAGGTACTTGACCATGGCTTTCTGGGAAGTCTGCTCTGTGTCCTCTGTGGTGCCTGTGTTTGGTGAGGTGATTCAAAATAATTCTGATTCTGGAAAGGTTGACTACCCCCATGAAAGAGTTCTGGTGCCTTCATACCCCACCCACTCCGGCAAACCATCAGTTCACCAGTATTGCAAGGCTGGAGGGCGCTTTTTGTTTTGCTTCACCAAATGTTAACACTAAACCACCAAATTAATTTCTTAAAGGCAAAGATAAAAACCACATGCCATGAGCAAACTACTGAGTTAACAGACTTTTGCAAGCCTGATTTGGAAAGAATCTGGATTTTAGGGACTAATTCATGTGTTCATGGAATGTTTTAATCAATATAAGAAGCTGACATGTATGTCTATACATGAAAGATTTATCCCTAACATAAACAAGTGAATTCTAAAGGTTTTTATGTATATTATCTCTATGTACAGGGACACATTTTGTGAGAAGCAGGCCCCCAAAAGAGCCTCCAGGCTCAACTGTAACAAAATTAAAATAACAGAAATATATACTACCTTTAGCTATATTCCTTGAATGTTGTGCTTTAGTTTGTAATATTGATTTCCAGTGCTGAAAATTAATTAGTCACAGCTTTTAACTAAATCAGTTAGTTGCTACTCATGATTTGCAAAAGTCTGGGCCACCCAAAATACTTATTCATGGCAATTAGAGATAGAAAAGACACGTTAAAGAACATCTTTATTTAAATTAAATATAATATTAAATCAAATCCATCTCCACATAGGAAAAGAAGTACCATGTATAAATAATTCTTGAATTTAAGATGATTGGGAAGCTCATATGCTGCTATTCTGATATTTTATATATACTCTGTGTCTGTGCGTGTGCATGGAAATATACTGTGAAAGAGAACACATCATTGCACATTTCTTTCACTATCTTTATGCACCCAAGTTAAAATTTTAATATGAATTGTACATCCATCAGTCAGGAGTGGTTTAGGCTTTTGACCCAATGGATGGTCTGGAAGAGATCTCAGTATGATTTTAATTATTATTATTTATGACGTTTATGATATTACTGTTATCAAATCTGTGCTTCTCAAAAGGCACTGCATGGGAAAGCCAGTTTCTGAAAATGATGTGCTAGATCTAGAAGTAGGAGGGGAATCAGGAGTGTACACAAAATGGAAGCAGTCAAAGGCAAAGACCTAAGGTTTTTCGGAACCTTAGAAAATAATGCTGGTAATAGGAGCCCTTTATAACTGGCTTCCTGGTGCTCTGACACATGCTGGTATATGCAGAGAACAGACAGGATCCTGGATAACAGCCTGCCACTTATCTACTTGAGGGCCTGCTTCATGGTACCACATGTCAGCCTCTCCACGGTCCACTCAGTCCTAGCTACAAATACACCTTCCCATGGCTATAAACAGATTACAGCTGCAGTGATGCTGAAATGACTAGCCAAGTCAGTTTATGAGCAAACTAGTAGTTTCTGAAAAATGACAGTTCCCTCATGATCACAGCACACTTTACTGTGCCTTCAAGTACTCTCAGTAAAACCAATTGTTCTCTTCCTATAGCAAAATTATTCATATTAATTAAATGACAAAGGTCTAAAGCAGACAAAGGAGTGATTCACTGTATTCCTCTCATTTTTCTCTTTGTTCTATCCAGTCACCCTCCACAATACAGTAGTTAGTAAACATAGGGCTTCTATACCCCTATCTATAGGAACAGTTATTAGTATAAATAGAGCTTCTATATTCCTATCTTTATTGCTTTCATTTATAGCCTGTTAGCCTATGATTTGATTCAAGAGTCAGGAAACATAAGGGCATTTTTAAATCTTGACTGGTTGCTTGCTAATCAAGCTGCTTATTGTCTATGAAGAACTGTTCTTAGCATCAGGGTTCAAACAAGTCAAGGTGCAGAACTGTTTGATTTCTTGTAAGGGGTGAAGAACTGTGCAAGCAGGTACCCTGAAATGATTCAATGCATGATCAAGACTGTTATCTTGGAGCTGATTTTCAATAAAGCCTTAACAGATGAAACAAATCTTTAACAAGTCCTAGAATCCAGGGTCAGGTCATTAACTTTTAATGTACATTACATCATTAATCCAATCTCTGAATACAATCTCTGCGTGTGAGAAAGAAACCACTGGATAGAATAGCAGTTATCAACAACCTGCTGCCAAGATATGAAGGTTTCTGTTGTTTGAGCACTTGCGATCTCCGATGTCTTAGAATAATTTCTGTCACTTTGAACCTGAAATTTCAAATGGTTGGCACCTGGAAAGAACCTCACAGTTTTGTTTGTTTTACAGCGGTCTGCCCAAGGCAAAACACTTTCATATTGACAAGACTCCACTTTACAAGATACATCACACTAAAATACATTTGGCCAAGCTTTGTAAACAGAAAAAAAAAGGCTCTTGCCAGAGACAAGAGGAAGAAAATTCATCATTAAAAGGAAAAAGGATACTGTATCCCATGGCAGGGAAGAACAATCATGCAAATATTACATAGGATAGATGCTAAAATTAAGCTCTGGCAGTGTAGTTATCTACAACAGAGAGAAAGATGCCCTTAAAAGGAGTCAATTATTTCTTCCTAAAATGGACACTGAAAGGAGCCAGAGTAATATACTTCTACTTGCTATAGACATTAAAGGCAGTCTAGGCAGGATGGCCAGATATAGATATATATTTTTTCATCTGTGCATGTGTACAGTCAAATAAGAGGAATCCCATCCACAGGATCACATGAAGTTTGACACCTGTTACCTAAACCAATAAAGATAGATAGTTTACATTGAATACAAAAGGTACATGAAACTGTTAAAAGTAGAAAAGCATGAGTATTGTAAGAGCTAGGATAGATATACAGGCTCAAGGCAGATGGGATAACCACCATGTTTATTGTTCTGTAAAAAACATAAGTAAAAATTTAGTGACTTAAATGATGGAGGCTAATATTTTCAAAGGAGCTTCAAGGCTCCTTGTAGATTCCTAGATTTTATGGTAGTGTTAGAGGAAGGCAAGTTTAACCCTACTTTACCAATAAAGGAAATTGGTACCTAAGTTCCCTAGCATGGCATTTTCAAAGGAGCTTAAATCAGTACAGTAGCACACAGCAGCAGAAGACGTTTCTAGTCAACATTCTATCACTGGTTTTTTAAGAGGCATTTCCTAAAAAAATTGCCTTTGCACAAAGCCTGAACCAAAGCCTACTTCAATCAGTTGTGTGGGGGTGGCCATAATTTTGGAGTTTCACTTTCATAAAAGTGAAAGACTTGAGTATCTCTAAGTGTATTCCTTCACATAAATGAAATACTTCTTTTCAACCAACACAAAATACATTTAGGCACAGATTCAACAGAACATTTTACTCTTAGCATTGTTACCATGAATTTCAATGCCTAAAATACATCCTTATGGAAAATGTCAAAGGATTTAGGACTGTAAACACTCTGTTGGCCTCTAGTCCTCATATGTTTCATTACATTTGTAATATATAAAATACTTCAAATATATGCACCATAAAGGTTAACCTACCTAATTTGAAAGGGAAGCAAGACTGCAAATCCTGCTGATTCTAGTTCAGGAAGGGTCAGCTTCCTCGAAGCCCTCACATCTCTCAGACTGGTGCAATCTGGTGGTCTATAAAAGCAAAATATTTACTCTTCCAAAGGGGTGCTTAAGCCCAAGATACTGCTGCCAGAATTTCACAATATTTAGAAAGAGTTTAATTTAAAGGTAGGAATTTTTTTTAATGTGATTTCCCACCATTTGGAGAAATCTCAGGAGGTGACAAGGAAGACAATACCTCCAGGAATGTGATTTCTTGAAAAGAAGAGTGAGTTGCAGTAAGGTTAGGCAAGCCAAGAGCTGCATTAGAAATGCTAAAACTTAAGGCATCTGAATCCTTCTTCTTTCCTTCTACCCTGCACCCAACTTTCCATAGGCACATGCTACAGATATTTAGCTTGCATCTTAGAGTTAATATTCAGGGGGTGGGGAGAAGGAAATCCAATCACAAGGCTACAGATCAAAGCCTGAAATTTCATGACATACAGTCATCTTATCAGAGACCACTGACTCAATTTTTAAAGCATGCAGACAGTCCGTGGGCTTTCTGGCTCTCACTTATATACATATTTCTAGGTGAGTGAAGTCAATCCTTAGAGATATTTCATGAGTCATTCCCCATCTAAATATTCTTCCTTGGTACTAGGCTGATTCATAAGCAGGGAATCAGGACTTCAGTTTCTTAAAGCTGATCTATGTGTCTTCTAGGCCTTTAGTTTAAAAAGGTTGATTTATGTCAGTGTATAAAAGCCTTACTAAATTATTAGAAACAATTTTGCCTCACAGCTGTAACTGCTGACCAATGTAACCTATAGATTACATCAAAGAGCTTTGAATCACCACCTGGTTGGTTCTACTTTGTATGATTTTAAAACTACTTTTATAAGAATAGATCTGTATAAACACACATAACTGCTAAAAAAACCCAAAAATAGAACCTTGCTAAGAGACTAATACTGCATCTCATGTTCCAGAACTTTTCTGAATTTATTGCCATCAGAATTTTGTAACATCAAGCTATTTCTTTAGCATGTGCTTGCTCTCAGTATGATTACCTATAAAGTTACATGTTCTTTTCAAACCCCTTTTTTTCAAGTTCCAGGAAAAATTTCACATGCAGGATGGAACTGCCTACAGACATGTATTTTTAGAACAGCTATGCACAGTAATGTTATATAAACCTCAGTTAAATTAAATATTACTTCTAGCTTTATACTGGGCACTTGCAGATGTTCTGTGGATAGGATATGCAGATGTATGATTTGAAAGATCATCCTACACTTACAGCTTCCCCTTTCATTGCTTTTTTGTCCTGTTGAATTTAGAAGAAGTCTTGCTGACATTCCATCAAACAGCAGGACACTTAAAATTGTTGTGGTGCATTTTATTCACAGGGTTATTAGTATGGAAACAGGCCTTATTTCCTCTATGCTTTATACCATAAACCTACATTTGGGGATCCCTGGCTGGTTTAGACTATTTAAAAAAGATTCATAGAACGTGACTAAGAAGCAAGCTCAGTGTCAGTAAGTTTACACCTGCTTTAGAAGCAGGAAAGTGTAGGGGCCTTTAAATTTAATGCAGCTAAAACCCAATCAAAGTTTTAAGTCCACATCCTGCCTATATATACAAAAAGCTGCATATCACTGTTTTTAATGGTATATAAATGGATGCTAAGTGAGAAGAAAACCCAGAGACAACTGTCAGAATGAGGACTGGCAGAAGAAGAAGTTCAGGCCACCAAGGACTGTTGAGGATTTCTTGGCTGGGCGAAGGCATGTGAGCAACCCAGCCGTTAGGTGGGAACGAAGCATAAGTTTACAAAATGCTGGAGCAGACAAGGACGCTGTGTCCTTGTACGCTGGGAAAAAAGAACATAAGAAGAGCCTGACAAACAACTCCTGGATGCTGAAGAATGAGATAAGTAACTGCTGGACACCTCATGAAGAAGCTTGCGCAGCCAATAGAGAATAAGATAGTGTCGCGTGAAACGGGGTATTGTACCAATTAGGGTATTGTATAAGGCGCGTGCACAAGCGCATAAGATATATAACTGTGTCAAACGTTGTAGTAAATGGACTTCACTTGATCACATTGGTCTGTGTGTGATGTCCCCTGTGGATCCTCTGCAACAAAGGACCAATGGCTAGATCCAGGAAAGGACACATGGAAGGGCTGTGCATCTAAGTCATGTACCTCTGTGCGGATAGAAATACTTCATCTGGCAGGGCAAATTACCCCATGCAGAAGTAAGGATAATTTACAGCTGCAGCTGCTGGAGTTCTTATTCATGAACTATGCTGCACTGTACTATGTACTACAGGCACGACTTAAGTCTGCATACCACCTGTCTAATGTAAAAGGCACCCGAGTTAACAGCAAGATTTCCTGTGTGTATAGAGCTCTATCCTTCTGTTTGCTCAGTCTTATCTTTCCTAGGAAGACAAATAGTGTAAGCTTATCGATTTTTTATTTTTATTTTTTAACAAAAGAGCCTGCAAAGCTTTCCACAAAGCTTCAGCAGATCTTTAATGCTGCTATTAACAGGCAGAATTTCTTGGTTTGAAAAAATTATTTGCTGCTTTCCAAAAGCACTCTCTTGTTTTGCTAGAGTTCTTTTGATCTATATATCTCATTTCCAGTTCAGTACACCAAAGCCAAAGATTTCGGAGGAGATAGCAATGTCCCCACACTCTGCAGGTTCTATTTACTAAATAAGGAACAAAGAGCAAAGGAAGCTTTGCTAAAGTCAGCTCTGTCTGGGTTATGATCCTAACTGAATTCATAAAACTTAAGGAAACTTCTTCAGCTCTGGAGACATCCTGAAGCTTCAATATGAAATAGTAATTCTGATCTCAAAAGAAAAATATGTTCACCGTGAAAAACTACAGGCACTGAGTTCAGAATCAAGAAGTCCATAAAGCAATTTTTGGACAAACTGCACAGTGGCTGCTTTGAACTCCAGCCTAAAGCATTCACCCAGAACTGAAGGGAAAGTGCAACATTTATTATTTTACAGATTTTGAGGGACTTTAATTGGGTACAAGAAGGTGTGGATTTTGCAAAGCACAGTGTTATCTTCATAAAATAACTGCCTTCTGTTATCTCTTTAGAGTGTCACTGTGATGCTGACATAAGTAATAAGAAATAACATTTTCTTATTGTTCAGCAACATGGTTGGAATTCCTAAGTAGACATTTACAATGTAACTGCATATAAGACTATTTTGGATAGAAAAACCATGAGAGATTTGATCCACAATGCTGCCTAAACTGGGGCTGAAGTGGAATTTAGAAGTGTTAATCCAAGCATTAGATTCTCTAACACCACATGTACTCTTTTTTTATCTAGTAAAATTCCCTAAAGTTCTTCCCTAAAAACTCTCCCAGGCAGTTCAGCAACTATATCATGCTCAAGCCCTCACTGGGTGTCCTGTTTAAGTCCTCTTTCATTTATAACCCCTGAAAGGTGCAAACCAGTAAGCAAAATTAGAATTTACCCCCACCTTTTTACAAACATCTAATCTGCAAAAACAAAAACACATTAAGTATAGCAATGATTATGTGCTGCTCCTGTACAGTTTCCCAGTTGTTAGAGTAACTCTCTCCAGATGCAGAAGGCTCAGGTTCAATAACCTCCTCTGCTTGTGTGAGTGTCAGAGTTACAGTTCACAGAATCATTTAGGTTGGAAAAGACCCTTAAGTTCATCAAGCCCAACCATAAACCCAACACTACCAAGTCCACCACTAAACCATGTCCCTAAGCACCACGCACCTCCAGGGATGGTGACTCAACTGCTTCCCTGGGCAGCCTGTTCCAATGATTGAGAACCCTTTCAGTGAAGAAGTTTTTCCTAACATCCAACCTAAACCTCCCCTGCCGCAACTTGAGGCCATTTCCTCTCATCCTGTCTCCAGCCACCTGACACAAGAGACCAGCACCCACCTCACTACAAGCCCCTTTCAGATAGTTGTAGAGAGCGATAAGGTCTCCCCTCAGCCTCCTTTTCTCCAGACTAAACAACCCCAGTTCCCTCAGCCACCCCTCATAAGACTCGTGCTCTAGACCCTTCACCAACTTGGTTGCTGTTCTTTGGACTTCATTACTCTTCTTTCCCACTTCCTAGAAAAGGGAAGTACTGGAAAGGTGACTCTGTTCTGATGTGGAGGCTTCTATCCCTTTTCTATTGAACATCCTATCCTGTGAGTAGCAAAAGTAAAGATTTGTTGGCTGAGACATAAGGGGTGAGTGGGACCTTCATTTTCTAGGAAGGTGAGCAGGACGCTACTGCACCAGAAACCAGAGGAAACATTAGTTCTAGTCCCTGTTAAATAGACCATTTTTGTGTTCTTCATATTAATCAAAACCAGGATAAGATTCATAGATCTTTCCCTAGCTATAAGCAGGACTACTGCTTTCATGGAATTGTAAGATATACAGTATTTCTCCTCATGAGATTCAAAGCTTTTCACACCCTGCAGTTCCACTCATGCTGTATAGCAGCACAGAGCACACAGTGATTTCTTGAGAGACATTTGTGCTCATTTTGGAGAAGAGCAGTTATGCTGGCCATTTGTTACTTTGTTTGATTTGAGAAGTCTTTTGTCCCTTGGGGGCAAAGCAGGTGGAAACGTGAACAAAATCTGAAACACCTGATCAAAAAAGCACACCCAGATGTATATCTGCAACAAATACAGCAAATGCTTAGACCGTCTAATTTAGCTGCTCTATTTGCTGCTGCCAGCTCACTCACCTGTCCTTCTGGAAATGTGAAAGGGTTCATTTTTCTTTTTTATGTTCCCTTACTTCATGGGCTGAAGTATGACTGAGAGTCATCGAGGGTTGGTTCTGTGTATTACATCCCCTTTCTGTTTCTTGCTATTGCTTATAGCAATACATTACTGAGGAAGATAAAACAGAGTCATTAGAAGCAGACCCTGTCAGCTATTTCTTACTTGAGCAGTAGTTCTTGTGTCCATTTTTGTACCATTCATTACAAAAGCAGTATTTGGGTTGCCTGCTTATGGGAGAGGTTGTTTCCAGATAATATTTTAACTATTTAGGCTACTTGACAGAAGAAACAAGGTTTAGGCAATCACACCATTTTAATATGTGTGTGTGCCTGTGTGCCTACACTTTCTTCTTCTGTCTACCTTCAGCCAAATCTGACACTGTGGAAAAGGTCTCACAGTTCCTGCAAGTTTCATGAGCACAGAAAATTGCATAGAAAAGCACTATGTGTACCTTGGCAGAGAGAAAGGTGCAGATGGATATTGCTCTTTGTCCTACATTGATCACATGGATCCCAAGCCCTCCAAACAGGTTAATAAGACAACCACAAAGCCAACCACTGCACATAAATATATAACAAGCAAAGCTTCAGTAATTCTACTGCTCATGTAAAGCCTTGTTAATCTTTTTTTCTAAAGCCCGGTCCAAACTAAGGAAATGAAATACTACCTAATCATCATTAATACAGTCCTTAGCTGACATTGACACTAGCAGTATTTAAAGAAACAAGAGGAGTAAAAACCATTAGCTAATAGTTTTGAAGCATGTCTTATTTTCCTAATCTAGACAACACCTAAATAAATTATATTCTATCCTATACAGAGGCCAGTACGATGCCTTCAGTTCTATAGAGTCCTTTTCAGCCAAACCGAAGCAAGTAGTATAAAGAGGTAGATTTCTCCCAGTGTTTGGGCTTCTTTTGGGATATAAATAACTTGAATGACAATACAATCTATTTCCACATTAGAGGATATAAGCATTTTGCACCAAAAAAATGCTGTTTGGCAGACTATTGTAACCCTACATCAACAATGCCTGTCAGGGCTGTCTGTTTGGAAAGACAGTCTTCATGAGAAGTGTAGTGCGAGTTTCTCAGCTGGTGAAAATCAACAGAGACCCCTGAGCTCTCAGAGAGCTATACATAATTCAAGTTGTAGTTGTGGTCGTCAGCAAATCCCAAATCACCTCCTTCTTTAATGCATGTGCCAGAACTTCAGACCTTACCAGTCAAATCAGGATTGGTACATACAATGTTGGAGCTCAGAAGCAGTTGGTCTGGTCTGGCATATCACAACAGCAGTGCCAAATGCTGTCAGCTAATCCCCGATTAGCCTAGAACATCAGTAGGTGAAATAAAATAAGTATCCAGATTGTCTCTAGACTTCTCAAATCTGCATACAGTAAACTATTCATGACTTCTCCACTCCTGTTGAAACCGATTCAGTTGACTATTCAGACTGCAAGACTATTCATTCCTACTTCTGCTCCATCTATAAAGTCAACAGAGCCTGGGAAATTATACAGGTGACCAAGTCTAGGTGCCTACTCCAGATGAAAAGTTTCCTCAACCCAGTGGACTGCTTACCACATGTCCACCATCTACTACGGGAGCTGAGGCACTTATATCACATGTGGTCATCTCCACTATAGATACTTACACATAGGTGTCTGAATCAGAATTATTCCCTTCAAACCAAGTCAAAAGATGTGCTCAGTGTGGTGACAGAAGTGAGAAGCTGCCTTGGAACGGTAAAACTTTCATTGTGTCCGTCCATGGCATGTATGGGTAAAGAATTGCAAGAGAGGATTCAAATGCTTGGTGGGACAAGGGTGACAAGAGAACAGGCAGACTGTTGTTGTCAACAACAGAGGGTTCCCTGGTGCCCTCTGAAAACCTTTGAGGAAATATGAAATGTTGGAGGTGTGTGCAGAAGATGGGCAAGAACTACCACTTAGCAGAATATCAATGGAGTTCTGTCGTGAGGATGCAGAAACAGACAAGGGAGCAGTGGTTGAAGTTGGTTACACTGTCAGTCATTAGTTGATGAGGACATAAGGTCAAAGGCAGCATGGATGTGTTTTATGTGGTAGTAATGGAGCTGGAACAAAGAGAATTAAGTTATGCACAAGATAAAGCAACAAGGGTATATGGCAGTCCACTGCCAGGGATCTTCCTCTGTTCTGTCATTTCTGGATGTGGTACTGGAACAATTAAGATTACTGTGGTGGCAGTCAGGCTGTAGGCAGCCTGTGCAAGCAAGAGAAAAAATGAATCAGACAGTCAGTTACTTCTTACATAGCAAGATGGGATTTCATGTTAGCACTAACACTCATGCAGTATTGTAAAACCACACAGGGCTTTCCAAAGTACTATTACCTATCACAGATGCAGACAGCTTATAACCTAGCACAAAAATAGAACACCCAGCTAGGATACGCTGTGTGAAAGTTATTGCTGAGGCTAATACTGGGAAGAAATTAGTGTAGAGGAAGAATGTGTGAAAGAGATGAGGGAGTCTTGCAGGTCAGAACTGCAATGTTATTAGGTTATTGTGACTGACTTCATAGCATAGGCACTAAAACAAATGATAGCAGCAAAAGCACTGTTAAGGAAAGGAATTAAGCATAGAGCAGGAAGGGGAACAGAGATACAGGAACAAGTATAGTGCTTGTCAATTCAGATGCAGCACAGAGGTACGGGGATTTTTATGGATCAGTGGATATATATTAGGTAGGACAGGATATAGATTGCACTATATGTTCTTTTCCTTCCTAGTCTAAGCAGAAAGACAGGTGAGTGATGGCATGAAGGGATTTTAATGAGAAACTCTTCCATGAAAGCCATGTCTGCCTTCCTGGAAAGTGATAAGCCAATGGTCAAGGATCTTGAAATATCTCCAATTTCACGTAACATAAATCACCCTTAAACTGCAAGAAAGGTGTTAGAAAATGAGCCTGTGTGACCATCACAACACATGTATCTCACATCTTGTTCTTGAAAGGTTGTTCTACAAGATTTAAATACAGTCTTACTTGACTGTTCTTTTGAGGTGTGATTACAACAATGCAGTTATCTTTGTCTCTATGTCAGTCTTAACAGCTTTGCTATACCCCAAATATTATTGCTCTATAAAAATGAGTTGCTAATGCACAGATCCTACACAACTCAGAGTACCTGACTGCCATCAGATCAATCATGCTATTGTGTGTGTGGCCTTTTTTTCCAAGCATTATTCATTTGTCATGAACTTCTCTGCCAAGATATTTTGATAAGGCAAAATTATCGTCAATGCTTTTCAGGCATGTCTTGTTTTATGTGCATCAATTTGCATTCTGAGCAAGTGTCAGATGAAAACTCATGCATTCATATTTGAAAAGGCATCAACCGGTTTGAATGCTAAACAGGCCTAAACTTTTCTGATAGCAGGCTATTTTATTTTGGTCATTGTTTCCCACAGCAGATGCTAGAACATAAGTTGTGAAAACTTTACAGTCTAAACAGTCAGGTTGTTTTGCTAAATTGCATGTAAGAGTTTGGAAACAGGGGATGCAAATGAGTTTTTTAAAGGCACAAAGCAGGAATAATGAATATAACGTGATTCATTGGAAAGGAAAAAAAAATATTTGCTCACAAAGAGAGGCAGCTACCTGTGAAAGAGGGACAGCTGACACATATCTTTCAAAACTGTAATTTCCTCAACTGAGTATTTGATAGTAGAATGAGAATTAAGAGGGTAGATCTTATTATGCCAGAAATTTTAAAAAAACGGGAGAGGAGTATTTTCTGTGGACTGAGGCAACAGCCAGCCATCCTTCCAACAATGCTGTTCTCTAGTACTGTCTCACATTAGCATATTTGTCCCCATACCTGCCAACTGTGAACAGACAAGACAAATGGCAAGATCCTGCTTTAACAGGGTAACTCTAGAATGTAAGTAATCAGCACAGGTTATACCAAAAAATATTACAAATCCAGCTCCCACTGTGCATATCTTTAAAGCTCCTCTCCCCTCCAGCCCTCCCCCCAAACTGGAATAATTCTGACATAAGCAGTTTTGAGGCCATATATGGAGCTCTGAAGATAGATTCCCAGATCCAGTCTCTGAGCCATGAACAAGGATCTTAAAGCAGCTGTAATGCATTGTACCTTGAGCCATCAGCAAGGACAGTTCAGCACCTCATTTACAGAATGACTATCAAAGAAATCCAAAATCAGTGCCCCCTTACTTTAATATACCAGGTTGAAAACTGTGCTAGGTTAGCTTTTTCTTCAAACCCGGTTTATCCAACCCTGTAAGAAATGTGGTAAAATGGCTGAACACAGAACTGTACTAGTATACTTACCTGTGAACACAGAAACAGCAGCTCTCATGACCTCTCCATTTGAGAGACTAAATAAATGATCCAGACTCTTTAAGGTCCATATACAACTGGTAAGAATACATCCTTGCAACACCTACATTCAGCAACGAACATAACCTGTGTGAAGACATCCTCGCCGATCTTACAATAGAAATAGAAATAAACACATAAACTGAGAACAATGAGTTGTTTGCAATTAAGAGAAAAATATTTTTTAAAAATCAAGAGCCAAACCAAATGTTAAACTCTTTTCTTACTGAATCCCAGAGGTATTTCTGCCCCCGGTATGTCTCTCTGCAGCATTCTCCTGCTACAGCCGCCTACACAATTCCATAATTTCCATTTTTCCACCTTTTTATGTTCTGCCTCTGAGGGAGGCTCTGCAAGCCATTAGCCAGCAGCTCAACTCAAACTTGCAAGTGTTGGACATGCTGAGAGGGCATGGGTAGGAGGAAGGAAGACAAAAGGAAAACAGCCACATGAGAGATGCTTTATGACAATAATACCTACCTTTCTCCTAAGGACTATGCTGTTTCTTTCCTCCTCCTTCCAGTGTGCCAGCCTTTCAAATGTCACTGCTTATCACCAGAGACCAGCCAAAGCTGTTGGACATTAAAGAAGCAGGTGTGTTATACCCTGTGCCACCGAGCTGGCCCCTGACACTGAAAAAGGGGATGCAGGAGGGACTGGGTTTGGTTTTCTTTACCACCTTGATGGTGCCCACCCAACAAACATCATCCACGCAGCAGTGGCAATATCCTAACTCTTGAGCTGGCCCTACATGGGGTCCTCCCCTGCACAGACTGCAGTGACTGTTTTTCCTAGGACCCTGACTCTTATTTTCTGAGTTTTTTGGGGGACCACAACCATGTAGCACAGCTGAGACACCCTTGCTGGTGCTGGGGCAACCTCACCAGCAATGAGTTGGATGGGGAACAGCCAGTCTGGGTCAAGATCAGGCCCAGAGACAGCGATTGATGTTAGATCCCAACCGGTGAAGTCCCATCAAGCCTGCAGTGTTGAGGCAGGCCTTGGGCAGCCAAGCCAGCACGTCTGGGTCAGCATCAAGGAGGCAGGAGGTCAGGTGCAGGCACAGCTGCTGCACAACTGGTCCCTGCTTGTGCTGCGTCACCTTGGCTTAGAAGCAGCTCCTGAGGGAGAGGAGAGTCGTGCCACCTTTCCTACCTTGCCCCACAGTGGTTCACGTCTGTGAGGAGCTGACTCTGCACTCAGTCCGCGCAGCTCCCAAACTCCACCAGTGATGCTTCTAGGAGGAGGATGCACTCTGGGCCCCAGCACCGATTGCCTGGAGACATAAATCCCCTTTCTTTTTGGCTAGCTAACAAGATAACACAGGGTGAAACATCTGTCTATAAATCACTCGCAAAAGTGGCAGTGTGTGCCATTGCTGCTCTCTCTAGGGAGAGAAGGTGGGAGGCAGAGACAAAGATCATCACAACACTATTAAAAACTGTTGCTTTTTTAAAAGCCACCTATTAAAATAAACAAGAGTCCTGCCGTTTACCACACTAGGACTGGGATTTCATCATGTGCAAGATAATTTTTCTCCTAGTTACACCGGGTGCGTAAGAAGTCATTTAATAGTGATTAAAGGGAAAATTAAACTTTGTCCTACCTTGCCTGTGATAAAAAATAGACAAGATCTCTTGAGAAGTGCTACTGGACAGAGGATTTAGGAAAAGTTACATGCAAAATCCCAGGGTTATGGATCACTGTAGTCCTAAAAACCAATGAGAAAAAGAAAATGGATTTTATTTAAATGCATCCAAAATTAAAAACAACTACTGTCCTGCCTATTCTGATGGCAAACTATGCATGAAAATTGTACTGTAAATTACTGGCTTTTTAAATTTTTGAAATCTTTGAGAATTTCCAGATCTTCTGATGTGGAAAGGAGGAAAGTCAGACACTAATTTCTCAGGGTGCTTTATATTTTGTTGTTAAAAAAACAACCAACAAAACAAATAAAAACCTTCCAGAAGACCAGGATCAATGAGTACTACAAGGAAAATCAGTCTATAAACAGTCATGGTAATGTGAACCTTTTAAATCATTGCCCATTAGTAGCATTGCTGCTTGCTAGATATCAATTGATTACTGGCCACTTAACTCACTGCCAGGCTGTCAAATGTAGTCTTTTGACCAGTAATTCATCTGATGACTACGAATATGCTCAGACAAGCCAAGCAGACTATATTAATATACTAATGTATTCAGTCCTTCTACAAAAAAAAAAAAGAGAAAAAGAGAAAAAAAAGACAAAGAAAGGAAGGAAGGAAGGAAGGAAGGAAAGAAGGAAGGAAGGTAGAAAGAAAGAAAACAGAAAGAGAGAAAGAAAGAAAGGAATGAAGGAAGGAGGGAAGGAAAAAGAAAGAGAAAGAAAGAGAGAAAGAGAAACAAAGAAAGAAAGAAAGAATGAAAGAAAGAATACAACATAGAAATCTCTCTGTCACTCTTATTTTCTCTTCTTTTGCTTCTGGACAGATAAAGCAATGTGGATGACTTCTTTTCCAAAGTCTCTTTTGAGAGGACCTAATTTTTGTAGAGGATGTGTTACTCTTGAAAAAATAATGGAAATTTTGAAAAATCTGGTGTTGAGCGATGTGAGGCTGAGAATCTTCACGTGATACACACATTTCAACATCATACATGATTAATAAAACTTAAAACCATTGAATTCACTGAACACAACTTAACATTTAAAAACTGAAAATAGCCACCACTAAGACTGTGTTTCCTCAGGTCTTTTCTTGCTTTATACAGGGCATTGACTTGAGTCAAATGTCTTTATTTTATGCTTAGGCTTCATGGATAAAATATCCATCTGCCTTTCTGTGTTCTCCTAATAAGCAGCCTATCTTTAACATCTAGTTCCTTGTCTCAGCAGTGTCCAGTATGGGAAGAGTGATCTGGAACACTAATGGCAGATGATGGGCCCCCGAAAATAATTATACTTAATTAAATGTTCTCATTAGGCTTAAAGGTGGACTTACAGCATTTATACATGGTAAAATATGGTGGCAAAACTCTGAAGATGCAGGCTTGTTAAACTTGGCTTGCCTGCCTTGAAATATCCCTGAATGGAAGGCTTCATTACCCCAGTGAGAGCCTGCACTCAGGATAATACTGTTATCTCCAGACTAAAGCCTGAGAAGAAGCCCACCTCTCACAACCACTGCACAATCCAAAAGACTGAGCATATTCCTTCTCCACTGGGCTAGTGAAACAGCTGAATCTTCATTTAGTGGAAGTTTTGATTTCACATTTTCACCCTTCGCAAAGAGATTTTTTTAAGGCCAGTTGCATAGGTATAGAGCCAGCCCAAAATTCTCCTCCTTTCTCATTGAAGAATACACAGAACAAGAAGAAAGGAATACAGCTTTATAGAGAGTTGACTCCTGCCACTCTTAGAGGCTGCACAGATTGCTTCTTGTTTAACATTAACACTATCAAGGTCATCAGGGTGGCAAGGGAAAAGGCAGATAGACTCTTTCCTGCTGCAGACAAAGCTTTAATATACAATCAGATCTTGTTAAAAGAAATAAAAATGGGAGTGGGTTAGGATAGGTCACAGTGACCAGGTTGCCAGGCTTCTTTGCATCTTGTGCGACTTTGAGTAAGTTACTTATCCTCTTTCTATTCACCCAGCACTTCATCCATCCATAAAGTCTATTATGACTGCAGTTAAGAGAAAGCAACTCTGGCAATCACTTGTCGTTAAGTTGAATTTGATTTTTTTTAATGTATACACCAGCCCTTGAGAGTACTGCCAGCAACCAGATGAGTAACTTCATAATCACAGAGCAGCATCCAAAATGTATGATTTTGTTCAACTAATTTCTGCAGAAGCAGAAACGTACAGCAAGGACATTTCATTTGAGAAAAACCACATGCCCTCAATTTTCCTTATAAGCCTTACGAAAAGTGGTTTGTTTTCTCATAGCAAGTCCTGGAGTTCCACATATATGGGCTGTTTCTGGGCAACAGTAGAGATATCTTCACAAAAAAACCATCATTATCCTCAGAAAGGAATGATTTGGGAAAAAAATGCTACGCATTGGAGACAGCCCTTCTGCTTGCCGTTTTTAATTTGTGGAAGCATGGCTCTGCAGGCTTCCACTCTGTTTAGTGTACAACCATACAGATTCCTTCACAGAGTGACTGATGCTCAGTTAAACATTCAGCAGCCACTCCCCTTGTCCTGGAAGAGAAGAGCCTCCTCAGGGAGAAAACAGGCAGTCAAGCCAAGCTGCTCCCACCCTGACAAGCCAAGCTGCTGCCAGCCGAGCATCTCGTAAGGCAAGATAGGTGTCTGTGCAGTCCTCTCCTCTGGAAGCAGTGCATATTTCTAGTACACTTTTCAAGCTGCATATCTCAGAGCAATCACTGAAGCTAAAATCAAGGCAGGACATCACAGGAACTGGATGGAAAAAACACCTTTTTGGGGGCACATATGCAATATGATTCTCCTCTGTCTCACTGTGTTTTATTTCTATTGAAATATTATCCCTTAGTGCTTAATCATTTGAAATGTGTCCAACAAGACTGCAGGCTGCAGGACTGGGCTGTCTGTTATTTGACCCTGATGGCTCTTCATGGGCAAGCTTATTTGTTTCTGTCAGCATCCCTGAGGAGGCATTAGGAAGCACAAGAGTAAGGATGACTGATCTAAATGTGTGTGTCCTGCACTTATGTCACGGCATTTCATGACACAGCCCCTAAATTCACCTCGGGGGAAAGATTTCTCTACTCTGTTTAGAATACAAATAATATAATTACACATCATGAAACTTCAGATGAGTAAAAAAATTGTCTGTCCTTTTCTGAAACAAGCAGTTTCTCTGTCTGCTGCAAGAGGCCTAGCAGCCTGGGTGGAGAATGCCCTGCAAAAGGAGATGAATTTGTTAAAGAATTTTCAGTCATGGGTTTCTTTAGGTTTGCTTTACTAACAACTCAGAGTTGGGCCACCACTGCAGTGAATGGCAACCTTCCAAAAATTTCTCAGTCTTATATACCATTTTACCACCCATTATCCCAGTCCAAAGTCTTTGTAATTTTCCAGTTTATCTCAGTTCCCATGTTGTTATCATTCGTCATCATCTTATCTCATCCATTGTTCTTTTGTTCTGTCCGGTCATCATCCTGTGGGTTTCAAAGTCCATCTTGGGTCAGTCATCTTCTCATCCTCTTTACTTTGAAGTCTCATACCTAAACAATAATGGTTGTTCCATTAACTATTCCACATTTATCTTTGTAAGTTCTACATATTTTAATCACTCCCCAGCTACGCACCTGTATCTTGCTGATTTTTCATCTTTTGTTTGATCCGTCTCTACTGATTAACTTGACTGGGTGTTAATCCGGTCCTGGACTGGGGCTATACAGGGGGGCAGGGTGAGAATGCTGTTCATGGCCTGTTGCACAGCTCCGTTGCCATTAATAACCTTAACCCATTCTATATTAATTTCTAATAGTCTTGTAGTCCTAAATTTTCTAAAATCTTCTACAAATTATTGTAACTCTGATATTGAGATGGAGTCCCTATCAGTGAAATATCTTGCTTCGGATGGCAGGAGTAAGAAAACAACCCATTTCCCTGCCCACCCCTTTCATCCCCCTCCAGCATGCTCTGCCTGTTTCCTTTACCACAGAGAGTAATTCTGCACACAAAGCCTCAAAGAAATGTAAAATGTTTTTCCTTTTATAGGCATTTTACAATTGCAGAGCTCAGCTAAACACAGTCTTTCCCTGATGAAAAGTCTGTTCTTTCCCAGAATTGATGCAGCTGGGCAGAGGACTGCACCTTCATCCAACTTAGGGAGCAACAGTGTTTACTGTGGGGTGGCTCTTGCCTAATTGCTAGAGTAACTAACAATCCTCTTTCCTCTTCCCCCAAGCACTGCTGAGACCTAGGACTGCTGAATATATATCATTCCTTTCTTTTCCTCTCCCTGCTTTCTGCTTAAGTGTTGAGTTGTATTCTCCACTTGTGAAATTCGCCCCATTGGCACGTAATTCATGTTTGTGAAATTTGCCCCAATGGCATGTAAATCATATTCAGAAACAGATCATGCTGTCATGCACAAGATCTTGCAGTTTTAGGAGCCCCTACGATTTAAGGAGCAGTAGCCTTCCTCATGCCGCTAACAAGTACAGGCAATCCTCATGCAGCCAGGGAAGAACTACCAGCAGAACTAGGGCAGATAGTGGGTAAATGTGAGTGGTAGGTCTGATTTACTAGGCTCAAAAAAGGGCATGCTGCACATACTGCACAAACAGATCAGGACTGACTGCACGTGTCTAATACATTGTTCGTTTCCTCAAAATACCATGTCCTAACAGGTATGCAGAGAGAAACGTAAGAGACAGAGACACACAGGACTCTGCATTTACAAGAGCCAGTTTTGCAAACACCACTTTCTTTCCAACCTGCAAATGATGGCAACTGTGGAAAAGATTTGCAGTTTTTCTCTCTTCACAGATGTCCAGTTCCTGTAAGTAATATTTCTAGTGGGCTATCAGTTTTCATAAGTACAGTGTATTTGAAATAAAAGCACAGGGCTTGAATGATGGAAAACACGTTCATCACAGTCATGGTCTTCAGGGCAAAGAATGTAACTGAATTATTTCTGTCTTCACTGTGTGATGGCAAGTGCTGAGCCTTGTATTTTCTGCACAGCCATCTTCTGTATTACTCATTAATATATTAAAGTTTTTCAGCTCAGCACTTTGACTTCTGTCCTTCCAAAAAAATATCCAATACCAGAGATGCCTCTGAGATTATATCCGTCAGGAAACTGTAACTGAGTAGGATCATCAAGATTCAAATCAGTTAAGAATGTACCATTGATTTGGCTACTTTCAATTTGTTCTTTAATCTTTAGATTTCATTGAGTTTTGACAATTTCAGTAGAAATCTCTGAACTGTGAGATATACCTACAAGTGCAAATTGCTCTTTCCTCAGATTTCCTGAATAAAGAAAAATGAGTAGTAGCAATGAGCTGCTGATACCATATCTGCTTCCCTTTGTCCATAATTAACATGTTCCCATTTACTGCTTTCACGATGAACCTACTTGCTCAGTGAAATTCTGGACATGTGAAATATTTTCAATCTTTTTTTCCAAGTCAGTTGTTGATAAATTAAATCCACACAGTCTTTTTCCATCTCCATACATGGACAAATAATGACAAGCAGAAATGCCACAAACCCACAATAAAATGTGCCCAAGCTTCCCCATATTATCTATTTGGACTTAATTTCTCATGCCATTGCTGTTCCCATCATCCAAATAATGATGTTTTTTCTTGGCTCAGCACAGTGAAACTCAACGGGCAGTCTGATGTCATTTCTCAATTTGCCTCTAACACAACAACTTTGGAATAGAAAGTATGATCAGTTTTGAAATGCATATTCCTGTAGACGCTCAGTCTCTGAGCACAGAAGTTATTCATTTGTCCCTGATACTTTCACATTGGCATAGCTGCCTCCCACACACCCACAGCAATGTCTCTCCAGCTCTGGTCAGCATCTAGTGTACAGTGTCATAGTGACTAGTTGGCAAGGAAGTCCTAATGGAAGGCAAATTTGTGTTACTGTGGTATCACAGGAGTGCCCATGCCTGGCAGGGCTGAGAGGGACATCTGCCACATGTTTCGTGTTCGTAGAGATGACTGAGTGCCTAATGGAGCCATGAGGTCTGTGGTACTTTGTAAAATATTTATAGGTCTTAGAGGTCTTAACTGGAATTGGGTCCTTTTTGTGCAGCTGACACAAACATTGTGACTAGCCCAAAGAGTGCACTTTCAGAGAGGAGCTTGAATTAAGTTTGATTCCACTCCAAAAGCACTGCTGTCAGTACTGGGCAGAGCATCTGCGCAGGGTGACGTTCCCTTTGCAGACCCTTCTGTTAGGTGAAGAAAAAGAAATCAATTCTGCTTCTTTCTCAGGTACATGGAAAAAAAGGCAAAGGACAGAGTTGAATACGTGATTCACCTGGAGGTGACACCGAACGGTCCGGCAGGTTTTCACCGCACAGGTTATCAATATTTCCTCACTCATTCCCATGTGTCTGGGGAGGGCTGCTGGAGCAGCCATAGGAGAAGATATCTTCCTCCATTGGAGAAGATAAAGGCCCTGGGGCACATGATAGGGGCAACGTAGTCTACAGGTAAAAAATGACTGGCCTTATCTGCTGACTAGTCTGCAGGGCAGGTGTCCTTTCTTTCTAATTCCTTGCTTTACCCCTCAAATAAAAGCAGAGCCCTTACCACAACTATAACCTGCTCCCTGCTTGTCTCTGCATTGCATTGTCCAGCCTTGGCTAGGCTACAGCTTCACGTGCGGTGTTACGCTGTGTTAAGCTGCACCAGAGAACACGAGACAAACACAAGCCTGAGCTGTGCTTATGGTTTGCAGTGGTGACTGACATTCAGTATAGATCTGCAGTTGCACCAGATGAGCAGGTGAATTGGGTAGCTGCTGGATTTTGATTCTTTTAACTTTACTCCATCAATCATCTACAGAGACTAGCAAGAGAATGAACAATTACGAACCTGAATAAATGCACAGGACTCTATTCTAATTAGAGAGGTATTGGTGATTTCATAATATATTTTAAAACTTAGCTTACATGCATATCTGATTTTCAGATGCTTTTTTCTCGGTGGCTTTGATCTTTTCCAGTATCTGTAGCCTTTTTCTTTATACACAGTTTAACAATTCGTCATCAACAATCGCTGTCTCACTCACATGCAGCAGTTAAACACTGTAGCTAGATTTTAAAGGCAAGAATAGCTCTGTGATGATCAACAGCACATAAAAGTTAGACCTACCAAGCTGTACAAAATGCCTGATGATCTGAACTCAACCGGCAGTTCCTAAGACAACGGAATTTGTTTACCTTCTGTAGGGTTTACAATAAACTCCCTCATGTCTTTTCAGTTTTTCTTAGTATCTAGGAAAAGATAAAAACTAACTAAAGGCTAAAGTTTAAAAAAGTTTCTTTTGTTCAAGGTAACTCAGTCACCCCAGCAACCTTTACCCCTGTGAACTGCTCTTGAAGCAGTTTCTCTCTGCACTGTCAGTCTGATATTAAAGTTTCACCTTTTTCAGGGGCTTTTTCAGTTTTGCCTTAAATATTAGGTTGTAAATGGAAACAGCTTAGCACCTACTTCATGAATAGCTGGGAATCTGCACAGCAGGGTGAGCATCGTTGACTAGACACAGCAATCCCATGAACTGTTTCACTATAAATCACTCCTGCACCTCACCTAGAACCTTCACAGTTTTAAGTTTCTAAATCTCCAGAAACAGGCCCAGCTACCTAACTTTATATGTTTAAACACTTTAAAAAAACTTGGCCTGAGTCGTGCCTCCCTTGCATCATTTCACACCTACCCAGCAGACTTGCTATTTTTCATCCCAGGTCCCAACAGCTCTGTGATGCTCAGGGGCTCACTCCACAGCAAAGCCTCAAGAAATAATGGCCTCAACAGAGGCAAGAGAAAAGTACCTGGGATGTGGCAGGCCAAGTATCAGACTGCTTCTCTCTTGGAAAAGGTTTGAAGCTGCCTTTTAGGAGAAGACCCTCACCCAAATGAGTAGACACTATTTCCTCCTTTTCCACCTGTAATTTGAAATAAAAAGCCTTTAATTCCAGCAGAAAACTCATGGATTTTGCAAGAAAATGACTCTCTGCAGCTCAGTTAGGGTCTTACATCCTTGAAAATGCCACTTTTTAAGCTCATCTATCACAGTGACACATCCTACTGGGTGGTGAACTGTGTGCTGAACTGGGGTTTTGTGGATCCCATTCTCAAAGCTTGCTACAGAAAACAGTGAAGGGAGCCCCTGAGCTAGCTGAGATGAGCACAGCTGAAGTCAGCTGGCACAACACAGATCTAAACTGCATTTATATACGTGAGACATGTTTCCATGTCCAGGACTGTACTGTTTTAACTATATCAGTTTAAAAAATAACTGCCTGAACAAAACTGATATAAAACTTGCATGCCTGTTAATTCTTAGAGACAAAAATCATTATGAAAACCTGCATGAACACTCATTTATGAAAGTTAATTGCTTGCAAGAGCTGTCATAAGTTTTCAAAAATGCTCTTTTTCATTTCAGCAGAGGATGATTCAGAAACAGTTACCAAGAACACAATAAATTTTTAATTCATTGCTTGTTTATAGATAACACTTGTCACATAGGGCTTCTTATAGTTTGGTAAAATTCATGATGTAGTCAATTGCAAGAAAAATCCTTCTGTTTATTCTGTAGTCTTACGCAGCAGTATCCAAAAGTCAGCAGTGCGGAGTGAGCTGCTCAAATGCTGGCGATTTCCTGATTGTTTCCAACTTCTTATTACAAAAAGGTGAAATTTATTAAATACACTGCGTAAGTAATCTCTGTGGATAAAAATGCATGAAAATATCTGTCTTGAGATATCTGGTCTGAATTATGAATAATTTTAAAATCCACTGATTTCACATAAAGTTTCTTTCTGTGATTGCATTTTCATCTGGATCATAGATTTTAAAGCCAGAAGGCCCATTATGATAGTCTAAACTAGTTTTCTGTCATAAAATCATAAATTAATAACTTTTCTCTCAGCAAATATGGTGACTTGTGATTGAACTAAAAATTATATTTTTAAAAGCCTAGCCCATGACAACTTAACAATTTCCTGGGATTATGTACCACATCTCTCAATAAATGTTTCTAGTGGTTAATTACGCACGCTGCTGTTATTTCCAGTTTAAACCTGCGTCAGTTCTATTTCCAGCCACTGGGTCTAAAATTTTTTCTAATCTTCAAGATAAAGACTCTGAGTTTTCAGTACATTTTTCTTAAAAGTTTTGCAGTTGAAATCTTCAGCTAATACCACTGAAGCCGTCTTTCTTAAATTTATTCACTAATTCATGTAATTTTCCAGACTATTTATACACCAATGCACAATTCTTATTTCTTTTGTCTTTGTTCTTCTTCAACATTGCTCTGTTTTGCAACACAGTTTATGTATTTCAATATAGAGGTGTGGCATTGGTTGTATTTTTCACTTTTATTGTAGTGGTGCTAATATAAAATGTAGTCTTCTGCTAATACTCGTCTAAGGAACCAGCTGTTTTATTAGCCAATGCAAATCCTAAAATGCAGCTCACAATTTTCCCATTTTAACTAGTTAAATAAGTAAATATAGAACTTTCTGGAAACACAGATCTGGAACGCAATATTATTGCCTTCCTGAGAATAATTTAACCAAAGATTCTCTCCTGCCTCCTTTGTTTGCCATTATGCCAATGATAATATTTATAACATTTTACATTTTAGAGTCATCCTCCTTTTCCATATCAGAGTACTTCAAAATTATCTCAACAAATGGTTTAACAAGTTCTCCCGATGAATAAAAAAAAAAAGGGGGGGAGGAAGGGGGCAGGGGGTTCAAACTCTTTCTCAGATCTGTTTCTGTTTGTATTATCCTATATTTCTTATGGGGAACTTTTTTTCTGTCTTTTTAACCAGCCTGTTGTTTTTCTAATTCAGTCCTGTGTATTTATCTTGCACAACGACTTTATACATTTTCAGTAGTACTTTATTTATCTAGCAGAAATATTTACCCTTTTAAAAGAAAAAATTAAAATCTCTTATCCTGTATGCACTGCCTCACAGTCTCTTTGATTTTGTTCATTTTGAAGAGATGGCATTTCTTGATAATCTTTACATTAAACTAGTTTGTGATAACATTTTCAAGTACTCACTGCTGTTCTCATTATCCTGAGGTCTTATCAGCATTATTCTTTAAACTGGCTTCAGCCTTAATAGAAAATGGAAGCTGAATATTCAAGCAGATGGCTTTAGTACATACTGAAAGTATAATAGACGTACATGGTTAATTCATTACAATTACATGCATATGAAGGGGACAGCTCCTCAGACAATCAGAGCTTTTTTCCTGTTTTCAAGTAGCAACCATGGAAATTGTGTTATGGCTGTATCCATTACACACCCATACATACTCTGGAAAACTCAAATTATGTTTCTTCCTTCAACATAGATTTTTGTGTATGACTTACACATAAATCTCAGTGCCTCAGTATATTTTAACTGTGAGAAGCACATTTACTTATTTAACAATGAGGAGCAAAAGCACTTCTATAACTCACTAGATGAGATTAAAAAAAGTTACTAGATGTTAAAACCCCATAAACCTGTTTTCCTGTGAGTACCAAAGGCAGATGGACCCTCAAAGAGACTGGATCTCACCTGCATAAATTATGCCAGTTCTGTTCAAGTGAAAGGGTGCTAAGGTTGTCACAGTTGCACTCATTTTCAGGCCATTTTGTGCTGTCAGAACTTTGTCAGAAGCGTAAATAAACATCTGGCCCAATAAGTAACAGCTACTCTCAAGTAGACTTTCTTCTGGTCTTGGTGGAAGTTAGCCACATCGAGAGCTAATCCATAGGTGACCAGACTCCTTTCTTCTACCATTAGCCTCTAATTCATTCAGCTCACATGAAGAGCAGATGAACTGACAGAGGATACTGGGAGCATTTCTTCCACCTCCACACTAAGCACACATACTCTGACCTCTCACCAGAGAAAAGAAGATGTTTTGGTTGCTCAGATGGAGAAAACACATGGATACATAATCTCAGTGGAATATTCTTCAATAGGATATAAGGTCAACTTTAAACTTAATATTAGAAAATAAGACTACAAGGAGTTAATAATTCTCAAGATGATAGTTTACCAAAATGACTATACTTGACAGCAAAGAAAACAAAATCTATGAATAAAATACCTTTGGCAGGGAAAAGTAATAATTGCAGAGTGTAAAATCTCTGTTTGTCTGGCGTTTGTTTAATCACAGACTTCAGCTGCAACAGAAGGAAGTACTGATTATATAATTTGATAATTTTCTCCTCTAATCTTATCTCTGTTGAAATAGAGATGACTTGATGTTTGGATTCTGACTGAAATGCCTCAATCACAGGGCATTTTGTGGCTGTGCATTTTCATCAGCTTTGATGGAGTTGTTCCCAACTTATGGTGACATGAGCTAAACACAAACTGGGATTTGATGCTGTTCTAAATGGAACAAATCATGGTAAAAACTTTGAAAACTGTAAATGTCATGATATTCCTTCAGAATATACAACTTATTCTGGCCCCTAAAAAACTCCTCACTTTTCATTCTCTGTCATTGGAACAAAACTTGGAAGTTTCCATCCCTCCCTTTTTCTGCCTTTTAGTTTTTTCTTTCCATTTAGGGGTATGTTGGAAGCAGGGTAGCATAATAATAGCAACAGTGGGATCATTAATAATCACAACAACAACAAATTCATGTAAATTAACAGGTGACAGTGGTGTTAAATATACAATCTTTTGGAATAGGTTGCCTTTTTTTCATTAGTTATCATAACCTAAAAAGTGAACTGCTTGGCAAAGACTAGAGGTTTCTTAAAAACTAACCAGTGAACAGGAGGGGCAGCAACTAGGAATTTCACCAAAGGGATTTGTGGAATGGATTTTACAAAGAATTTAAAAAGACAATAGCATAAACACCACTCTGCTAGAAATCTTTTCTGTCAGATTTACCTTGGCCATCAATTATGAAGCCCATATCCATATGGGAAACAAAACTCTGCCTAAATTTAAGAGGATTATGATTTAATTTATCTGCCTGTGAAAATCATGGAGAGAAAAAAATATCCAGGGTCACAGATTCTTTCTGATGCTGTTTCTGATGAACCAGGAACCCCCACTGAGTGGGTCCTCAGTGTCACTGAGTTGTCATCTTCCACCAGCTCACTCAATCCTGATGGCACCAACAACCTGCCCCACAGGTTCCTAGCCTGACCAGCCTCCCTGTTTTCTTCTTTAAGATTTTGCATTTTCTGATGCTGATGTTTTCCCTCTTGAATCCTTGAGCTACTAACAGCTGCATCTCAATGATAATATCTGTCTGTAATTTTACCTTTCTTCCTCCCAGAGACTGTCACTGTTCGTTTTGAGCCATTGGAGTCAAACTTTTGCAGTTGTGCCGTATGACAACTGGACCTTGTTTCCTTGGTGCACGGGCAGTGAAACCCTGCGGAATGGAGGCTTACAGCTGTGGCCACAGACAGATGAAGGTCCAAGGGATAACTGCTACCTGTGACAGAGCAGGAAAAGCTATGAGATCATAGCCACAGCCCTTAGCAGGAAACAAAGTGACCCCCTTCTGAAAGAAAAGGAGAAACCTAACTGCCAAACAGATGTCACCATGGGAGATACTTCATGTCCCAGAAGCCCACAACTGACAGGTTACCAAGGCCCGTTTGCCAAATTATCAAGCACTATTTATTCGTGTTGACACTAATGATACTGTCAGAAGTACTCCTGAGCAGATAGATGAAAAGTGATTCTGCAAGCAGAGCTGAGCTACAGGTATCAGGACAGATGACTTCAATAAACTGAGAACTGGTAGATAAACCTCATAGGAAACAAGTTTAAGGGGCAAAGGACTCAAGGAAGAGCTGCCAGTTCCTCAGAGAAATGATACTGAGGACACAAACAGAAAGTCTATTCAGTGGAAAACTTAGCCACGAACTCTTCACTGTCCTCAAACACAGAGAAAAATGGGGTAGTTGGCTAGATGACTGCTTGCTGTTCCTTCAGACTCACCTTTCTTTGAAGTTACTTTTTCTCTTACTTTCTTTGCACTGTTAGGGATTCATCGCAATCTGAAATAGATATCTTTAAAAGGTCACATGAACTTGTAGGGCATTCCTGTAGTGAGACCAGTAGCTTTTGTTTGATTGAATCATGCCTTGTGTTTGACTAATGCAAAACTTTCAGGCGGGCATCTAGTTTTGATTTTAAAATAGCAAGAGATATGCCACTTCCCTGAAAGCATCTTCCAAAGCTTAGTCACTGTCATTGCTTGAAACTCTGAATTGGTCTGTCTTTTACTTTAAGCTGTTAGCTGATAAATTAGGCAGGCATTCAGGATGGTAGTCAATGAGTCTAACTGTACCCCAGGGAGGTAGTGTGCCTGGGGTCTGTCTCCAGGCAGAGATAGGACCCTCCTGGGAGCAATTCAGAGCACCAAAAGTTTGTCTTGTGCTCTTATTGTCCCCATGAGCATACTATCTTTCTATACAGATTAGAGAAAAAGCCTTTAGAAACAAGGTCGTGGGCTGAGAATTAACCTGTGCATATACCACACCATAGAGCTCCATATATTCTTCCATGGAGGTACGTGTACTCCGTAAGCAGGTTGTCTTTAAGGCCCCTTTTTAATGAGACAAACAGGTTGCACTACTTAAGCACAACTTCCCCCTCTCCAATACAGGAACTATTTATTTGGCTTTTCATTGGAATTTTTCATTTAGTTGGAATATATATTCATCTCATTGAATGACATCATTAATTGTTTCATTTATATGAAAAGTCATCAGAGTTGTACAAAGAGGCAACTCGATGCGTCTTATTAAATTCCTACTTATAATCTTCTTGTCTAAACATTCAGGAGACCCAAAAGTCAATTTGCTCATTTAGGTGGAGTTTTTTTGTATAAGGGAGGTCAAAATTACTTTCTTCCTCTGTCCCTGAATTTCTTTCAGAGAGAGAAGGCACAGTCAGAGGAGACCTCATGAACTGATTTACTTTGAGGTGAGACAAAGGGATCATTTGAACCTACATCATTCAGCACAAATCTATGTCTTTTAAAATCTTCCTTATTCTTTTATCTCTTGCTTGCCTGTGGTAATGTCCAACTCATCTCCCAGTCAAGACTTTCCACGTATCTAATCTGCACATTCACTGGGGTAAATTACATCAGCTATTTCTTGTTTCACATTCAGTGAACATTGAGGATAACTCAGCACCTTCTCTTCTTTAAATTGTATTTTGAAGTTGTTATATTCTCCATTAGCTTTCTCTTTTCCAAACTAAACAAGCACAGTTTTTTTCTAGTTTCCATTCTTTGAATGGCTGTCTAACCTGATTTCCCTTTTGTTGTTGCCCATCTCCAACATGTGAACTTGTCTGCCAAAGTACAGTGCCCAAAAGTGAACACAGTACTCTTCATAAAGCTTCTCTGGTACTAGGTACATTTGAATGGAAATGATTCCTTCACACAGTTTACATTGCTGTTAATATATCCTGGACTGACATATGTTTTTTTTTTTTTTGCTTTTGTTTTTGCTTTTTACAGCAGCATTATATTTCTGACTTTTATTCGGTTTGTGGTAATTACTATTCCCAGATCCTTTTCTGCAGTAATGCTGCCGAGACAATGAGTCCCCATTTTGTATTTATGCATTCCATTTCTCCTTTCTTATGTGAAGCACTTTGCTTTTGTCTCCACTACTTTATGCTTGTTGATATCAAACCATCTCTCTAATTTAGCACAGACATTTTGAATATTTATCCTGTCTTTCAGTACTTGTGCGGCATGAAGCCATCCATAAATTTTACAAATCACTTCTAATGAGAGGTCACAGTCATTAACAAAACTATTCAATAATACCACACCAAGACAGACCTCTCTGGTACTTACTGGAAATGTCCTTTTTGTCTGACAGTGAACAGCTGATAAACAGTCTTTGAGTATGGTGCAAAATGTCCTATTTCTTATGTGCTTTTCAGGCAATCACCCATTTCACTTTACTAGAGATTTCAGCAAGCGGATCTATATAACAAACAGAAAGGAAGACAGTACCATAAATAGTATAGGAAGATAAGAATAGAATATTTACAACAAGTAGCAGCTCATGGTTGGTTTTAGTTTATTATAGAAATTCAGTTTCTGGAATAAAAACAACGAAAAAGTATGAAAGCAATTATATAAGGAACAGTTAAACATAAGTGTTTTCCAGTTACTACTATATGGTGCAAAAATGAGCACTGTTCTAGAAATAATGAAAAGGTTATTAAAATTATCCATATTGTATCTGTACAAGAACTATCTACAAATTCCATTTTTTATCACTGTTGCCATTTCAGCCCAGCTGGTAATAAAGGACCACACAGCCGCTTGCTCACTCCTCCCCACCCCCCTCCAGTGGGATGGGGAGGAGAATCAGAAAGGGGAAAAGAAAAAAAAAAGGGAACCTCGAGGGTTGAGATAAGGACAATTTACTGGGACAACACAAAAAGAGAAGTTACAACAACAACGGTAGTAATAAAAGAATATACAAAACAAGTGATGCACAGTGCAACTGCTCACCACCGGGAACCTGACACTCTGCCACTTCCCCACTGACAGCCGAGAGCCCCCCCAGCCCGCTCCCCATTTATATACTGAGCATGATGGCACATGGTATGGAAGAGCTCCTTGGCTAGTTCAGGTCAGCTGTCCCAGGTTCCTGTGAAAATGAACTCTACCCCAGCTGAACCCAGGACAATCACATTGTGAATATGTTCAGCTATTAGTTCCAGCCACTTCTTGTTCTTGTCTGCTCTATGGGCTATCAGAGTATCAAGAAGTTCAAAAACTAGTTTTTCCAAAGCACGTACACATCTCTGGAGAGAATGGAAATGGCATTACAGCTAACATTGTTTCTCTCTGGCTAATGGTATTCTTCTGCCTCAGTGTGCAAAATCAGTAAATAGTAAATGCAACACTGCAGTAATAATGGACCATGTTTGCCTAAACATGAAATAAACAGTTTAGCTTTCTCCTGAAAAGATCCAGAATTTTGTTATAAACAAAAATCTAATAAATTACTGTAATGGACTTTGTAATTGATTTTAGGAAATCATAGTCATCATAATGAAGTCATAACCCAGGCCTTGGTTTTTTTAAACACGTCATTGTGTATCTTTTGTTTGGAAATCAAGTACCTTTCCAGTAGCAATTTTTTTTTTCAGTTTCTCTGGAAGAGTAGCAAGTGAAACACAGATTATTAGTTCTGAAATATGATTTAACAAAACATCAGTTGCACAGCTTTCTATTGGCATCAGCTTGTCCTGCCAGTGTGTGCGATCATGTTTTGGTAAAGAGCTATCTGATGAAAACCCTGAGCAAACTTGCCTGAAACACTGTTCTGATTTGCCAAATTGGTATGTCTAAAAATGCTTTTTATAAATTTATCTCTATAGTTTACATTTGATAAATACACATCTTAGCATTGTCAAATTTTATCCATGCCATCCCCAGTTTATTCACATAAGCATGTATGCACATGTGCATATGCATACATACTTTTAAATAATTGTCCACATATAATTATGTATGTATATATCTGTATGATATATATGGTTTTATATTTGTTCATATATAAAGTATAATTATACAATTAGCAGTGTGTGTATTTGTAAACAGTGACCTGGTTAGACTAAGAGCAAGGCAAGAACTACAAGGCTGGCCTGTTGTTCAGTTAGTAAGAAGAATAAGAAGCAGTATTCAGAATTGCTGTGTGTATTGGGTTTGTGTGGCAAAGTTTTGGTAGCGAGGGGCTGCAGAGGTGGCTTCTGTGAGAAGCTGCTAGAAGCTTCCCCCATGTCCAACAGAGCCAAAGCCAGCCGGCTCCAAGTCGGACCCTTCGCTGTCCAAGACTGAGCCCATCAGCGACGGCGGTAGTGCCTCTGGGAGAACAGATTTAAGAAGGGAAAAAAGTTGCAGCAGCACAGAAGCTGCAGCTGGAGAGAGGAGTGAGAACATGTAAGAGAAACAGTCCTGCAGACCGCCAGGTCAGTGCAGAAGGAGGGGGAGGAGATGCTCCAGGCACTGGAGCAGAGATTCCCCTGCAGCCCGTGGGGAAGACCATGGTGAGGCAGGCTGTCCCCCTGCAGCGCAGGGAGGTCCACGGTGGAGCAGATTTGCTGGCAGGACTTGCAACCTTGCGGGGGACCCACGCTGGAGCAGTCTGTGCCTGAAGGACTGCAGCCCGGGGAAGGGACCCACGCTGGAGCAGTTCCTGGAGGACTGTCTCCCGTGGGAGGCACCCCACACTGGAGCAGGGGAAGAGTAAGGAGTCCTGCCCCTGAGGAGGAAGGAGCAGCAGAGACCAAGTGTGAGGAACTGACCACAACCCCCATTCCCCGTCCCCCTGCACCGCCGGGGGGAGGAGGTGGAGAAGTCGGGAGTGGAGTTGAGCTGGGAAGGACGCAGGGGTGAGGGGAAGGTGTTTTAAGATTTAGTTTTACTTCTCATTACCCTACTCTGATTTGATTGGCAATAAATTAAATGAATTTTTTCCAAGTCGAGTCTGTTTTGCCCATGATGGTAATTGGTGAGTGATCTCTCCCTGCCCATATCTTGACCCATGACCCTTTCGTTATATTTTCTCTCCCCTGTCCAGCTGGGGAGAGGAGTGATAGAGCAGTTTTGGTGGGCACTTGGCCTCCAGCCAGGGTCAACCCACCACACTGAGAGAGTAAACGATTTGGAGACAGAAACTAAGCCTACGGCCAGCTTTGTGAATTCAAAGGAATCAACCTAAACTGCCTACAACCAATGGAGGATAAGATCGTGATGAATGGATCAAGTCCATTACACCTGCTTTGGGGAAAGCTGTGAAGAAAAAAAGATCAATGAAACAATGGATATTTTTGTCTGAAGGGATACTTTGTTTTGTGTTTAGAATATGAAACAGCAAAAGAAAACACCTTAGCCCCATGATATCACATAGAGATGAGATATCATTAACCTGCTGTCTGTAAAACTAGCATAATAGTGGTTATTGCTATATATACTACTACTATATATTAATATCTAGGCAGGTTTACAAAATACACATAGCAGTCAACTATAGATTATCCTCTTTGATTGATTTTCTAATTTGAAAAACACAGACAAACCACTCTGACATCACTATGCTTTTAAGTACACTTAATGTGAAAGTGAACTGAGTGCCACCAGAAAAATATGCTGGTTGAGAAGAATTTGAGATGCATGTAGTAATAATAATAATAGCCTGCTTTAATAAAATATATTTTATTAATTTGAGTTAGTTGCAAAGATCAGCTTCAATATTAGAGCATAATTATACTACATGCCAGGTGAATGCCATTCTCTTAAATTAATTACCATAGAGATGGCCTCATTATAGTCTATGATAAAGAGTTCATTCATTTTTTAAAAGCTATGTGTTTCCATTAAACGTGAATCAAGAAGACTTTAGAGTAAATAATTAAAAGATGAGGTGCCCTTTTACAGAGACCTTCAAGCAAAATGGAAGAATAAAAGCCTACCTAAGGTGAAATGACAGAATTTCTCTAAGGAGCAGATCCTAATTTTAGTACTTGGATTATGCCATCCTCCCTGTGCAGAGATATAACTTGGTTGGCTTCTGTCATTTCCCCACTAAGTGCTGATCAGTACAGGCTCTTTGCTCAGTATCCTCTTTGGAGAAGGGTGATGATTAGAGCCTGAACAATTGTCTGACAGGATTTCTCTAAAGCACAGGTTAGATATGGTGAAAGGACACAGGAGACAACTCCTGGTTAAAATGCTTACTGCCTCTGCTAATATACATAACAGAAAAGGTCTCTACTACTGAATAATAGTTTTTGTTATCTGGCATCTGATTTTAATGAGAGCTATGGGCTGGAGATACTCTGCCTCATGTAGGCATCCGGCCGATGACTAAATATGAGGTCCTTAGTAAAACAATAATTGTGAAGGCAATTCCTGGAGACTCTCCACTGCAGCCAGTAAGGAGTAGTGCTTTAAGAGGTCTTCAGAGGACAAGCCTCTTTACCTACATTTAAATGCACAGGACTTCCTTCTGGAAGTCTTCAAGTAGAGTTCCCTCTCTGCCTCTGTTGTCAGTATAAGGACTGTGTGCACTTAAACAAAAAGAATTGTTTCATCAGGCACTTACAGTGTAGATACATGCCAGTGGTGTAACTTGGGTATAAAGAGACTTCATGGCAAGTGGCTGCTGGAGCATCATTACACAGGTCTGGCAAACAAAAAAAGTTGAGGTGGAGATGAAGAGGACAAGTGGGCAGACTGGGTCACGAGCAGGCAATACTAGTTTTTGTTTCCCCAGGGCAAGTATATAGCAAAAACAAGACTTAATATAAACCTTCAAGTCTATCAATATCTAGCATCACAGACAAAGCTCAACTTGTGGCTTTAATGCCATGGAAAAAAAGCAAACACATCTAAAAACATTTCTCACAGAACTCTACTATAGTAATAACAACAGTCACTTATCACATTCAGACTATTCTGTTATATTAGTCAGCACTCCAATGTCAGTGGAAAATAGGAAAACCAAATCACATGGGAGTTATCTTCTTAATCAACATGTGATTTCCAGGTTTTGGGGTCTAAGTTCTGGGCTTTTTTAGAAAATTAAGGCACCTAAAAATGCAGGTAGAAAGTTTTCAGAAACACCTACAGTTACAGACCTTTTTTGAAAACTGTATTTATGTACCTGAGCATGTGGCTTGTTTTTCAGTGCACATGAAATCTATTGGCTTAATAAGGTGAACTGGTGAGAGCAATTAGGTGCCTATACACTGGCTGTAGGATTATGGGATCTTGGGATAACTCAGGTTGAAAGGGAATTCAGGAGGTCTCTAATCCAACCTTCAGCTATGATCAGACCAAGTTGGTCAGTTTTTTGTCCGGGTGACTCTTGGACACCTCTGAAGTTGAAAACTGCACAACCTCTCTGGGCAACCTGTTCCACTGCCTGACCATCTTCATGAGGAAAAAAGCTTCTCCTCAGCTTAACTTAGTGTCTTCGGAACATCAGTTCTTCAGCTTGTGCCCACTGCCTCTTGTCCTCCCTTGCGCCACGAGTGCCTGGATTCATCATCTCAGTAAGGCACTGGAGGGCTGTGAGGTCCCCCCAAATAGTCTTTCCTCTCCTTGTAGGACAAATGCTCCAGCACCCAACCATCTTGGTGGCCCCTTGTTGAACTCACTTGGGTTTGGGTCTTTCTTGTATTGGGGTCTGAAAAATGGATGGGTTATTAAGGTGTATAATTTTAAATATTCATGTCTGAAAACAACATTTTCTGCCACATAGCAATCCAGTATCTCCCAGTTCTCTGCTCACAACACTAGAGCTGGCCTATGTAGTGCAACAGGTTCTATGCCTAACATGCCACAATACCTATTTCTAATCAAACCAAGACGGTAAAAGATAGTTTGTGTGGAAAGACACTGTGTTCTCCAGCTCTGGGTGAATTTTAGTTGCATTCAGAACAATATCTATGAATGAAAAGCATTCAGTACAGAAATGTTGACAGCAAAGCTGGGCAGCGAGAGAAATAACTACACGTAATCTAGAGAAAGAGTGGCAAACCAATCTCATTCAAAACCCCATGTCTTCTCCACCAGAAACAGAGTGGCAAAGAAAAGAAGACTGAGCACCCGGGAAGTGCTGCCTGTGGTTGTAGTGCACTGTGCATGTCACTGGTGGTTTGGATGAACGTTCAGTTAGAACTCAGATGAATACATGCTTTAAAGGTGCCTAAAAGCTCTGGTGTATATTCATATTATAAAGGATGAAATAAGTACACAAAATTACTTGCCTTTACAAGTGACATGCTGTATTCTGTGCTCAGAATGAAAAGTTCTCAGCACTTGGATTCTGAGCAAGCTGTTAACTTCTTTTCACCCTACTTAAGTGCACACCATAGCTCCCTTTTTCTCAGCCCAGCATGGACTGAGAGGACTTCTATAGCCAGATTGCTACACTTATTGTACAGCACGAGCACGTGTACATTCACTTTTTCCAACGCAAACAAAATCGTAATTAGAAAAGGACAATATTAAAAAAGAAACAAACAAAGATAGGCTAAACTGAATTATTACTGCCCTAACCATAAATTGCTGCTGTGGAATAATCAGGCACTCTCTGCCTGATTCTTTGGGCTCCCTTGGCAGACAAGACCTTCACTTCTGTGCCCTAAGTTTTGTAAGTAGCAAAGCTGTAGGCTCCATTCCTCTTTGAGCCTTCTGAAATACATCCTTGGACTGAGAAGAATGAAGGACGCTGTACAATGACAATGGCCAAACAATCTGATGTTAAAAAGAAGAAGAAAAAAAAAGTTTGCAGCATCTTGGTTCCTCAACAATTTGAAAAAGCTATCACTTTTTTACCATGTATCTATAGCCTTTCTTAGGTTTTCCAGAGAGGATATTTTATTCTTTCAGAAAAGCAAAGGGATTGGTAAAATTACTGGTATAACAAGAACAAGATCCAACTTAAGGAAGGGTAAGAACATTGTTAAGTGTTTTATCAGCATTTTTCATGCATTTCTGTAAGGAACCGTGTTCAATGGTGGCAAGGAAACAAACAGGAAACTATGTATGAATCAGAATTGCTACCAGTTGAGTAGGTGTTGGCCAACTGTTTTTCTGAGTGTAGAATTTAGGCATTTAAGAGTATCTTTTAAAAAGATCTTACAGGCTTGAGAAAAGCATGGCAATACATACCCACTTTAGAGGTCCTAGGGACATACCTACTGTCTGAATTTTAAGCACTATAATCAAAATCCCAAGCAAGCTTTAATGACTTATTTCTTTTACAGTATTTTGATTTTTTTATACTCAAGGAGTGGGAAGTCATTGTTTTATTATTATGGACTAGAACTTTAGGAGGACATGGCGGGGGTGGAGGTGGAATAGGATATATCTCTCCACTCACTTCCCTGTCAGAGGAACCCAAAATATTTTACATTCAGAGTAGCCTATGGTGCGTTTTTCAAGGGTACAGAAGTGTGTCTACACAAAGACTTAAACAGAATCAAGACAGGGAAAAGAAGCTGGGGAAAAGTTGTCCTCATATTCTGCAAGGACAAGACTGCTCTTCAAAAGTGTGGACTGATCCTGCCAGAGCATTTGCCTGCAGGTGTCCAGAACCCAATCAACCATACTTATACACTTTGTATTTAAGTGCACGTTCACCAGTGCTGCAATTTTTTAAGGTTTCTAAAACTCATCAAAGATTATTCTCAATTATGTTTAGGAATAAAAGCTGACTTTGTATTGATTGATTTCATATTTATTCATATTATCAGGAAATAATAGGATAATGTTTGTATTCATGCAAGAAATCAGAGTTTAGTAAGACTTGTATGATGTTTAACATTGATGTTCAAATTGCTCATAAAAAAGGGAAAGGTAGATAGGCATGGTGAATGAAAAGACTCTGTTTATGCAGACTTACAGTGCAAACCCACTCGTATAAAAAGCCCAGGAATAATAGTTAGGATGTTGAACCACAGAAATCCTAATACTATTAATATGAACAATTTTAAGAACCAGGCTTCCCACTATAAAATTTTAATTGAGGGATGAAGTAAAATATGGGTTCATCTGATTTAGACCTCTGTAACAGACTAATGACTGAGCTTAAGAGACAGTAAAAGTGACAGTAGTTAACTTCTTCACTTCATTAAACTGATGAGCAGCTAAAGGCAGCAATGCTCCAACCGAGGCTCCTAAAGGCAGGTTACCCAGAAAACACTTCAGATTCTTTGATAATGAGAGTTTAGCAACTAGAGGTATCAATTGCACTAAGACTGCAGGAGGTCGGTCCTTAACACTGAACACCACAACTCAAAGCATTCAAGACAAATTGTACAAGATACTTTTGATAGAGCAGTAAGGAATACAGAGAAATCCAGGTTTACAGACAGCATTTTAAGCATAAAACAGAAAAATGTGGATTTCTCTAAGTTCTTGAAGTGATTTAGGAGCACAGGTCTCGTTGTCAGTGGAACATGTGATCTTCTGGATGATTTTTAAAATTCATTAGTTCATTGTTATTGTGAGAGAATTGTTATCAAATCCAACTGATCTCTGTGAGGCACACCTATCAAGATTTTAATATGAAGATCAATCACGGCAATCACTAGGTCCATCATGAGAGCCAACTCTCTGTTTATTTTGAGCTTTTCCATATTACAGAAATTCCATGCTATAGCACAGAAGTATACAGATAAGTATACCTCAGCTTTTGGTTTTTGTATCAGGCACCTGCACAAAGAATCCTCTTGAGGATGAGAAGAAATCTACCATTGATTTTGGCAAACTCTGGATGTTACTTTGGAAGTTGAGATTTTGAAAAATCCCAGGCAATATACTTGAATGGTTAATACATGCTCTCTTTTCTGGATGTTGAATAATAATTATATTTTGATCCAGGCTAGGCAAATATTACTATTATGTAGACATGGTCAACTGTTCTATTAGTTAAGCATTGCATACCCACTATTATTTAGTGGGTAGAAGGAAAGATCTCATGATCCCTCTAATTCACTAAAAGGCCTGAAAAAATACCTGCTGCAGCTTACCAAAGAGTCATAAGGTGTTATTTCAGGAAACATGGAGGAACTTCTACTGAGATAAATAAAGCTAGGTAATCTATTATCCACCTACTAAGGCATTTGTAACTTCTATTCAGAGACAAAAGAGGCAATCAAAAGTTCATTCAGATGTGAGACATCTAAAAATAATAGTCTAAAGTATAATTAGTCTCAATCCACCAATTTTCATTAAAAAGATTGTCTGTAAATTCTGTTTCTTTAATCAGGCGTCTCTGTGGTATCAGATCATTCACTCACAAAATCAGATCCTGCTGAACTTTTTCAATCCTGGATGATCTGAAAGAACAAATAATGTCTTTCCTTACTGACTCTCAGTCAGTAAGGAAAAAAATTCTTCCTTTCTAACATTTTCTGGAAGGAGATGGCTCCTTTTTCAGTTTTGAGCTGTTCTGTATTATTATACTGAAATATATGGTGAACCCAGCTTTTGCTTTTTTTTTTTAATTAATTTGTTCTCATTCTGAAGACTTAAAGCAACATTTCCTGATGTCCCTTTGAAAACCTATGATAAACAGCCTCTTTTGGCTGTGAATAGATCTGAAACCAGAGCAGTTTTAAGAGGAAAGAGAGTGCACAAAGTTAATAAACAAACTGTATAAATCAGTTTGCTGGTAATGTCATAATAACACTAGACAGAAATGTTTTCAAATAGCTGTTAAGTACTCACAGGAGAAATAAAGCTCCTGTATTTGAAGCAAACTGACACTGAATCTCTGGGAAAATGTGCACTAGAAGAGGCAACAGGAACTCTTAGGTGATGAAAAAAAGTAACATGGGGAGGTGAAAAAATGTATGGGATTGGAACTTCTGCTTTCCTCCAGCCCTTGAGCACAAATCTACTATGCATGCATAATGTGTATATATGTGACTGTGTGCAAGAATGTGTACACAGGCATAGGTGGCACACTCAAGCTTGGTGTTGTAAAAGCTGCCAAAGGTACTAGATGAAGTGAGGGGGGAAAAAGATGTTATTTGGTGATTTAATTGATTTAAGGCACTAACTGCACCATTCTGAAACAACCGTTTGTACCAGAGGCAGTGACTTGTGCATTTATTTCAACTTGCTTTACAAAATGAGTTTACTTACTTACAATTATATATGTCTATGCCAATATTAGAGGACCATTCTCCAACTCACCTTTCTTATAGAACGAACCTTTCATACAGGATACTTGAATAAATATCATGCTGCTTATTCCATTGACTTACCTTGTAAACATGTTGCATGCAGGCACATATATGGTAGGCACTTTTGTAATACTAAGTTAATATGTGAAAAATACACATTTCTAAACACTGATTTTTGGAAAATCATGAAAGCATACCCTGTATTCTGCCATGAAAAGACAAAGATTATGCTCTAGCAGGCATCCAGCCAGTGAAAGCAAGAACTTCCTGACAACACTACAAGAAAACTTTTGCTTCGTTTAGTTTCACTGAGGTTTGAACTCTCCATTTGACCACAGGAAAGGCTTTCTCTTGCAAATTTACACTGCAAGGGTCATCTGGCATCACAGCTGTAGAACTGACTATGGGAGAGCGCTCATTGAAAGAGCATGACAGAAGTAAAACACAGTCCTTTTTAATTTAAAATTTGAAAAGTGTCGGCTTACCACCTGGTGATACTTGGAAGGAACAAAGCTGCTCTTCTAATGTTTTGTTAAAATTCCCTTTCACCAAGTTGCCTACAAAATGCTCATCAATGATGCTCTGACCACTCCGGCTTATCATTTATTGTACCCCAGCTTTAATACTGCAGCTTATTGGTTTTATTTACAGCACAAAATGTATCCTTTCCTCATTGCTTACGTGAAACATCAGGGCCAAGGGTTGATCTTTTTTTAATTTGAGTGAACAATGATGCCGAGGCCATGACTAGAATACAGCATGCAGTCCCTGTGACTTTTTGTAGAGAGTGCCCCTACCCATTTACCCCCAGGATCAAACAGTCATATGTTGTAGTGACTGTGACCTCTGACAAAACATCTGATGCACAGAGTCTGTACTTAGCCAAGGTGAACCGTGCTCTATGTCTCCCCTCAACTGATGGGTATTGACAGTGGTAGTACATTCCCTCCCCCATCGGTACAAGAAACATCTGACTAAAAAGCGGACAGGAAAGAGAGAAACTGAGTTATGCCTCAGGTGGGTGAGAAAAAGATTTCTGGCGCTGCTCCTGAGATTGTTTTGTTCAAGAGAAAAATGTGGGATGGTGCACATGTCACAGTACTTTTTTACATCACCACACAATATCTGAAACATCTAGAGAACATAATAAAATAAAATGTGTCTGGCCCAGAACATGCAGAACTTTGTTTAATATTTGCTTGTTTTCAGTTCCTAGAAATTACAGAAAATAAGGCTGGAATGGGATCTTGGAGGTATTGCCTAGACTAGCTCTTCTTCACAACACAGAGCGAACTGCAATTAAAATATTTTGGACATTTGTTCAAAGGTGGTGAGATCATGGTGATAGAGTCTCTGTTTTGTTGTATCGTCACTAACTTAAACCTGATCCTGGTGAGAAAAACTGTTTTCTCAGTCTGAGAGTATTTTGTTTCATTTTATATTTTGGGGTTCTTTTGTCGAGTGATTATGTCTATGTTATTTTTATGATTCCAAGACAAACCATAGAATCTAAAAAACAACAACAAAGAGCTCACAAAGCCCTGTTAGATTTTTACCTTTTTTTCATTTTGTTTTGAAACATTTTTAGTTCAATTACCAAAAGACATTAGACAGGGCCAGTTTAGTGAATGCACTGCTGAAGGAAAAATCAGTTCTGTGGGGAAAGGGTGTTCCATCACTGGAAAAGGGCTTCCTGTCAACAGCCTCCTATCCATCATGGAAAGAGCTATCATGTTCGTGTAATTAACATTGCAAATGAATCAGCAAGCAATCATGTAGGGTTCGGCGTTCGGAAGATTTCGCGATGTCATGGAAAGACAGAGGGTTAGTCGCAGCCTTATGACGTATCTGTAATCCCACCTACCCTTGTTAGTATAAAAGGAATTGACTGCGCAATAAAAGGCGGAAGTTGGCGCTCACACTGTGTGTGTTATCTGTCTCTTTCCCTGGTCCGGGTCGACCAGTGATCTAATTGCGGCACCTTGATATGTGGCGAACGCTACACAATCAGTCAGTGATATGTCCCCAAAACATATAATGTTCACTGAGGACACCTCTGCACAGAAAAATCACTCAGCCATATAGTTCAGTCATTTGTGTAATGAAATGCATTAATTTATGTAAGTATAAGTAGTCTTTGTTTCTACATGCATAGAGTTATAGCAGTAACAATATCACACCCTGTTCTCTCAGACTTTCTGTGTTGCGCCAGATGGTACATGCACATTCCAACATGATTAATATGTTTGTATAAAATGATCAAACCTGTATATTTTCCACATAACATATTAGTAGGTATCACTAATGTTCCTCTGTGGAATTGTTCTTACCAGCTTCTGCAGTTCAGAATGAAAGATTAAGAGTAATAAAATGAATAAATCATTTCAGTTAGCTACAGAGATATCCTTTTCAAGCCTTTAAACCAAAAGAGAAAGCTGCTGTCAAACCAACAGCCATTGGTGGAAATGGAAAGACTCCACCAAACAAAGAATTTCTGAGCATTGTTCTCTGCAGGAATTTTTATATAGATATATATAGATATATATATAGATATCTTTATTTCAGGGTTGGAAGAATAAAAAAAAAATCAAGTCAGACTCAAACAAGTCTGGAAACAAAGCAAACAAATAAATAAAACACTTCAAATAAACCTTTGTGCATGGTCTATGCTTTAATCTTTTTAGGCATTTTTAATAAAGACAAAGAATTACAGTCACAGAAAGCTGACATCACAAAATACCTTAAAACTTCCTGTATAGAGCACACATAAAAAGTTGGAAACAGGTCTCCTGTCTCAGAAAAGAGGGTAATCCACTGTGCTTACTGTGCTACCAGTGAAAGGCATTAAGAGCAAACACACTGTCCCTTGAATTTTTGAGAATTGTATCCTAATTCCTCAACATTTGTATTTTCCTAGGTTCATCCTGAATTAATGTGTGTTTGTGATCAGAAAAAAAAAAAATGCACTCATTAGATAAAAGAAAAATTGCTGTATCCCATTTGGGGCTCACTCTCCTAATTCCGTTGGACAGAAAATGCTTTTTGGGGGACAGTTTCTGTTGAAAGATAGCTTTACCAATTATTTTAAAGAACAATTTAAGAAAAAAATCAAGCACATCCCATTTCAGATGGCAATTTCTTGGATTTCTGCAACATGTGCTCTTATGTTTTGATGTAGGCTGGTTCTCACCCTACTTAAAACAAGTAAGGCACGAAGAATGTATTTTATCTATTGGTTTTGTGCTTTTCATCCTTACAGTTCTTGAAGCCCTTGAGAAGTTTTTAGTATTTCATTCCAGATGTTCTATTTGAAATAGTATTTTTGGTATTGTTGGGAATCAGGGCTAGGTTATTATTTCCTTAGATACATAAATTCCTATTTATTACTTTATTTTTATTAAAAGGGAGATAGTACCTCTGGTCAAAGTAGAATTTCCTAACACTGCCTGCTCTGGGCCACTCCCTTCACACCCCGCACATAACCTGGAACCACCTACACATTTTTTTCACAGATGGACCACCCCTGAAAGTCACTGTAACCCCAACTTTCTCCTGTGGAGGAGGGAGGACTCCCCAAAACATTGCTAAATGAGGGCTCTTTCTCTCTCTCCTCTCTCATGATAATGGTCCACCATCACAGATGAGCTATGTACTTAGAGAAGGCACTACTTACTGAGCAACAAATTACTTCAGCAAAAAAGTACATTTTAAAATCATTGAGTAAGTCCACATGAGTAGCTTTATTTGGTGGGGAGGCTCACCTTTGTTGGCTTCCCTTCCCTTGCAGAGGGGCCATTCGCTGGCTGGCTCCTCTTCTAGGAAGAGCCTTTCAGCTGGGGAGCATCTTTTTCATCTCCTTGTTCCCAGCCAGCAGAACAGCTGAGTCCTGTGGCTTGGAAATATGCCATTGCCCTGCAATTGCCTCCGTGAAGCCTGTTGTGTGGTTGCTTATTTATATTGCTTCCAGGCTTGTTTTTCCCATTGCACCCTATTAAGCCAGACTGCATTCACATCAGAAAATTTAAAAACCAATATGTTATTCACCTCACTGAAAAGGTCAAAAGCAGGGTTTTTAAGACTCTTACACTTCAGTATTCTTAGATGATGGCATAATATTTGGGTCTATCATATGTAGACAAACAATTACTGTAGCATTTTTAATATTTAATGTCTATTTAAAATATTTATTTATTTAGAGCATTTGAACTGATTTATACAACTTTTCTGTATCAACATAAAAAAAATGTTAGGCATTACGACATTTTTGTTGTTTAGGAAGACATGATGCACAGTAATGCAACAATCTCTTGAACCAGCAAAATGTTGCCAAGTTAGCAGAGGAGCCTGTTTTCACCATTAAAAGTTAGAAACAAATGATAAAAAAACCCTATAAGTTGGTACTTTTGTAGATGAATGTATTTTGAGTAGTGGACTGAATAAAAAGTAAAGTTCTTCATAAATCTTTTGATAATCATCAATTTTCACCAACATTGTCATCGGAAATGTTATGAAATGCTGCTGTAGGGAATAAAACCAAGTGTCTTCACCTCCTACAGATTTAACCACTTTGCAGTCAATATTGTCGATATAGTAAGTTTTGTTTGTTTGTTTGTTTGCTTTTACATTCTTATCTTCAGGAAGCTCCTTAATTCTAATATCATTTCACACAGTTTTAGGGTTTAGTGAACACACCATACTTGCACAGCACTGGGCAGCTCTGCCTTTCTTTCTTTTCCTAAATGATGTGACTCAGTTTCCCAAATCATGGCGAGAACTCTCATAACAAGACATTTCTCCTATTTTTTTGGTTTTGGTTTTGTTATGCAGGGTTTCTGCATCCTTTATAATTTTTTCTACTTTCTTAGAGAAGGATCAATAGCACAGTAATTTGAGGCAGATGGCTTTGCTGCTTCTTAAGGCACACCTCCTCTCCGAATCAAAAAGAAGCAGGGGAAAACTCAAACACCCGGTCCCTCATCATCTACACTCTTTAATTCTTAGCTTGCTCCTCTGGATTTATTTTGGACCACAGTGACTAGCTTTGCTTTGGTACGGTTCAGAGGATGGTTCACTTGCTCCCAGGTTTAGAAGTTTGAATGAGCAGTTTCCCTGAGGCTGCACTTGTTTTCACTCCCTCCATCTCACACAGCCTCCCAAACCTACCTTCAAAGGCTTTGGGGATGGCTAGCTGTCAGCTTTATGGAGGGAAGCTAATCCATCCTGTTTGGCTTCAGTGGCACGGAACAATCCCTGCTCCTCTTTTGCTTATCACTGTGTAGAAACAGGTTCAGAGTCAAGGCTTTAGCCATCTTAGGTTGTTCTTCTAATGCTACAGTAGATGCCAGCGACTGGAGGGGCTGTTTATACAATCCTGACTTACAAATATTTACTTAATAGATGTTATAAATGCAAGGACCTGCACTGCACTGCAGTCAATAAGTCTGTTTGCACGAATGAGTTCTGTTCAGTGATAGCTGCCCAATGGCAACGCAGATCCTAAAGCAGCAATAGCTCACACACATTGCTGAACACAAGGTAAAGACCTTCAAAATCATCATGACAAGAGCAATTTTAGTGACAGTGTAAGGAAGAAATCAAAATATTGAAAATTCTAATGAAAAACATCCTGTGAGGACATTCATGAGGAATAAAATTTGAATATGAATCCTTAGCTGAAACTTGCATGTAAAAATGAGCAAAAACTTTCTGGTTTTTAGAGCAAATCTCTCCAAGTTATATTTTTAATTTACCCAGTCATAGATGGTGCAAAATCCACGCTATAATACTGTGACTGCAGGTTTTTTTCTGCTAAAACTTTGGATGTTGCCACAGGAATAAGTCAAAATATGTGATTAATGGCTTCTTGTTTCCTATGAACTTAATCTTTTCTGTGTTCTTTGTTCAAAAGTAAACAAATTAAAGGGCTTGTATCTGTGGTTTTGGCAGACTCGTACCAGCAGAGATGCCAATGAATGACATGTCCTTTTCTTTAATCACCTTCAGCCCTGTCACTGAAACAAAAAGACAGTCTGATGAAGTTCTGAGTTATTGCTATAAATGAATGTCATATCGTCCTCTCCATGCATAAACTAAGCTTATCAATTTTCCAAAACATTTTTCTTAAAATATTTTGAATATATAGATAAAAACATATTAAGCCTATTATACTTTATCAATTTAATATTAGCTTTGATCAATTATCCTAATTTTGGAAAATCTCCATGTTTCAGAGTTTATTCCAAATACTGAATATGCAGGATAAATCTTTTAACATCAGTACAGCTCTTACATTTCAAGATTGCAAATAGATACATTCCCTTTGCCTGGAAGGTACACACTCCGTGAGACACAGAAGTCTTCAATTTTTACTACTCTGAAGAAAATGCAGAAAATACAGACTGTGGGTGCTGCAGTGGCACACTTGTGAGAAATAGGGCATAATTATAGAATAATTAATAATGTCATTATATAGAGTAGGAAAAGTCTGTCAAAAGGTAGATTCTTCACATTCTGACTAGGGAGCTGGATTTTATGTGAAACAGCGTCAAAAATAAAAATAGCTCCCAACAACTGTGAGACAAAAGTAAAAACTAGCGTAAACATGAGCAACAAACAAAACTTGCAGAGTAACAGCTTGGTAGCTTTGTATCACTTCACTACATTATTGTTTATACACTTTATTATACAGTATGCATTTCCATTTCTACTCAGCCTGGTGCCTCTCAAGGAGAAAGGGTTTAGTTACAGAAGAGAAGGCACATCTACTAACGAGGAAACAGAAGTGCCTCCATGTAGATCAGACGTCTGAGATGTACTGTTGACATTCTGTACTGAGAAAACTTTTTGCATTTGCAGGTGTTCCTGCTAGCAAGAAATAATGTGCCATAATCAGTTTGCATGTTGTAACACCGATGTACCATGACATGCCATGATACTTTAGCTTATCTTTTTTAGTTTTGGTTTTTTTAGATATGCAATCATGTGTGCAAAGACTATGCAGCTGAAGTTTTCTCGATATTAAGTAGAGTGAGCTTTACAATTGGCTGCATTGTAGCCTCTGAAGTTAGGCTTCTGTCCTGAAAGCCATTATTCATGCAAAAATTACTAAGTGATTTTTTTGTTTGTTTGGGGTTCTTTTCCTCAAAATGCAGAAGGAAGCCAGACTGATTAGATGATCATAACAGTTTAATAGGCATTAACAACACTCTAACATTATCTCTTCTTATTCCATAAGTTATGAGTCTTAGAACAAAAATAACTTACTGAGATTTCCTTTATTTAAAGTTAATGTTTTTAGAAGGTTTCATCTACCACAGCTAGTTACTGTGCATGTAAGAGGCAATGCTGAGTTATGAACATGACAGACAAAGAGAATGACTCTCAGCTTGCTAAGGGCAAGGCTGCCAGCTGAGCTGTCTGCCTGGGAAAGATGGATCCGGATCCCCTCAGGCAGGGTAAAGTGGATGCCGCCTCAAGTCAGTGATCCAACCATCACACTGCTGAACTGATGGTAAAGCAAACCAGCCACCGCTCCTCTCCTCTCCAAACTCTTGATTTTGCATTTGAGAGGCAAACAGTGGCCGTGCTGTGTTTGTGCAGAGGCTGAGGGCGTTCGGAGACCTCGTGCAATCTTTTCAAGCAGGAGGGACAGAAAGCTGCCTGGCCTGCAGACCTTGACATGCACAGGAGCAGAATTTAGCTTTGAGGAATTTCATAAAATGTGTTCTGCCAGCCTTAAAGTCCCAATTTGGGCTGTACATACTTTTGTTCTGCTTTGATCCCAGAGATGTATCCAAACGTTTGGGGTTTCTAGCACTCCACTAACTAGAAAGGTAATACAGTTCAGTAAAGAAAGAAAGAAAAAAAACTGGATCACTTTAAGATCTAGGTTCTACTTACTGACTTCTATTCATAGAAAGTTTATCTGCTTTTTCAATTCAAAGAAGAGGTTGCACATTAGATTTAAAAGAGCAATCCATGAATACACCTCTTACTTGAAGAAGGAGAGTTTAGTAAAAGGTACTCGACAAAGCTGAAGGCACACAATTTCTCATCAGTTAAAAAATATTGAATGCACAACCCTCATTTCAGCAGTCCTTGAAGTGAGTATTTCTAAGTGCATTGTTGAGAGGTACTCCAGCTTCTCTTGTCTCGGATAGATGCTCACCCTGCATGAGTTTAACATCCCTCTAGGTGTAGGACTCAGCTCTGCACTATTTCCCCCCTTCTCTGGTTTCTTTGTGAAGGAAGACCAAAAATGAGCCTCAAGAGGGAACCAGAAGTTACTTTGAAGAAGTGAAAGTTTGGACAGTCAGGAGACGAGGGCCTCAGACCTGCACAGCCTTCACCAAAAAATGAGTCTTGCCCCAGTCTTAATTCTGAGCTGAAGAGTGTTACACAATGGTAAAGATGAATTTGTAACTATTTAATCTAAATGAGGCACAGAGAAACCGAAGTATTGATCCTGAAAATTAAAACATTTTTAAACATGGGATGTTTTCAGGTTTTGGGAGAAAATCACTAGGAGTGTGGTTGCAGTCAACAATTTCAGTCTGTGTGATGTATAGTACTGGGTCACTAGGATGACTACAGTAAAGACAATTTATAAAAAAGATTTTGCCCACATTAATTAAGGCAAGTATTTCTGTTGAAATCAACACGTTGGCAACTAGCTCCAAAATGCATAACCCAAACCCAGTAACATGTCATACTTTCTCCTAAACCTGGGTAATTTCATCCTCTAATTGTAAGTTGCCCACCATTTCTGCATACATTCAAGTAAGCTTATTACAGAGGTAGAATATTTTTTCTATATGCCACTTTGTAAGTAGTGGGAAGTGGCCATCCTTTAGCTTATTTATAACATATATAGAGGAAATCTTTCTCCTTATTTGTGGAGAACAGTGTCTGTTTTGGCTTCCTGAAAAAGCACATTCCTTTAAAGGAACTATTACTTCAAAAATTAATTTATAATTTAATAATTTAAATGTTATAAATTAATTTATACTTTATATATATTATTTACAGAAGTTTAAAATAATTCCTTTAAAATTATTCCTTTAAAAAGGAATAACTTAAGTCCTTTCAAAAAAGGAATAATAAATCCTTTTCTTTTTTCCTAAGAAATTGTTTCATGTTAAGTAGTATCTATATATCAGCTCACGGGGTGATATTTGAAAAAACAAGCCAAAGCGTAATCAGTCATTTTGAGACTTAAAAAGAAATCAAGTGAATTCTGTTATTATTGTGTAATTCATAAAACATCTATGCACTGCTTCTCTCTCTTATCCCATAGCGCTTCTAGTTAAAGATGACTTCACTGGAAATAAGTAATAAGAAGTTAATATATTCTGTGTGAACTTAGTTTCCAGAGTCTTCTTCCACCCAGATTTTAGACTTGTTCATGAGCACTTCACTGTTATATGAAGAAAGTAGACCCCCATAACACGGCAGGAGACAGCTCTCAGTATGACATGCAGTGAATGATGATGTGCATTACATACACACCCTTCATAAAAACTCAGGGAATTTCTATGTTTTCTCCTGCTCTTTGGCAACATGATATTCTACAGTGATTTCTCAGGGGTCCCATCTTATCAGACATTAGCGACCCTGTCCATGTTTCTGGCCACTCTGTGACTCAGTTCTGTAGTTGCTGTGGTTTTACTAGATAAGCAGACTAGAAGCTGTACCCAGAGAGTGAAATAAATAGCTGCAGTAAATGAGTAAGGAACTTGCGGCTGCTCTGCCATAACTCTTTGAGGTGCTTTTATGCCATCATACAGTAGAGTTTATTTAGTAGGATACACAAAATGCTAGCATAATGATACCCGCTTGTGACTGCTGCCATTCAAGGTGAGAGAGCACAAGAGGGAATTTTTTAATGGTCACAAATGGCAAGGCTTGTTAGAGCTGTGAAATCCCAACCAAGGTTCTCAAGGGCTTTTGAAAAAGATACAATAACAAAACTTCTCTATTTTATATTTCATGTCATCTAGAGTATTTTCAATATTAAATAGAATTGGAAAAGCATAGGAAAGTGAATAAAAATAGCCACAATACAAGAAAAAACCTGGGAAGTCTTTTATAAAACTAGTATGCATTTTGAGAGATCAGCATCGAGGGAAGAGAACGTAAAGTAACCAAGATACACAGCAACAACAGTAAATTCAATTGCTGACCTAACAAAAAGACATAGCTAAGTCCTTAAAAGGCTGATGACATCTGAACGCAAACATATTAGGAAATGTCTCAAAAATTATTTTGAATGCAGCCAGTGTGTACAAGAAAAATATTCTTACTGCTCTTCAAGTCAGGAAAGCGACAGCAGCTGATATATGGATTTTCTATTAAGGGATTTGCAGACATTTTATAAGAATGTCTATAACACAAACTTTTCTTTTCTCATCAGGAGGTAGGAAATATAGGAAGATGCTAGTAAGCCTAGTACAGCCAAATGTCCTGAATAGTTAACTTTTATGAAGTGGAAGAGGAAACAATACAGATAAAATTTTTATTACTGTTGGACATTTTTTCAGCAGAACCATCCGCTAGCATTTCTTATTTTCCATCAGAACCACAGGCCATAATGGCTTTGTCTATATTAATATATTAAACAGTGGCCAGGAATGTTCCCAGACACTGGTACATGTTCAGCTACACTGCCAAGTGGGTGTAATGTTCCCTGGTGTGGTTTTGGCACATACCAACTAGTACTCTCCCTAATAATTCCCAGGCATGATACCGAAGTGCTGCAGGGGCCTTTCCCAGAGGGTCTTTTGCATGTGGTCACTCTGGTTTGGAGACTAGGAAAATCTACCAAAGGAGCTCTGCCAACTGGCTGCAGTGTCTGGAAGGCACATGTAATTTGCTGGTACAAAGAGAGTCATGTGTGTCATGCACTGAAAGACTATGGGACTGGTTTGCTTTCCGGTATCACTGATGCAAAACAGAAATAACCCAACTGAAAAGAAATTATTAATATTTGCTAAAAGTGAGAAGAAAGTGAAGTCCCAAATTCAAATAATGATACCCAACAGTGTTTCAAATGAACTCTGTTTTCCAGCAATTACGTGCACAGTATGGCTGTGGTCCAATTTTCAACATTATGCTGTTCTTACTAAATTTGACCGCATAGGCAATATTCTTTATAAAGTTTACTTAAAATAGTCCAAAAATTGTCTGCTGTAACACAAGGAACATCAGTTCTGTAGGATAGCTATGATGACAAATTATAGGAAGAAAACCAGTCTATAAAACTTCCTAGAAATTTGGAGAACCTATTTCCTTAGCTATTTAGTTGTAAATCTGTATTTTGCAACTATAATTGAAAAAATAGAAAATGCATTTGTAATTCAAAAAGATTTTGAATATTTTTTCAACTATTACACCATTTAAATGGCCATTTTTTGCCTTCAGTCATCAGGCAACAAAGGCAACAGAGCTGAAATTACGATGTCAAGGAGACACATGCAGTACACGTATCCCTAGTGGACACAATGTTTTTGGCACTTTGTCTGAGTTTTTGTAAAAGCTATCATTTGTGCTCTCTGAGTAACTTCCTTAATGAGGCATCAGAAATTATGTCCCATAATTGCCCATTTTTGAAGGTTCAATTAATCTCTTCCTTTCAGACCCTGCCATACAAGGGTGAATGTTCCCAGAAATTATGTGGCTTAATAACATTCATACTCCTAATCATGAAATAAATATTAGCTCACCAGCAAATGACTTAATACAGTTATTATATGGATAACAGACTAGTGCTCTCAGCTGAAATGTTTAATTGTGGAAATGAGGCATTTTGAGATACTAAACCAAATACTAGTGAAGACTGTAATAGAGAGTGAAGACATGTAACATAATAAATGTATGCACACAAAACCACACATACTTACATACTAGCTAGGTGTGAAGAAACTAACTGATATGTTCCTTCAGATTGCCTGAACTTGCAAATTACCCCTAATTAGTGAGGCATGTTCTTCATGGTTGGTGTTGTGGTTTAAGCCCAGCCAGCAACTAGGCACCATGCAGCTGCTCTCTCACTGCCCCCCTCCCACTGGGATGGGGAGGAGAATCGGAAAAAAAATAAAACTCATGGGTTGAGATAACAACAATTTAATAACTAAAGTAAAATAAAAGGTAATACTAGCAACAACAATAATAAAATATGATAAATAATGATAACAATAATAATAGTAATGAAAATGAATATAATAGAATAAACAGAGAAATAAAAAAACAAACCCCAAGAAAAGACAAGTGATGCACAATGCAATTGCTCACCGCCCGCTGACTGATGTCCAAGCAGCGATCCACCCCTCCCGGCCAACCCCCCCCAGTTTATATACTGAGCATGACAACCCATGGTATGGAATATCCCTTTAGCTAGTTCAGGTCAGCTGTCCTGGCCATGCTCCCTCCCAGATTCTTGTGTACCTGCTTGCTGGCAGAGCATGGGAAACTCAAAAACACTTAGGATAAGCACTACTTAGCAACAACTAAAACATCCATGTGTTAACAACATTATTCTCACACTAAATTCAAAACACATTGTACCAGGAGAAGAAGAAAATTCACTTTATCCCAGCCAAAACCAGGACAGCTGGATTTGTGTCTTGGCTAAGGAGTAAGGGAAATCAAACCCTCTCAGACTGAGCAGGACCCAGAACCAAGGTCTCCTGCTTCCTTCCCTCTGCCTCAGTGGAAACCCTGAGATAAGCCTCCATGTGATACGAGTGCATCAGCATGACAGACACCCTATAAGCTGTGATGACTTTGAATTCAAGTTCTAGACCCAAACTCCCTCCAAACACTGAGGGACTTTAAAACCAAGAGGAAAAAAATTCTATGCAATTATAGAAGTGTTAAAGCTTATTGAATGAATGGGTGCTCCATGAGAACCAAATAAATGAAATGTCAAAGTCAGAAGAAAAATCCGATCAAATTAAGATTACTTTAAAATGAAAAGCCCAGGTCTATCTCAATAATCCTTGGGAGCTGAGTTCACCCAAGAGTACAAGTTCTTTTCTTGTGTTTCAGACTAAAATTGGTTTGTAGTGTAATTGTATCGATTGCTTATTCTGTCACAATGTATGATGCTTTTCCCTCCATGTATCTTATAATTTTCCCAGTGAATAGTTGATCTCCTGCTCATTCAAGCCTCTAATACTAATATTAATAAGAAAACTGATATAATGACACTTTTCATAGTCGCAATGGTTGCCATTGTGTGCTGCTGAACACAGTGGCAGTTTGGACATAATTTCCTATCAGTCTTGGTGGAGATGCAAATTCCCAACAAACCAGAACAATTTGTCAGAAGTGGTAACAAACCCACAATGGATAAAAGGAATTCTGCTTTCAAAAATAATATATTTCTCATTTGTGCCCAGGAACTCCTGAAGCTGTTGAGGTAAAGATATACTTTTCTCCCCAGAAGAAATTACTGGGTTTATGCTGTTACTTATCTTTCTTTAAAAAGAAATTGATGAGCAGACCACTAAGCAGAACAAAAGCAGGGATGTAATGAAGACAGAGCTCTGAAAGTCCAAATACTTCTCCAAATGACTAAATGGCTTTTCTTTGGTCATGTTATCTAAATATAGCACAGATTTACCCTTTGTGAGCCATTACAAAAACTCAATTTTATTTTTTTTATTGCAGCCTTAATATTAGGCCCCCTTTTTTTTCCCTAATTTGAGGCCAGAATTTGATGTGTATTTGTATGTGTAATTTTCCAGAATAGCCTGGCAAGCACGGGAGTTATTCCTTTTGGAGAATCTGTGGTGAACTAACTGCTCCTACTTTGGCTCTTGCATTTTCCACTTTGCTGGTGAAAAAGCATTTTCCTGAACTTCATGGAGCTGTGGCACTCTGTTACCATATGGGTCTGTGCTAGTTTAAAGACAACCTTGGATCAGGGACAGGTCAGTGGAACTGGATGTGACTCCACCTGTATCCTCTTGCACCCCCAAGTAAATATTTCACCTTCTCATTCATGCATAAGTGGTTTTTTTTCACTTTATTTCCATACTTTCCAGTACAATCTTCCAAAAGACAGAAAGCAGAAACCCAAAATGGGAATTCTCTACCAAGATTTGAACATAATCCTTCCCTTTCTCCTCTCTTCAGTTTCTTTCAGTGTCACATCCCAATTTCTCAGGACGATGACTCAGGTTTGCCGATTCCCAGGTGAAGATTAAGGTGAAACAACACCAGGGGTCCTTTACTCACAAAACTCAATTTTTATTTGCTCACAACAAGAATTGGCATGCTCACCACAAAAATTGGCATGAAACTATGTCAGTAAACTGTGTAACATGTGCTAACCATACATCACCAAACATATACTACAGGCCTTGCTTATTTGGGGATCAGTTCAGGGAAGACAATAAGGAGAGCCCTCCCATTGAGTCACGAGGGTCAGAGCAGACCCCCTCACCTTCTAGACTCCTCCTCAAAGAGGAGCCCAGAGGTGGCTGAATCTACTCCTAGTCCCAGATTTGGTCAAAGGTTTATGTCTAAAGGGAAGAGGTGTAGGGATTATGGAAAAGGAAAAGGGCAAGAGAGCGAAGAGAAAGATTTCACCAGTCCTGGATCCAGCGTTGATTCAGTCAGCTGAGGGGTCCAGTTCCAGTGGGCACACGCATGAGGGGCTTCAGTTTGTGTCCTTTTATCATCCTTGCCCCTCCTTCGGGTGGGCACTCGAAATCATTAGGCCAATTAGGTAGCCTTTGGGCCATGGGCTTGTGGGTCCTTTGGGGAGTAGCTTCCCCTTCCTTGTAGATGTGTTCTTTCGCCATCCATGGTGAGCTTCCCTGTTCAGCATATCAGAACAGCACAACAGGACAAGGAGCTGTGCACCCTCCGGCACGCCCTCCCCCTCCCCTTGCTGATGGGCACCGATGGGCTTCTTTCCACCTGTGGTTCCTTGCTAGGCAGAGTTCTTCATTATGCAAAGTTAGTCATTAAGCAGAACTTGCCCCACCACAGTGTTTGAGACATCAACTCCTTCAGTCTCTCACATTCAGCCCAACCAGTCTTGCTGCTAGGCAACAAGAAAGCTTCTTGGGGCTGCATGCTGCCTTCTTGCAACTGGGAAGAAGCAAAGCCTTGTTTGCCCTGCTGGTAGTTTCTGGGTAAGCAAGTCTGGTCTTCCTAACATCTGTGCTGAAGAGCAGCAGAGTCTACAGGCATTGATTGTGTCTCCTGGTTTGGGGGCTCACAGAAGTCATCATACACCTCCAGTATAATTTATGATTAATCTAGTGCAGTTCTATATGCAGTTGTCATGGTTTAAGCCCAGCCAGCAACAAAGCACTTTGAAGCCACTCACTCACTCCTCCTGCCCTGGCCCCTGTGGGATGAGGAGGAGAAAATATAAAGAAACGCTCATGGGTCAAGAAAAGGACAGGGAGGGATCACTCACTGATTATGATCGTGGGCAAAAGACAAACTCAACTTGGGGAAAAAACAAAATCAATTTAATTTACTACCGATCAAATCAAAACAGGGATAATGGGAAGTAAAACCAAACCTTAGAACACCTTCCCCCCATCCATCCCTCCTTCCCAGATCAACCCCATTCCTGGTTTTCTCTCCCTCCTCCCCCCCAGCAGCGCAGGGGGACGGGGAATGGGGGTTGGGGTTGGTTCCTCACACCTTGTCTCTGCTGCTCCTTCCTCCTCAGGGGGAGGACTCCTCACTCGTCCCCTGCTCAACCATGGGGTCCCTCCCACGGGAAACAGTCCTCCATGAACTTCTCTGGCATGGGTCCTTCCCACGGGCTGCAGTTCTTCACGAACTGCTCCAGCGTGGGTCCCTTCCATGGGCTGCAGTCCTTCGGGCACAGCCTACTCCAGCACAGGCTTTCCCATGGAGTCCCAGCCATCTTGGGGGGCATCCATCCCCCTGCTCCAGCGTGGGCTCCTCTCTCCCCGGGCTGCAGGTGGGCATCTGCTCCCCCACTCCCCTCCATGGGCTGGGGGAGACAGCCTGCTGCTTCGCTGCAGGGACGTCCCCTCCTCCTTCACTGACCTCTGTACCTGCAGAGGGGTTCCTCCCACATTCTGATCCCCCTACTCACTACAGGTTCCCCTTCTAAAATCTGCTTTCCCACAGGTGTTACCACCATCACTGATGGGCTCGGCCTGGGCCAGAGGCGGGTCCAGCTTGGAGCCAGGGAAGCTTCTAGCAGCTTCTCACAGGAGCCACCCCTGTAGACCCCTCCCCCACTACCAAAACCCCACCACACAAATCCAAAACAGAGTGTAAGGGTCTTCTACAAGGAACTTACAAACATTTATTAAATAACTTCACCTAAAAGTTCTCTTAACATTTCAGGCTTAATACAATGTACATCAAAATAATCAAATTTATCCTCAAACAGAAAGATAGGATTCACAGTGATAATTACAAAACTGATTGCACATTTGTCTTTACCAGGAATAATCCTGCATTTAGACCCAGCACTGGGGAGAGAGGGAATTGTTTGTTTGTTTGTTTGCAGATAAACATAACTTCAAAAATTGATAAATAAGCACAAGAGTATTAACCAATCTTGTTATGGTACCAGAAACTAAACTGATCAGAAAGCAATTCACATTGGATGAAATGGACAAAAACAGTCATGAGCTTGTTTGTGATCCTCTGTGGGTCAGGATCCCAGATAGTTAAACCTGGTATAGGTCCTGAAAATCGATTTGCACTAGGTGTGGATGGGACTTTGGGCCATTCTGCATTGTTCTGTATACTGTAACACAAACAAAAATGTTAAATGGTTTATGTCAAAAGGTCCCACAACCTTGTTTTAGGTATCCCTACTTGTGGCACATGCTGAGACATGTAGCTTAACGTGAGGAGAAAAATGCCTGGACATTTTGATTAAAATTTTTATACCAGTGAATTTGGCAATATCTCTCAAACAGAATATCTCACTGAGGTCTGCGCAGAACAGAAGCTGACAACTCTAAACTGGGGACGAGACCTTTTGCCAATTATTTGACCTGTTTTGCCAATAATTGGTCTTTAGCAGAACCCCATCCAATTCTTGCCATTACCTTGTTAGCGAGTCTCATTTCCTAAAAGTGCTGCCAATAGAAAGTTATTTTCTGGGGAAAGAAAAAACAAAAACAAAAACAAAAGCAAACTCACACCACCACCCACCACCCAAACAAAACCAAAAAACTTTTAACATTTTCACCTGCCTTTCTATTATTTATATAAATACTAGAGGGTCCTATTACTTAAGAGTTATATAGGAGTTACTATGCAATATCTGTGACTTACTTACGTGCTTTAGTATTGTGATGAATCGTGACCCTAGTAAGCTGGATGAACAGAGGCAGGCATAAACAGAAAAAATATGATGTGTAAAGAAGTGTTTCAACCAGAAATTGGCTTATATTTTACAAGAAATGCATTACCTCATTCACTGACCCCTACAAAAAAAATAGAAGTATAGCTAAGCACTTTATCATACAGAGCACTTAATTTTGTAGCCCTAGGCAATGATCTTACTTATCACATCATATTACTGCTAAAAAGCAGACATATAGAAAAGCAGCATTAGAAATACATCTAAGATATTTTTTACAAAGCTAGGAATGTCACTTCTCTGTGAATCTAAACTGAAATACCAATATGAAATTGTTAGAAATTACAGAGATTTTACAACACAAAAATATACAGAACAGAAGAATATGCATCAGAAACTCAAATATGAAATATGCTAAAATATAATAGCTTGTCTGCCTCCTATAATGGGATTAATTACTTGACTTAGAATTTCTATTGTGTTAGTCTTTGCAGGCTCTTATAATAATTTTCAATCTAATAAAAGTGACTTTTACTAAGCTTTAACTAAATCAAAATTTTTCACACAATTTACTTGAACAATTGAAAGAATCGTAACTATGAAAAGATACTCCTTTTTCTCACATTCTCTACAATTTCTGTCCTTTGGGTCACTGTAGGTAAAATACAACCTTCCAGAACATGTTTTGACTCCGAAGTAGCAAAACCAATTATAATTTTACTTCCTCATAACTCATTTTAGAATATAATTAGACTTTTCTTTCTCTTGAAATCCAGTCCTTCCGCAAGGTAAATTATTATTAGTGTTCTGACTTGAACTGGCAATTTTTTTGGTTAAAGGGTATTATGAGGAGGTTCTCAGACTTATATATTTCTTCCTATAACAGTTTTAGCTGCTCTAAGTATTGTACCTTCATGTGATACATTTCTGGTAAGGTTTGTTCTACAAGACTTCCTGAAATGTTTGGCGGTAAACACAACTGGCCAAAAATACATTTGAAATGAACCAATGTTGAAGTTGGTAACCTTGTCACTGTTTTGATCTAGAATAATCAAGCCATTCTGCAGCAAAGTCCTGAACAATCCCCAGTCCCCATGCATGGGTCTGGTGTAAGAACTGGTTTGTGCACAAGTGAACAACATCATTTTCATAAGCAACTAAGCAGGAACTCTTAGAACTCACATGCCCTCCATCCCCAAAGGAGGGTCTGAGTCAGTGACTGCTCCTTTAGCTATCTTCAAACTGCATGCAGCCAGGGGATGTTTGGTTCAGGGAATCAAACTACATCTGGTCAGATATAAAAACCTTGAGCCACCTGCAACATAGATTGAGGCATCTTCTTTGATCTACCAACCCACTCCCATGGTGCTAAATTATTTGCTAAGGTAGATAGAGCTTATCTACAACCACTGAGGAACTGGGCCTGTATTTTAAAGTAAAGTTGGTTATGAAGTGCAAGGAAAGAGTAATTTAAAATGATAAATCCACTACCCACGTGAGCCCTTGAATAGCAACTGAATATCTTACGAAAGGTATCCTTAGGCTACTGGGTGATGCTTTTTAAGAACTTTAAATACTATGACAAACCCAAGTCCTTTCTCTGCAGCAAGAATGTCTGGGTGATTTGGGGGAAGGCAGCAGACTAAATGCTTCTAGACAGGTCTAGGTAAGAGTGTAGGTCACAGAGTATACTGAAAACATAAAGAAGGGACATGTTCAAGGGCACTTTGAACGTATTCCATTTGGTGAGTAATTTTTAAATCCTCATAAAGAGTGGGCTTCAAAATGTAACATGTAGTCCTCTGATAATTACAGCTTGAAGATATTTGGCTGCAATCCCTCCAGATTAGGTTTTTGGCTATCATTTCTTGCTCAGGAAATGATTTAATGCCACTTGCTGGTTCTGCTGTAGTATTTAAAGCCCCAATTGAACAATACCGCTTCTATTAAGTGAAAGTTGATGCTTTTCAGAAAACAGAGAAAACCACATGCTAAACTGTGCCTGGTCCTCCCAGGGCTGATGGGGGAGCAGATGCCTCAGGGCAGCTGTCGCAGTGCTCTATACTACCTGCTTTGACACGAGTGCAGGGGATGCTGCATGGCCAAGGCACCATGGGCACTCAGATCCCATCTCCAGCTGCATCTCAGGGCCCACAGCCATCAGTGGGCGTGAATGCAAGGCACAGACAACCTGTGCTGAACCTCCAGGCAGTGCTGCTACATCCCAGGAGACGTCAAGTCATGTGCTCCATGAAAGCCCTCTCACATCTATTGCTCCAGGCCGCACCCCGGGACAAAACACACTCTTTACCATCAAGATGGAATGTCAATATGATATTCACTGTGAACTATATTCACTGTGTAATATATATATTTAATCTGAATATAACATATCTATTTAAGTACAGGTGAACTTCGAGACCACTGTGCAGTTCCCCAAACAAAACAGCTCTATGCTAGTGTGATCGCTGTAGTGTTTATTTACTAGCACGTCAGTCTGGATGTGTTCTTTGCCCTTTTCCCTTCTGCTCAGAGAGTTTCTGTCAGTAGCATCCAACACCTTTAGTTCTAACATCAGTCCCAGAAAACTTTATGATGGCTTGTCATAGTTCCAACACTTTTATCCAGAGCACAGTTACTATCAAAACTTGAAAGGAAATTAAGAAAAAATTTTGATTGACTTGAACCAGTGAAACAAGGGAAATATTGGAGGCAGGGGAGGAGTGCGGACAAAGAGTTGGTATGATGTTTTATGTTGTTTCTGTGATAATAATTGTAAGATAAAATGGTCATAACCTGTTATATAGTCCTGGTTTCAGCTGGGGTAGAGTTAATTTTCTTCCTAGTAGTTGGTATGGTGCTGTGTTTTGGATTAAGGATGAGAATAGTGTTTGTAACACGCTGATGTTTTAGTTGTTGCTGAGCAGTGCTTCCACTAAGTCAAGGACTTTTCAGCTTCTCATATTGCCCTGCCAGAAGAAGCTGGGAGTGCACAGGAAACTGGGAGGGGACACAGCCAAGACAGCTGACCCAAACTGGCCGAAGGGATGTTCCATGCCGTGTGACGTCATCCTGAACAATAAAACTGGGGGGAGTTGGCTGGGGGGTGGTGGCCCACTGCTCGGGGACTGTCTGGGCATCAGGCAGCGGGTGGTGAGTAATTGTTTTGTCTATTCTTTCATCATTATTGTTATTTTCCCTTCCTTTTCTATCCTATTAAACTGTCTTTATCTCAACCCACAAGTTTTACCTTGTTTCTGATTCTCTCCCCCATCCCGCTCCGGGATTCAGCACTTACTGCATTCAGCAGTAAGACATGTACATAAGGTCACACAGGGAAGTAAGACAATGCATAGAAAGGTTTTGTGTAAATTAATTGAAATTTCCCTTGTTCCATTTTCCATCCTTTTCTTTGTCTAGATGGCATTATCAATGATTCAGTCCAAGAAATCACTGGTTAGGAAAGGCAAACCCAGCAATATCAGTGGAAAACAATTTCCATTCCTTTTTTTTGTCTGTTTGGTCATTAACAGAAGGTAAAACTAATCATGCCTCTGTTTGTCTCCACAATCTAATCTACTGGGATTCATTCTCTATCTTAGGAGCTCTGCATGAAAATAATACTGTAATACTGCTAAAAGAACAGAAATTTTAATTCTATCCATCATTTTGGTGATTACATATCCAGAATTACTTCAAAAGGGCAAACTGCTTTAAAACAGGCTAAACTATTCTGGATCATAAATGATAAAGAAAATAAAATCTAATCCACCACATAAGACACTGTTTTTGCTGTTTTATTTGTCCTTATATATATTGTGAGTTTACCAATTTGTTTGGTCCTGAAAACTCATTAAGATATGAATGACCTAGTGAAAATGAAGTTCCGGCTTATCAATACCTTGCAAGCAACCTACGCAAGCAATTTCCGGTAAAAATGTAATCATAAAAAACTGCTTCCGGCCAAACTGAATTTTTGGTACTGGAAAGAGACATTTCATTTTCATGATTAAATTAAGTTCATATGGGACAAATATTCACTTGCCATTACCAAGTATATGAGCAAAGTCTCCATCCATTCTAAAGCAGTGGCTGAATTTTGGAAAATGTATTATCAAAACCAGACATAGTCCAAAAAAAGGTCGTCAGGTCTGGATGTATTTCTTATCCTCTTTCAGAAAAATTCTTTCCAGATTTTTTAGGGCTGGATCTTTTCTTTCCTTTCTTTGCTTCTATGTATTTTCTTCAGATTATTTTTTTTCTATAAGTTTCCAGAATATTAATATGTTTTAGTGTGAGTCAACTGAGACATAATAACATTTATGTTTTCCAGCTTTTACAGGGTCAGGCATTCGGAAAATAGCTAGCCAGTGCATCAAATTCAGGTAATCAGATCACTGTCAGGCCACAACAACAAGCTTTGTCTGCTGGGTTTTTTTGCTTGTTTGTTGTACATTGTTAGCATTTGTATATCTAGATTACCATGCATTTTTGTGAATGATGTAAAAGAAAATTTAGCTGTTTGAACAGGCACAAAATCTCAAGGTTCTGGAATTAGAAATACAAATGGTTTTGGGACACCTTGTAAATCAAAATTTTTTAAATACTTCTACAATACCATATGTTTTCTGTGGGTTTGTCCAGTTCAGTTTCACAATTTGCAAATGTCAAAAATTCTGCCTCCTCTACAGAGAAAAAAAAGGCAAATCCAAGTCCAATGAGAACTGGCCATTACCTTTTCCTTCAGGTTTTAAATCCATCATCTGACTGGTTGTTCTTCTTGCATTCCCCCTCATCCCTCTGAAGCAAATAGGAAACTCAGAAAGAAAAACTGCAAAAGTGAAAAGAACTTCCTGCTATCCAAGAGACAGGAATCCCAGCCCAGTGAAGGACTTCTCAAAGTAGGAAACAAAAGCACAGGGACAAGCACAACTGAGATTTCTCTCCTCCTTTCTTTAGCAGTAATCCAGTTTTCCCTTCCCTACAGCCTCTCAAAAAGTTCCTCCTCATTCCACTTAACTAGCATACATGTCCGTTATATCATCCTTGTGACCTGAAAAGTTATCTTTGCCTCCTTCTTCTCCCTGGGCACTCAAAGCATCTGAAAGAGATGAATGGGGCAGATCAAGAGTGACTATTGTGTGTTTTTAGAGAAACTGCTCAAAGATCTAGGTTAAAAAAATTGATCTTGCAACTGGAAGAGTGGGAGGAAGATGAATACAGAGCCAATTAAAGCCTGCACAAAAAAGATAAGAACATCAAAAAGCATCTTTCTTCTCAAACTAGCATTTGGTGCAATGATGCTCATTTTCAAAGCAGTACACAAACTTTAATTATTCCTCACAATACACCAGTGAGATAAACAAGAATCAGTTAAGGCTAGCCAACAAAGTAATAAGGAAGAGAGACTTTTCTTTTACAAGTGCATTAGGACACAAGGTCATAGTGAGGGAATGTGTTGGAATTAAGGCTGTTTATGAACAAATAAAGGCAGCAGTGAAACTAGTGATGATTGCAACAACACCAAAATGCTGAATTCTAGTCACTAGAAACTGGGTGTCTAATCAGAGCCAGTCAGCCCAACCTCCCTTAAAAGTCCTTGGAAAAAAATAGTGACTTTGAACTGTGTTTTACCCCACTTGGATTTCTAGCTTTGAGCACTTCTGGAGGTGTCCATAACTCTTTTTGGCTATGAGAAGGGCCCAGCTGAGACTAGGGATTTTGTCCTGACTTCTGCATTATTAAATGTGGAGACACGACTCCATTTCTTTGTACCCATCTTCTGCCTTTCTCCTCTTAGACTGGAAGCTCTCTGGAAAAGGCTGTGTTTTATTATGCATTTATTCAGTGTTTGTAGTACAGCGTGGCTTTTACCTATGCCTAGGGCTCCCAAGAGGTACTGCAATACAGATACATTTCTTAAAAAAAAGAATTTTCTTCAGATAATGGTAATAACAAGTTAGTTTTTCTGAATACATATGAAATGACAAATACCTTGGGGGAAAGGCAAAAAGAAAGGTGAATGTGGCAATAATACAGCTATGTGGTAGCATAATGGCGTGTAAGTGGTAACCTGTATAGTTTGGGGATTACATATGGTCCTTTTGCTGCAACTAGCAAACAGTTTTGCCTTTTAAAGGGAATAAAAAGTCCTTTTTATAATGACTAAATACACTAATACTGCTACAAAAACAAAAACAAAACCCCAAAACCTAGTGAAATCCTGCAAACTGCCCAAATTGTGGTATTAATCCAGATTAATTATTGTTATTGTGATTTCTAATAATTCACACTGCTATAAACTGACTTTGCTGAAGGAGATCATCTTATATCAAGCAGAGTATTAAAGTCACGGGGTTACTACACTGTATCTCTGGAATTTTCCAAGAAAAATTCAGACTCAGTCTCACACTTTTTTCCCCAGTATATTTGAGTTCACTTAGACTATGGAATACCTTTGTGCGGTAGTCGAAATACATTGTTTAATTCTTTTGGATTAAGCTAGTTAAAATGTGGCATAACAACAGTTTAGTGTATGACTGTCCAACAGTAACATTTTTCATGCCTGCAGATTCTGTACAGAATTGCAGGATATAATTGCAGTGAAGCTCAAGTGCACAATACAAAAAACCTAGTTAATTGATCACATTTATGCCTTTCAGAAGAGAGCAAGCCAAGGCCCAGATAGATTGAATATGTAATAAACCAAAATGAACATTTAAACCTAGAGTTTTCACTTTGCATTTTCAGGTAGGTTTTTTTTTTCCATTTTGTTACTTATTTATTGAAAACCTCTCCTGAACTCCCATCATTGATATATCTGAATCATCAGCTTATCAGTTGAGTCATTCCATTTAATTTGGGCTTGATAACATTCAGCCAAACCTATGGACAGTGAAACACATTTGTAGGCAAATTACCAGGAAAGAAATTAACATGAAACTAGTAGACAAACCCTATTCCTAATAACTACAATTAGGCACCCTGTGGTTATCTGAATTTTGTGTATTTTGATCCCAGTACAGTTTTTATTAGTGAAATAATTGGTGCTACACCATTAGGAGACCGATCATTTTCTAACTCACTTCTTTGCTTCAAAATGATTCTTGTTAAATCCTACCTTTTTTAGGAGAGTTTTCCCACAATGTATTGAGACTAAGTGTGACAATGGAAATGTAATGGAGGGTGGGAAAATTTGCCTCTCAAAGAGACATGACATTGCAATTCAGCTCATCTGGACCATGCAAGAAGCTGCAGCTTTTGGCTCCAAGTTGAGACCTTATCAGGCTTTAATCAGAAGTGACTTTGAACCATTGTATGAGCTGGAAACTATTAAGGTACTGCCTTTGCACAGTCTCTCCCTGTGCCAGCCCATCGCCTACCAGTGAAACTCTGGATGGATGTGATTTTAAGCGTGCATGCTGGAGGTTACTGAGCTGCATCCTACCAGCATCGCTCTGTGTGAAATGACATGCCTACACACAACACCACAGCTCGATATGGAAACACCTGAGAGCCCCAAACACTCAGGCAAGTCTGTGTGGTCCAGCACAGCATTAATCGCAGGTTGTAGGTCAGGTCTCAGAATAGTGAAGCCACATCAACCTGATGCTGAGCTCGAGCTAATCTGTCTTCCTGCAGGGCTCAGCATGCAGCCCCATGACAGCTAATGCAAATCTAAACCTGTCCTGCCAGTCTTCCCAAATCTTCCTCCCACGTGTTCCTGACCCTCCCTTTCATCAGGCACTAGTGTGACTCTGCAATAAACTGCTCCAGGGAGCAGCTGTGGCTGAAAACAAGTTACTTTTTTATTGTTTATGTTTTCTACAGGGTTTATTTTTGGTCTGGATCAGTTCTCGGGGATGGCTTACTGTATAGCCAATTTAGGCAAGAAGGCAAGAACGAGAGACTGTAGCTGCAGTTGAGATGTAGCTAGTGGTTACAGCCCCATCGACTCCACTCAGGCTGTCACAGAAGTTTGTTGCAATTAGAGCAGCTGGCTTGTAATTCCTGAGCTAGGTACTTACAGGTGTCATTGGTGTCTTCTCATAGAGCTGAATCACAAAGCAGACACATGAAGAACTGACCTTCTTGTGAGCTTGCTATATGGATAAGTGACACATGACAGTGAAAATAAAGGCTGCACCTTCATGTACTAGAGGAGGAGGCCAAGGGAATGCGATGATCATAACTAGTGAAACCTATTCACTAGACTCTGAGAAATTTCCGGCATAATTTTTCCAGTCTCCTGTCCTGCAAAGCTGCAATGGTTATACCTTCAAAACCATGCCCACCACTCAGTTTAGTAAAGGGTTCCACACCCATATACTTTGCAAAGAAATGAAGGACTTCTTATGGGGTAGAAATGCAGGGATGCACTTTTGGCATTCAGTTGAAGATGCTCAGTATCTGCACAATGTCAGGGTTTATCTCGAAAAAAGATGGACCAAATGAGTCAAAACATAGGATATTATCTTCTCTTTACATGTGAACATTCCCACTTGGTAAGCTGGTCCACAGCATTACCCTGAGTATTTTTGTAATTTATGCCTCTCACTTGGTGGGGGCAATGCTTACTGAAATCTCTGTCTCGAAGCAAAGGGTCTCTGGGCAAACCAAACGTTCAGAGCCATTCTTCCAAACCAAACCGATTCACACACATTGTCATTGAAAACTTTGCTATAATGTAGAAATCTTCATATCAGAAAGAGATTTGAGATAATTTAGTCATGACTCAGAATGGATAACTGTTCAAAACATAAATCATTTAATACTGAAATATATGCATGTTTCCTATTCCATAGTGGAGATTAGGAGTATTACTGGTTTGGGGTTTTCCTCTCCTTATCTTTCGCTCTGGTGTAACATCATGTTTACATATATGCTTAGGCACCTGTGCATTCATGTATTTTTGTACACACGCCATAGCTAGTGTCCCCCATGAACTTTTATCAAACTCCTAAGCATAACGTCTTTTAAAAGAATGATGCAACCTAAACCAATTGGTTTTAACCATGACTTGTGCCTTGTGCCTCCACCTTGTTAACATGTATTTATCCTTTGTCATTAATGAAATCACTAATTACAATCTGTTGTAGGACCATACATTAAGGAACTCTACTGTTAACCTTACTCAGGCCTGAAGTTTCTTTCAGACAACCTTTAGTCAGCTTCTTATTCCTCTAAAAATTTCTTGTATAAAATCCACTCTTCTCCAGTTACCTTGGTAATTGCCCACACAGCACTGTATCAAATGCTTCATTGGAGATCTGTTAGCATGTGTCCTATCATCAATAGACTTTGAGTTGGAACTACAAGAAGATATAAAACAAGAAAGCAAACTATCCACTCTACCAGTTTTAGACAATGGGAAGAAAAAGAAACAGAAGGATACAATTTCCTGACAATAAGATGAGGTTTTTATCACCTACACCTTTTTCCACATGCCTGTATTCTGCACAGTTTAATGGTGATATCAACCGGAATAAAGCACTTGCTTTGACTCCCCATAAAGTGGCAGTGGTATCACTAAGCAGTTACAAGTAAGATTTTAGTTGTTTCTATTCCTGACCCTGCATCTAGGAGTAAGTTGGTCTGCATATTTGTAAGCATCCACAACTTTACATCATTCTCACCAAATTTATTTTTCTCTTGGTGACAGGTAATGTTGCCAAATTGAACTTCAGAAGCAAACACAGCACAAGCTGTTTACAAAGATGCATAAAATATCACCTTTCCTTTTCCTCATCTGCAATGAGGAGCTATGGTCTCCTCTTGCTGAGTATTTGCTGGTGTGTGTGTTCTTTGAGATACCAGTTTATGAATGCTGGATCTATGATGAAATTAGGATTATATAATGTTAGCATGGATAATACTAGAATGCTAATAATACTACTACTAAGTACAATGAAATATGACCTAGAATTTTCCATAAACATCAGCAAGTTCAGTGTGAGCAGATTTCTTGGAGCATAAGGCCAATAAGGCCTCTCTCCTGTACAGCTTGCCTTTTGATGACTTTTTATCCTTCACAGGCAACAAAGAAGCCTTAGAATAAAGTATTCAAAGAGCTATTTGTGACTCTTAAGATACATAAAATGGAAACACTTTCTGGGCTGTTGTGAGATTACCGACAAATCCCATCTGTTCATCAGGTATACCAGGGAAATTTATCAAGAATAATTGTTAACACAATCCATTTTAATCTCACCATGCTTCATTTTTAAGATTATTTTCAAATATCTTAAGATACATTTATTAGGATGCTGAAAGTGTCACAGAAGAGACAAGAACCTTTTTCTTGTAACTGGAGTTTCAGAACTGACTTTAAGTGAATGGTGTGAACTACGTCTTAAACTTTATCACATTGCATTACTTTTAGAAAGATAAAACATGACAGAAAGAGAACTATTATAAACTGAATACATCCTGCTATCAAGAAGAAGGGATGAAAAAAAGAAACAGCAATATGCTAAAGCTTGTGATCATGTATTTTGGAAATTTTTTAGCCTATATGCTAATAAATGTACAAATCAGAACAAATCATCATAGAACTTACAATGCTTTTTTCTGTTTCTTGTTAATAATTAGCTTTTTGGTGTGGTATCTTTAATACCTTTACTTCAAGAATTTAAATTTTGAAGAAGAACTATCCATCAGTCTTGAAGCATTAAGCCTGTAAAAGCAAACAAAAATTCCTCTCATCACCGCAGATTGTTTCTGCATCCATACAGTTGTCAAACTCCCTCCCAAAATGAAACATTTATTTTGATCCCTACATTTCAGACAATCAAATTAAAAATTACTTCTGATCATCATTCTGCTTCCTCACAGCTTCCTTAGGACCTATTCTCCAAGTTACAGTGCAGGTAATTTTTTCTAATTTACACTTTGAGAATTAATGTACTGGCTTTAATGAAACACTCTGTCAACATGACTTTTCCTAAACTACTTCAAAACTAATTATAAATGTAATAGCATTGCATTTTGGTGCACCTTAAAACATAACATTTTCCTAATACAAATTTGACTCCAGGATCCATAAAGCAGCTGGCTATTGTCTCAAATTAGTCTTATTATCTTGTTTACCTGGTAAAGAAGTTACACTGTAGAGAAGCATGGAAAACACGCATAAGCAACCAAGAGCGATCCCATCACTGCAAGAAAAAGAGTAAAAGAAAAAGCTGTTATTTCTTATCAACACACAGAAAACTAGATTAGACAAAATGAGACATATGTCAATTAGCTTAGGAATGAGTTTTCTTCCCACCATTTGGCATCCACAGCATAATTACTAAAACATATTCTCAGAGCAAACCCAGGAAATTTAAAGAGTAACTGAGATATTATTTTACATGCTAATTAGTCTTTTTGTACATCATTAAAATGGCTCTGAATCCAATCTGCTTGAGCAACTCTATGCCTCGATAACAAAAAAGAAAATGAAAGTAATTATTATAAAGATTTCTTCTTCAGAGCTCAAAAGGCAGCAGGTATTTCGGGCCAGTGTCTGGTAGCATATTCCTCAGGCATGTATAGTCATGGTTATCTGCAGTGCTGGCACACTCTGGGACAGAAAATGTCTTTTTCCTGTCTTCTTATGGCACCCAGACATAAACTCACTGCACATTTTTAAACAGCCTCTGCTGATTGTGAGTCAAACCCACTTGCCAAATGAGACAAATTCCTCTAAGCCGTACTCATTTATAACATAAACAAATCTGTCACCTGGTCTTATCACTACTAGAGTCCAGGAGATTTAATCAAGGGTGAATTTAGTTGAATTAGTGTAAAAAAAATTCAGGAAATAACGAGGTTTGTCCTTTTAGTATCCTGAGGGAAAGCAAGCTTTAAAGGGTATTATCTATTCACTTGATCAACAAAGATGTTTTCCTGACTTTTTTAATACCCATGGTTTCAAAACTCTATTATAATGCTAAAAAATTAAAAAACTGGTTCTCTTTTACTTCAAAGTACATTTCTTAACTACCCATTTCTCCATGTACTTAATAAGGGCTGGTCTCATTTTAAAATGTTTGATTTATTCTAGTACCTCTAGATAAATACTAGAGCAAGAATATTTCTTTCACTGGCTCAACCTAATATTATGCAGGGAGGAAAAAATGGAATGGAAACTGTAAACAACAGGATTCCACAAAAGCATAATAAGAAACTTGAAAATAATGCTGGAAATCTGCAGAATCCAATAGGGAATGAAACACCAACTAGAGTTTAAGTATATATTGAATAAAAATATTATTTTACTAAAATTTTATAATGTAATTCAGAACCAACACAGAATTTCATAGTTTCCTCTGACTATTTGTACTGTGAGTATGTTTCATCTAGGGGAGGCAACCAAGCATTGAGCTACTCCAAGATTAGGGAAATTCTGGAGAATTCTACAGGTGTAGAAACACCTGTAAGCAACTGGCAAATGAAAAAGTAAACATCAAGCAGTTGACAAATTATAAGGCCTTTGAGACATCTAGGCAATTCCAAACTTCACTGAAATTGTCAGAACTAACATTATGGATGAAGGTGACCAACTTCCACCTAAATCCATTCTCATTATAGAAATCCTTCACTGCATCTCAATTGCAATCTCCAGTTTGACTCTACAATAAATTCCATTTTAAAATTCCTAACACAAGATGGAAAAAGAAACATTAAAGTCACATGACACAAAGTTCTGATTCATAAAATCTGTGTCTACTCACTCAAATTTGTTCAAAAAATAGTGACTGAGAAACTTAACTTGGATGTCAGAAGCAGGTATCCTCTGGTTTATTGCAGCTAATACAAAGCAAGCATAAAAACATAACAGTGGTCTGGACTCTAGACAATTTGGTAAGAATGCAGGTTTATGCTCACATCTGATCTGGATTAATTTTGTACAGTTGCAGAATTAATGGTCAGAGAATGGTGGCCTCCATCTTTCTGATTTCACCTATATTTCATACTTGAAATACTCTTTGAGAGCCCAGGAAAATACATGCTCCGAGTGTATGTCAGCTTTATCATAGAGCAAGACTCAAGAGCTCACCAGGTCCTGCTTCCTCGGCTACTGTGTACCGTGATTTCCAGTGATAGAAACTTCTGAGGTGCAAGATGGAAGACTTGGCACAATTCATCACGACCCCAACCTCAACTGTCAAAAGGCCAATGCCCCAGCATGTGTTTAGGCAATAGTGATTTAAAACAGATATTTCACATAAGGATAACATCTAACATAAGGATAGCTGAAGATTGAGAACTGATCAGCTCCACTTATGTCAATAAGATACATATTAATATTGCATGTAGTTGCTATCAGAACTGTACTTCTCTAAACTGGATATGGGAGAAATTTTGCTCTTCTGCCATGGGCAATTTTTGTCGCCATGTTCTTTTAAAAGTTGTGGATAAGACTAGTACAAATACTTTCATGTTGTTACACACAGCTGCAACTTGCTTAGCAGAAAAGGCATGTAATAATAAGCATAACAATATGAGAAATATCCAAGCGTTTGACAGCTTTAAACTCACAGACCAGAACAGTGTAAACTGTAAACAATTTCATATTTAAATCAGCTGTAAGTCTATAAAAGTAACATTACTGAAGGAAAAAACAACAAATAAATCCTATTCAATAAAGAGGTATAAAATACATAGCGTCTTCAGATAGTGGACTATCATCTCACCTAATTTGATCTCATGTACATCACATTATGTAATTTAATTCTTTTGGTCCCATAATGAGCCCAGTAACTCATATCTGACAAAATTATGTCTGCTAGGAAAGCATAGCATCTTATCTGGAAGGCATTAAAAGATGCATAATTCACCACTTCCATATATAACTTGTTTTAATGCTTAAGCATTGTAATGGATGTATTGCTCTATTTATAATTCAAATTCATTTACATTCAACTTCTATCTAGGCCTTAGCTGTAGGATTATCCTTTCTTCACTAGAGTAATGTATTAGCTAATACCCAGTATTTTTCTCTGTGAAGTTACTTATACCTGTAATTAGGTTAATTTTAATTGTTTTCTTTAATAACTTCACTAGATTAAGCTCTGATAAGAGCTTATTTGCTTTCATTGATTCATTTTCTTAGGTATCCTCTGTTTTATGAATAGCCTTGTAAACATGTGTACACCAGAACTAAACACAGTATTCCAGTACTGCACTTACAAATGCAGCGTACACTTCATTTCTACTACTTATTACTCCTTTGTAAATACATATTAATCTTTCTTTTTTCCACATTAGTGTGTTAATTCAGATCAGGAGTGTACCTTTGAAGTGAATCTTCAGTTTTTCCCTCATTACTACACTTTAATTTGCATCATAGTGTGGTTGTGGAGTGCCTGACTGTGATTCCTTTCAGATGAAACCAGACTGGGAGATAGAAGCATTTGGAAGCAACTGGAAGCAATTCTAGGAGTGCACCTAACGCATCTCAGGCACAAATGGACACAGTCCTTGAGACAAGGTTAGAGCTAGTTTGAAGGTGGGGAAAAAACCCAAACCAAAACAGAAAAACCTAAATATATATAGTATGGATGTCAGATCCTCAGCATCAGCTGTATAATTTTATAGATCCAGTTCTATTGTTCCACTCTACTTGCTACACACAGCTATAAGCCTAGGCTCTTTCTCAGAGTTCCTTACAGTTTAATACACAACACCTCTTCCAACAGTATGAGCTATAGTCCACCTTTTTAATGTCCAAATGCATTTAGGTAAAACACATTTTGTGTAAAATATCCTAAAGTAGCAAGTGATTCCAGCTTTGTGTAATGTGGCTTCCTGGCTTCTTCCGTACTTCCCACACAGAGATGATGTCACCCTTATTAATGTGGAAATCTACCTTAGCTAACCTGAAGAGAGGAACTGAGTATTTTTAGAGACTATATCCACTTAGAGCTCGTGTAAAAAATATTTCAACTAGCATCCATCTATTCTTATCCAATATTTATCTTTGATGCTTACTGGCAGGAATAGGCCTTATTAAAAAAATGAAGGGTGAGATACAAAGTAGTGATCAGCCAGTTCAGGGAAGATGGTCCATGAGTAAGGGTAGAATTCAAAGGCATAACTGTGATCTTTGAATGTACTATCAAGCTGACACTGCTGCAACGCAGTAGAGGAACAGGGCAATGAGGATGGGAAATTTATCATCACATTATTTAAGTCAACAGAAAAAAAAAATTCTCATCAGACATAGTTGCCATAGTAGATATCTAAAGAACAGTAATTAGCAAGGATTAAGCAGAGCAGGTCAACCTTACTATCATTAAATTATTTGCTGTGACAGATTTACCATTTGTAACATTAAAGACTTAATTGTAAAGAAAGTAACTCCAGGGTTGCTTACTGAGCTGTACAAAAATAATTTTAATTGAAATTCAAATTGTCAAAAACATATTCAGATTTTTTAATCTACTTCTGCACATTCAACTAATTTGACCTATAGCAATATTCTGGGATAGTGGTGATGCTTGTTCACTGTTCCTGCAATGTATAATAGCTTTTGGTTACATAAGAGTTTACAATTATTATAGAAGCTAGGTTTCATGCTGTGGTGTGGTTTTTGGAAAACGCATGCTAGATAATCCTGGACTAAACATCTATACAACAGTTATTTGCTGCTGTAGGTTTATATAATCTGCCTTTTCCCATCTCATCCTATTTTCCTATATAATAACCATGAGATCCTGCCAAAGATCTATATGTGGAACTTCTGTGTCATTTTTCAGAGTCTATAAGAACATAAGAATGACTAAACTGGGTCACACAAAGGTCCATTTTTCTAGCTGTTCATTATCCAAGAGTGGCCAAAGATACATAAAGTATAAACCCAGAGTAAATATATATATCTAGATAGATAGATAGATAGATAGATAGATAATATCAAGGATAACTTCTGAGCTTTGACACTGAAATTCTGTGATTAATTTGAGCATAATGGAAAATCTGACACAAAAATTATGTACTATCATTGCTAGTTTTCTAGTCATCTTCTCTGGTCTGTATAGACAGACATGAACATCTCCACAGGACTATTCAACCTACCTATTTTAGACACTTTTACATTTGACAACTTACACTCAATGAGTCTCTGTTCACTGAATAAAAATGGTGAATGGATAATTAATATATGCTAAACACATCTTTTTGATGGTTAAAATTAGTCTTTCCCCTGTATAGTACCTAAAGGTTTGTTCCCCCTTATTCCTAGCAAAAGAACCAAGAGTGAGGAAAAAATATTACAAGACTTTCTAAATTGTTAAAAATATATATGATTTTTCTTTTCATTAATAATAAAATAAATATATAAAGGAATATTAACAGACAGTCACCCCTATGATAGGATTTCTCTTACTTTTTTATTTTGAATTGATCGTGATTTGGTCATCCAAGAGCCTGTTAATTTTCATTTCATATTGTAAGGAGAGGAAAATTTGTGGGTTTGTTGCCTTCTTGACATATAAGAGATTTTAAAAATACATATTTTGCAATTACAAGGCAGAATAAGAATGGATTCTGTAACTACCGAGTGTTCTGGTGCTTCAGCACAAAATTTTAAAAATCCTGGAAAAAAACCCAAACTCTAACTGTTACATTAGCTTCATTTCCCTTTCCCTTTCCCTTTCCCTTCCTTTTTCCTTTCCCTTCTCTTCCCTTCCCTTCCTTTCCCTTCCTTCCCTTCCCTTTTCCTTCTTCCTTCTTTCCTTTTCCTCCTGTTCCTTTTTTCCTTTTCTTCTTCCTTTTCCTCTTCCTCACCTCGCCTCTCTTCTCCTCTCCTCTTCCACTTTTGGTTTAGTTGTTTGTTTTAAAATATTTTACACATTTCAGTGAAGCATTTTTTGCTGATCACAACCCAATATAGCCCATAGCTCATGAACCTAGAGGGTGATCTCATACAGAAATTTGTATGTTCCTATATTAGTTGAGTATTCAATTCACAGCTGAAAATCAAATAGAAATAAAAATCTGCCACATGTGAGATGTACAAGAGACAAGTTGGGAGGAACTTGGCTAGAGAGATTCAGTTCTCTCAAAAGAGGACAGAAAGCTACTAATGACTTCAAGCAGCATTGTTTAGCTTCAGAAACCAACGGCAGATCTTTCCATTTCTTTAGCTTTGTCACATAAGTGTGTTTTTCTAGATCTTACTATTTTTCCTGTTTAGTCCAGACTTCCTTCTGTAATATCAAGTACAGATTCCATCTTTTTGATCAGAATTACTCATCTACTTTCTGTAAACCAGTCCTGTTTTTTTTTAAAAAGAAAATAACTTTGTTACCGTATCACTTCTTGAGGTACATTAAATTCCACTAAATCAGTAAATAGCTGTTTAAAATATTGACTGGAATTTCATCAAATTTTCAAGGCAGCCATCATTGTCACTCCCCTGACTGCACACGGTACATTGTAAAACAGACACGCAGCAGGCTGCAGTCATGCAGGTACAGGAGCAGGAAAGTTTCTGGGTCTGTCTACTGGTTTATAGAACAAAATTAAAGCACTTTTTTTAAAGGTTTGCTTTATAACACATTATTGTCATAATCTCAGTATATTCATTGTTAGCTTTCGCATCGGCAGTGAAAATGAGAGCAGAAAAGGAGATTCTAAGCATATTTAAGAAAATGTTCCTTTCATTTCCCTCTAAAGTTCCTCTAGATAAAAGATATACATGAAGGAGTGAAAATAGTCAACCAATTGAAATAAAATGAAAAGTAAAGGCTGACACTGACAGGATGTTTAGGAAACCATTGTTAGCATAGCTACAGAAGTAGGAACTTCTTTCTTGAACAGTGGTGTGTAACATGGGGAAAGATTCACATACAATCAACCAGTGAGTGTAACTCACTAATGAAAAGTACTTCTTGCCATTAACAGCAACTCAAACCTACTGCTGATGGCCTGAAACCTCATCTTTCTAAGTATTAAAAAAAAAAGATTTTTTTAAATCTAGCAGGTATCTTTAAATCACTACATTATGTCTGAGTGATGGAACAGTTTTATTTGGTGATCTGGCCAAAGGAGAGCAGCACACACTGCTTCCCTGACTACCCAGCCAGCTGATTAATGCACATGGGCTCTCCAACAGACCAGGCAAGAAAAGACAAGACATTACAGCAAAAGTGGAAAGACAGGGGACATGCAGCGGAAGAGCTGTACGGTAAGAGAGATGGTGAAAGATAAAACATTAGCAAACCAGGGAGCCACTGGGATGGACAGTGGGGCTGACTCCAAGGAGGTAACTGGGACTTCCCCATGGGCCAAGACTCACTGAGCTCTGCACTGCACCTTCGGGGACCTCCAGGCCAAAGACACTGAAGTTACCCTTCTCATTGTCATTACGGAGGTTTGTAACAAGTACAGAGACACAAATTTTCCCTCACCCTTGCATGCAGAACTCCTAAGTTCTGCAGGATGAAATCATGACGATTCTGTTAAAGGGCAAGGGTAGACTCCTGGAAATTATTTTTCAGTTATAATAATTTTTTAAAAATCAAACAGAAACATGGCAGTTTTACTAAGTCTACCTATCAAATTCTATACTATTAAGTGAAAGAAATGAGCTTCATTTCAAGCGTGTTCAAAGTCTTTGCTAATAAGTTGTTCAAAAGCATTTATGTACACCTAACTTAGGAGTTCCTTTTATTCTTATGCAATTTCATTTCATTCTTGAAATACCTTTTCCTATGCAAATATAAATCTTATTAGTTATCCTAGACTGCAAAATTCTTTTCATATTCACTTCAAACTTGCAACTGAGTTTCAGGCATCAGGTGAACCAATATTTCTAATTTATATTCCTATGTTTGCATATAATTAATGGATGGTGTCTCTGAGGACTTGTAAGAGAGGGACTCCTCTCACTAAATTTAACTGCCTAATTAGTCCAACACCATGTTTCTCTGCTTCAAACCGTTTTCATCAAATTTAATCTTTATATGGTATCGTGGAAATACCATACAAAAGGAAAGGGGAAGTAACTGACACACAAATGGAAATGGGAGATACTACAGGAAACAAGGTAGAAATAAAGACTACAGCAATGAATAGGTGAAAGACTTTGGTGCAACAGGATAAAAAACTGCCACAGGTTATGTTCCTAGAAGCATTTCCCCTTTGAATAAAATAAAAATGATAAGCAAATAATTGCTTGTCCCCATTCACCTGCATATATTTGGGCAGGGATGGAAAAGGATGTTTTCTGCTCCTTCACCACTTTCACAGGTATATGTTTCAAAGCACAACTAAGCCTTTAAAAGACAGCACAAGAACAACCTTTCAATATTGATGCTGAAGAATATTTATAGCTGACCTGGAAAAAGAAAGCTTCAGGGAGAAAAAAGCACTGCTTTCTGTCGCATCTTCCACCTTGAGGAGATCACAAGTATAATTTGCTAAGCAATTGCTAAGCTTCATTTTTTGGTTTTGAAACTTTGGTCTGATGCTATTTCAAAACAAGTTCAAGTTATCTCTAGCGTATCTTAAAGGACCAGGTTTCTATGACACAAAAGGTGCTTTCTGAAATTCATTGGGAGGAGAAAAACTATTATATGATGGCAAGTATCACTGGAAAAAAAAGTGGACTGAGATGCATTTTAGAAGCAGAGGAACTACAATAATAACAGGCTAAGGTGAAACTTTTATAGGAGGATACAGATTCAGCCACAGAAAAGTCTGTCTATTGGTAACCTTGTATCAAGAAATCTTATATGGGGAACAGGTTTTGATAAATTTCAACCAGGACAGGGACCTGGTGCTCTAGTTAGAAATTCCTTAAGCAAGAAAGATTTTAAGCTGTTCCTGGATGTGAACTTCCACTCTCCCTAAAAGCCCTTCTGAGTAGTTTCCTTGGGAGGACTTCCTTCTGAACAAGCCCAACTGCTTCAGCTCTCTCTGGCACAGAGTTTCCCCCCTGCAATCAAGTTATTCTGAGAGAAGATCAGGATTCAAGGAAGCTAGGATCCAGAAAGACATTAAATGGTCAAGGGACTTCGATATCCTGTCACAGAACTTCCAGCAATGTCACAGTATTAAATGAAATGCAATCCCAAACCCAGACATTGTGGGTTTGGATGAGTTTTTTGAAAATTAATTTGCCATTGAGTAGTACCTAACAGGACTATCTGCCTCCAATTGGTTTCTTATGCAGAGGACGATATACTTGAAAAATGGAGAAAGAAAAATCTTTGAAACCTGTTCTTAATGATACCACTGACACAGCAATAGCACTGGAAATACCACTTGAATATTCCTGCACCAGAAAACAAAAAAGGGGGAAAAGATATTATGGAAATAATACACAATTACATGGTTGAAAGCCTAAATTTGAAAAGGATTTTTTCCCAACATTTGCTAAATACATTAGCCAGAACTCCTCTCCAAATTTAAATATACATGGAGATTGCTCGTTTATGTGAAATTATGAGGTAATTTTATGTTATTTTCTTTTATTTTATGGATGAATAGACTCATATGAAGTCTAAGAGTTACTCCTAAGCAAAAGTACTGATTGTGACTTCCACTTGCTTTTCCTTTCCCTAACAAAGTTATTAGAACTGTTAGAAAATACTTTTTTTTTTTTTTTTTTGATTGCATTCAGCAAAGTGGTCAAGACTTAAAATTGAACTCATAATGTATTGGGGCAAGTGACCAAGACCAGTTGTTCTTTCAGAAAATTTTGAATTATCAGAACACGAAAGAACAATACACAATTATGTTTGAAAAAAATTTTAAAGATACCCCTGAAGTCTTAAGTTCTGTTCAATTTGAAATGAAGATTCCAGCCAAAGAAGCTGATTTGTTTATGAAATAAGAATGCCTTCTATTATTTCCCTTGGTAAGTGAAAGCGGTTTATGTGTTTTTCTTAAAAACACTGCGGTCTGGGTTCTCCCCATTTATTTCTGTATTCCAGAATAATTTGAATTTTCTTTAGATTCCCCCATATTTGCTCTAGATTCCATATACAGCCACATCTAATTGCTGATATGAGTCTTGTTCTGGAGGTATTTCACACTTTTGGCTAACACTAGAGCCAAGTGTGAATCTACTCCTACTCTCATCATTTAAATTAGAAATTAGGTGGGTTGATTATACATCAAAACTCTTCCTTATTTTTCTTTATGTTATTACACCCTTGTCACCTAGCAGATAGTTGAAGTGTTGAGTCTTGCAGTTTGTTTGTGTTTGTAGAAATAATCTGGTGCTAGGTTAGGTATGTCTTTGATGCAGTTCTGTTTGCTCATAAATATTGCACAAAGCTGTGGTTTTCTAGATCTTTTGTTGAGAATAAAGCAACAATAGATAGTTCCTTCACTCACAGATTCAAGTTTCTTTCAGCAGGACTCCACCAAAATACAGGGGGGCTTCTGCGTTTTTTCATGTCACCCTACAAGTATTTCCCTAGTAATCATAATCATCATCACCACCATCATGTTTTAGAAGGGAAAGTTTGCTTCCCTAATGCCAAAGATCTGTTGTTGCAGAGCCCGGCTTTTGTTCAGCTTCTGAATTTGATTTGGAATCCAGGTGGCCACCATTGGACATGAGGTCTCTGAGGCTTTTGTTTAACCTATGAACTGCCATTGGCATTCACCTATGGAAAATTCAGTATTACTGAAATCTAAATGATTTAACATCTATGCATAGACACCTCTTTCAGAATGGGGAAGGTTACGGAAGTTCTTCATATACTTTCCATTAACCTTTTCTCCATTTTCTCCTCTTCTGCTTAATTGCTTCAGGGAAAATTGCTTGAGGCAATACTGCTTTAAAAAGTGATTAATACAACCTCTTATATTTTCAGTTAAAAGCTGAACATCTGTAACAAATACTTCCCTAAGGTTTGGCATTTAATTTAGGCCTCCTTATTTTTTTTTCCTTTATGCTTAGAAACTTGTGTTCAGTTTGAGACCAGTCCACCCAGACATTCCATTTACCTGTATTTACCTCCATTTATCTCTATCTCTCTATTTATTTCCAAATCTTGCACAGGGAAATTCCAGGGGGAGAGGAATGGTTCCCCACAATGTTACTGGAAGAAGAGATAACTGCCTCTCAAAATACATTTTATGAACATGAAGTCCATCATTTATGCAACATACTACTGGAAAATTATATGCATATTTTATGAAAGAAAACAAAACCCTTGGGGTCCATGAATTATGAAGTTTTTGCCTGGTTTTTTTAGAATTTAGAAGTTTAGCTGTGTTGTAATTGTAAACTGTACAGTATCATTTCTGAATGACCAAATCTGTTCCCAGCCATGGCTGAAACAGTCCAGGTTTATGTAGAGCACAGTCTAAAACAACCCAGACAGGATGCTTTCAGAACCATTGGCAGTATGTGAGAAGACTAAATGGCTGCCAACCTGGATTTTTATTGAAATAAGGGTTGTAGTAATGTCTGATTGTGATAGCTAATGTTTTTTTGTGATCTGAAGTAAACTGGGTGTAATTCATTTGTCTCCTTTAAAAAGCAAGTCTACAAAAAGTGTCACATGCTAAAGAGCCATAGTTTTAGGCAGCATCTACACAGCTGGACTGCTAACTGCTGGTGTGGACTTTCCTCCTCCAGTGAATTCTGGAATATGATGGGTATGCCTTAATTAAACATTAGTGGTGGTTTAATCTAACCTGTCCTTTACTAAGAAAAGATCTCAAAAGAAGCTGAAGAGTTGTAAAAAACAATGCTCTAAAATAATGGCCCATGCCATTACAATTGTTGCATATTTGTATGTCATACTTTTGTCTGAAATACAAGGCTTGTGCATCAGAAACAATGTGTGGTGGGCTGCAGAATCAAGGAGGTAAAAGTCCTCACAATATATAAGTAATAGGGAATCTCCCACAAGACACATGTTTCCAGCTAGAGACTATCCCATAATTTCTAAAAGTGAAAGGTCCAGCAAAAATGGTTCCATGCAGAATTACATATGAAAAGAAATATTTCTCTTGAAGATTGAATACTGTTCCTGACCCTCTTTTTGGATACCAGTTCCTCACTCTATGTGGATCCTTCGACTTCCAGGTAGTCTCCACTTGAACTCAAAGAGACGTTGGTGCCTAATTCTTCAGAGGTGGCATGGTCTTCCCAGTAATGATGTGGATTAGCAGGGGTGCGTTCTTAATTTGTTTATTCATTGCAGGCCTTGATGAACTCTTGACTCCAAATGCTGCTTTGAGATATTGTCATTAAATCAATGATTAACAACCAAATGGGTCAGTATAACTGGAAACACATTGAGTAGAAAGATGTAGTAACATACAGAATTTGTTTGGTTTTTTACAATGTTATGCAGTTTTTAATACGAAACTATTTTGATTTATATTCAAAATAAAATAGACTCTAGAAAATAGTTATATGTATCAGTATGTCAATAATAAAGCACGTCTTGTAACTTAATTTGAATGAATCAAGTTTAAAAAGATAATTAGATTGAATATATATCTAATATAATTTCATAATGGTAGATTCATATAAGTTTAGCATGGCAATTTCTAGTCATTAGACATCTTAGAAATTACTGAATTCTTAGCATTAATACTTTATTTAAAATCTCTGCAAATACATTTTTTAAAATTTAATATTAAAAATTACCTTAGTGATATGAAATTTAAAAATACCAAAAATATTTAAGAATCATTTTCCTTGCTAAGATAATACTTGGCAAAGCTGGTTTGTGATTTTATAAAGAAGGGTTAACTGGTGCATTTGTTGGGGTGGGAGGGAGAAGACCAGCAGTTTTATCATAAGATCAGAATGATTTGGGTTGGAAGGGACCTTAAAGATCACCTAGTTCCAGCCCCCCTGCCATGGGCAGGGACACCTTCCACTAGACCAGGTTGCCCAAAGCCCCATCCAACCTGGCCTTGAACACTGCCAGGGATGGGACATCTACAACCTCTCTGGGCAATCTGTTCCAGTGCCTCATCACCCTCACAGTGAAGAACTTCTTCCTTACACCTAATCTCAATCTACCTTCTTTCCGTTTAAAACAGTTACCCCTTGTCCTATCACTACAGGCCCTTGTAAAAAGTCCCTCTCTGGCTTTCTTGTAGGCCCCCTTTGGATACTGGAAGGCTGCTATAAGGTCTGCCTGGAGCCTTCTCTTCTCCAGGCTGAACAACCCCAACTCTCTCAGCCTGTCTTCATAGGAGAGGTGCTCCAGCCCTCTGATCATCTTCGTGGCCCTCCTCTGGACTCAACCAACAGGTCCATGTCCTTCTTATGGTGGGGGCCCCAGAGCTGAATGCAGAACTCCAGGTGGGGTCTCAGGAGAGCGGTGTAGAAGGGCAGAATCACCTCCCCTGACCTGCTGGTCACAGAATGCAATTCGCTTTCTGGGCTGCAAATGCACATTGCTTGTTCAACTTCAGTTTTTCATCTACTAATACCCCCAAGTCCTTCTCCGCAGGGCTGCTGACAATCCCTTCATCACCCAGCCTGTATTTGTGCTTGGGATTGCCCTGGCTCACGTGCAGGACCTTGCACTTGGCCTTGTTGAACTTCATGAGGTTCACACGGGCCCACCTCTCAAGCCTGTCCAGGTCCCTCTGGATGGCATCCCTTCCCTCCAGTGTCTCAACTGCACCACACAGCTTGGTGTCATCGGCAAACTTGCTGAGGGTGCGCTCAATCTCACTGTCCATGTCACTGACAAAGATGTTAAACAACACCAGTCCCAATACCAACCCCCGAGGAATGCCACTCGTCACTGGTCTCCACTTGGACATCAAGCCATTGACCACAACTCTGAGTGCGACCATCCAGCCAATTCCTTATCCATGGAGTGGTCCATCCATAGAATCCATGTCTCTCCAATTTAGTGACGAGGATATCATGCAGGACAGTGTCAAACGCTTTGCACAAGTCCGTATAGATGACATCTGTTGCTCTTCCCTTATCCACCAACGCTGTAACGCTGTTGTAGAAGGCCACCAAATTTGTCAGGCACCATTTGAAGCCATTTTGGCTGTTAGCTCCTCAGTCTTACTCAGAAATAAAGCAGAAGCTCCTTGTTCTGTGCACCATCTTTTTGAAGGACTGTGCAGATCTCAGAGTTGCCTTACAGCCACAGCATCCTATGCAGCAAAGATGTTCAAAGGTATAGCACAAGAAAACATGAAAACCATTTTTCCTGAGGGAAATTAAATTCACCATGGAATGTGAGGAACAGGCCTACTATAACATATCTTCATGAGCTGTCATGCCCTGCATATTGTTTTTTGAACATTGTCATGAGACTTACATATATAGCTGTCTCATCTGTCCCTGTTCTTCCCAATGCAAGGCCCACACATCACACATCTTCAGAACAGGGCAATCACCCTTCTCCCATTGTTGACCTATTTTGCTCAGTATTTTTTTTCCAAGATGGCATGTCAAAACACTGGAAGGGATTGTTTATTGTTAAACCTTTCTTTCCCCATTATTGCAGTCTTCTAATTGTTAAAGAAATAACACTTTGTCAGAATAAGGCTGCCACAGATTTCCAAAATGAAAAATGATTGGCAGTGGGGATCAAATGTTACTGCTGGACTACAATACTACCCTCATGCAGACCAGGGCAGACTACAAATCCCCAGAGGTGATGCCCTCAACATAGAAAGAAAGTCTGACTAAACAAGCATCTTCCCTGAATTAAGGATAACTCCACCTCATCTTCCACAGTTTTTCATTTGGCAATTTAACCATCCAATTAAATCAATCCTTTCAAGTGGCATGATTTAATCATGCTGCCTCTAGGTTGCCTGTTATAATTTTCTTCTCCCTCTCCATCTTCTTGTTTCTTCTACATTGTGACTTTTAAGATCTTTTAAGTATTTCAGGGCAGAAACTGATGCTGCTGTGAGACACAGGGTCTACTTAGCTGACCTACTTAGTACAATCGTTGTTAGCAAGTGAGTGTTGTTCCCCTGAAAGATCCAGCATTGAACAATGCTGAAAACTATCAAAGCAGATTTATTTCCTTTCTTAGAACAGATCCACATGTTACTAACATGCCTGGTATCTTACAGATGGTATGTGTGTCATGTTTAATGTATTTTAAAAGGCGCTTTTTTTTTCTGTGCAACCCTTAGGGTGCAATTAAATAAAGCCAATGCACACAAGACTAGCATATGAAGGCAATGCACAAGCACTTTGTACCCCAGGGCTGTACTACATACAGATCCTTCTTTTCAAAATTCTTAGATTTTGTCATAAATATAAGTGGTTTTGGCAGGAGGTAAATGCTTAAGCCTGTCCTTTTTTTGACCTGAGCATCTCTTGTAGGGCTCAATATTCTTGCTGTACATAAATAAACTAATGATGCATAGGAGATAAGATGAGTTCTAGAAACTGTTCTGTATACAACTCAAACGGGAAAAAACTCTTGCAAAATTAAGGCTGAATTACGTGTCTCAAAGTTATGAGCACTTCTCCTTGAATGTAGTCATTGCTTGATCTTCTTTTCTTCTGCTTTTCATCCATTTGAGCTTTGGAGATTCTTGTGTCATCAACTCGATAAGTATCTTTTAATTGTCAGTCATTTTATTACACTGAGATGTTTTAAAGATGTTTTGATTCAGCAAGAGGGGAAAAAAAATCTGTCAATGTTCTTTCTGGTGTTCCACTGATTTCACTGACAAGGTATCAAACGTATATTTCCTAAAAGTTGCAGAGAGACAGGATATTTTTTTAATATTGAGGTAATAGTGAGAATGGCTGGTAAAAACAGATAGGGTTTGGAAACACAAACATTTTGTCTGGAGCCTTTTTTAACTATAATCTAGTCTGATAATATCACCACCCAAGAAGTTCTATCTTCCTTATATTCTTTGACTACTGGGACTACGCCACCAGAGTAAGAAATCTTGTGATGCTAGCATTTAAATTAAAATCCAAGATTTGGATTGGTGTTGAACAACTCAGGCTGTAGTGGTACCTAGAAGTAACACTGTCCCTGGGTATCATCCCTCTGGCCCTATTCTCTGTCAGTTAACATCATTGGCATCTGCTCTGCAGTGCCTGACATAGACTCCTGGATGTATCACTATGACTTTCCTGCCTACCAGCTTACCTGCATGTTCGAGGTAGCACAGGAATAGGCAAGAACTGAGATGGCCAAGATTTTCTTCCAGATAGCTATAGCAAGCACATCAAACCTTTTTTATCCCTTCAGAGGGCTGGGTGAGAAAGACATTAAAAGACTACAGGGACTGAGTGATGTTTCCCAGTGTCCTCTCCCAGGAGGAGGCCTGATTTGAAGGGTGTTTGCCTTAGCAACTAGGCTTAAATATCTCCAACGTCTGTGTCAGCTTTTTTTCCTGGGTGAAAGACAAAGGAAGAACAGTATTGGGCAAAGCCTGACTAAAAATTAGAGTTCGATGAACAATGCCGATACAATCTAAGTGCTAAATTGAAAGACTTCAGTGAGGAACAAAGTAGTTCCAGCTCAACAGGCTGCTTCACATTTAAAACTGAAAGTCCATGACTAGTCCAATTAAGCCTCAAATAAATACTTCTCCAGTTGACTTGATTCACTTTAATGGAGGAAAGTAAGGCTGCCAGGTCTGAAATTAGTCCTGCCCTGCTTTGTATGCCTTTGGTGCAGAAAACAGTCAACTCTGGGTGAGCCAATTGCATGAGCTAACTTTTGACATTTCATTAGAACATGAAAGCAAGGGCTGACCCGAGTTTTTCTGAAGTTTTCTAAAAAGCCAGGTTTGCTTTTGAAAACATGGAATGCACTATATGTATCCACAAGTCATCACCCAAAATCTTACAGAAGAAAAGGAATCCTCTATCATGTGTTCAGCAAAAGGTCAAGAATTTACACCTTTGACACATTGTTCCGTCAAGGTAAGACAGAGACCTTGTTTTGTGATATTCTGAGGCTCTGCCTGGTAGCTACCAGAAGATCAGATGAGTTATTAAGACCATATGGGAAAAAAAAAGAGGGATTATGTGGAAGATGACTATGGCATTGCTAAGCAAATGTGTAACTTAGCATTATAATCTTCAATGCAGCAAAGCTGGTCCCAGCCCCCTTCCTCTGAGTTCATCTGCTCTCCATTTGTTATATAGTTCTGTGTTTCAGGCCATGTTCATCGGCTTTGAATTTTCTGGTACAGAAATAAATTTGCTCTATCTATTCACCACATACCCCTATTTTTCTTTATGGGAAATTCTTCTGTTTGCAGAGTAAAAATGAGGGTGATTTTTTTTTTCTTGCTTGCTTCTTTTTCTGTTCAATAGTTCATTAATTTGCAGACAAGATCAAAAGCTTCCTCAGCCTTCTGAAAAAAACTGATGGGCGCTGTCAAAACATCCATGAAATTACATATTTTTTCACATGAGTATAAAGAGTGCTCATTGTGTTTAAACATGAAGAAATCCAGATCTGCCACTTACTCTAATGTAATGCACCTTGCAATTGCCTGTTTTTAAAAGCTGAAGAACACAAAATGCTGCTTTATAGATGTAATATTAGAACAAAAAAACTGGCAGCAGAGTGTCCAAGACTTCTGACACAAAATAAATCTATTCAGGTCAGATATGACTTCAGGAATTATTGAGTACCTGCATGACTAGACTTTTAAAGGAATGAGAAATGAAGGTTACTACACAAAGCTTGTGGTTTTGTTACAAGTAGGTGAATTTTGACTCTCCTTTTGATTGCCATAACTGTATAGCACACTGTGAGAGACTGAACTGTTATCTCGAGCTATTTGTCTCAAAGATGGTTGTGAGAGACTGGACTGTCATCTCAAGCCATTCCTCTCAAGGATGGTTTGCTGTGACGAGCCACTTATCCCAGAGATGACCTGTTTAAGCAGGGCTCTGCTCTGTCCATAAGGAGGATTATCAGGCCACTGAGGGCTCCAGGGGAGGAGACAGACTGGAGCCGGCGAAGCATGCAGGAATGTGGAGACTACCATTGTCATGGAAACTAGTCTTTGAGATAAGGTACTGGTTTCTAGTGTTGATCACACGAAGGTCATGTGATAGATGAAACCTGCAGCACGTGAACAGTACATATGTGCATACATCATCGAACTATGCCCTATAAAAAAACGTGGAGACAAGCCATGGTGTGAACCCATCATCAAAGAATTGAAGGCTGAGGACCAGCGGGACGGCACTGGATCCACGGTGGTGACTATTCTTGCAACTCTATCCCGACTGCTTGCTTGATTCCTGCCTTTTCTTCCATTCTATCCTACTGCTACTTTTGATACTTTTGATAATAAAAGCTCCTTTGGGTATACAGCATTTGACCTCGTTTGTGTCTTAATCTTGCTCTTGGGACCATATCGAAACCTTCCCCAACATTGGATTGGGACACACACATCACCTGAACTGGCCTTTGCTTTTAGGGACATTTTGTCCCTTTTTAGGTTGTCATGAGAGAAAGTGAAGAGGTGACAAAACCACACTTTAGCTGGGTGTGATTCACCTCACTTAATTTTAGGTATTGCTAATGTATATGTTTACATCTCTGCTACTAACAGAAGGCTCAATTTCTAATCAACAGAAAGAAAAGAGAGATCTCAAGGTGCTCTTCATTTGTGTTGCCTGTCTGTGCCCTTCAGCTACCTGCCATGCCAGTAGACAGCTCTCTGAGTGCAGAGGACCGGCCACTATGCAGACAGCCCCACCAAAAGCAGTAGAGTAGAGTAAAGGCAACCAGCAAACCTTCCAGCTAGTCTTTGAGAGTAGTCAGTTAAATACTAATTTTTATCACCTGTTTCACAGCCACAGGAACCATGTGATTGCTAATATTCAGCTACCTGCTAACACTTCAAATAGATCTCTCCGGAATTGCTCTTAAGTAGTGTATGTGTTGTACGGAAAAATATTGTCTTTTATTACACTGTTTTATATCAGCAGATAAACAGACTAGCTTTCAGACAAGCAAGGCCTGTCTTCACGCTTCATGCACAAGAAACAAATTCCAAGCAAAAGGTAAATAAAAAACAATTGCTCTAAGTTTAACTTAATTATGTCAAATTTCTATTCATATTTTAGCACTTCAGTAAGCATCTGACAGCTAGTGAGATGGTAGGTGAGTGCAGAGGAGGCTGAGAAACAGGTATTACCTTTAAACACGTTAGCAAGAGAGCTGAGAAAATTCACAGCCAAAACAGCCTTAAGGGTCCCAAAACATGCATGTATGATGTAAAATAGCCTTTGGTTACCACTCTGAAGCTTGCTTTACGTGTCAAACCCAGGTAGACTCAGGTGCCAAGCTCAGCTCACAGTAGGGATTACAAGTTTTAAACTCTTACTGAAGGGGTATTTGAACCTGGGCTCAGGTTTTGAACAGTGTCAACAGCAAGTGCATTAAGGCTTCAGCCTAGGCTTCTGATCAACATCGGGTCACCAAACACCGGACCTGCCTCCCAGCAAAGGCTGAGTGTATGTACATACACAGACAGTAAAAAAGATTTACAGCTTTAAAAACAGCACTGTATTTAAAGAAATCAGATCAATAAAAAGTGTGAACCATTTTATGCAGGACAGTTTGACGTTTTAATTAGACATGGATAATTTACTTCCCCAAATAATTAAGTACTTTCATGTATCTAACTCTAGAGTATTTGAAGCATACGGTTCCATCAGTGAAATCTAGTAGTTATTTATTCCGAACTCACATAATTTAAATAGATAATGACTAGTGATCTACTTAAATATATAGGTGAAAACTAATAAAGAAATAATAATCAGCTCCAAAAAGACAAACTACATGCGAAACCAAGCTCCTGCTCTGAAAAATCACTGCTAATTTAAAGTACAATGTACTAATAGCCTTTCCTGATAAGCTTATCTGGAGGCATTATGGATAAGGAGGGTTGGCTACCTCACATCTCCATCATTTCTTCATCAGTCTGACCTTTTGATCCTGTTGCAAGAGGCTGCCATAGGTTTTCTATTAATGTCTTAATTCTCAATATATTCTTACAGTTTGTCCTCCTTACGTCCCCCTCACACTCTGGAAGGATTGCTACTAAAAATCAGGAATGGTGTCCCATTGCCACAGTTCATGCCTCTACAAGTCCCTGGTTCATTGCTAGCTCATATTCAGTTTTTCATCTACTAATACCCCCAAGTCCTTCTCCACAGGGCTGCTGACAATCCCTTCATCACCCAGCCTGTATTTGTGCTTGGGATTGCCCTGGCTCACGTGCAGGACCTTGCACTTGGCCTTGTTGAACTTCATGAGGTTCACACGGGCCCACCTCTCAAGCCTGTCCAGGTCCCTCTGGATGGCATCCCTTCCCTCCAGTGTCTCAACTGCACCACACAGCTTGGTGTCATCAGCAAACTTGCTGAGGGTGCGCTCAATCCCACTGTCCATGTCACTGACAAAGATGTTAAACAGCGCCAGTCCCTATACCGACCCCTGAAGAATGCCACTCGTCACTGGTCTCCACTTGGACATCAAGCCATTGACCACAACTCTGAGTGCGACCATCCAGCCAATTCCTTATCCATGGAGTGGTCCATCCATAGAATCCATGTCTCTCCAATTTAGCGATGAGGATATCATGCAGGACAGTGTCAAACGCTTTGCACAAGTCCGTATAGATGACATCTGTTGCTCTTCCCTTATCCACCAACGCTGTAACGCTGTTGTAGAAGGCCACCAAATTTGTCAGGCACCATTTGCCCTTCATGAAGCCATGTTGGCTGTCACCAATCGCTTCCTTATTCCCACATGCCTTAGCATAGTTCCCAAGACGATCCGATCCATGATCTTGCCAGGCACAGAGGTGGGACTGACTGGCCTGTAGTTCCATGGGTCTTCCTGATTTGGGGGGAAAATCTGATTTTGGGGGTACTTCCTTGGCTATGGGCTTAGAGGCCTTTAAAATCAGTTATAAATATACTAATAGGGCTAACAGTATTGAAAAGGCAGAGAGAAATGAAATCAATTTTTCTGAACTCTCACTTTTGTACTAATGTTTTGGTGGGTTAGAAGTAACATAATTCTCTGACATCACAAACATTATCAATATTTTCTGTGTTTGAGGCTTAAAATGGACATTATATTTCAATCCACCTACATCTTGTCTCTTCAAAGCAGGAGAAACAAGTCAGCTTGTTTGATGAACAAACTCAGGGGAGTATGTCAACAATATTTGACCTGCTTTGGGACCATGCCAGTAGCAATAATGAAGTACAAAATAGTCCACTTGTTTACATTCTTATTATATATCCACTGAATGACAACTGTTACTAAGAATAAAGAATTTCCCTTTTTCCATGGAGACAGAAAAATTAAAAACATTTTTAGTGACAAATTTTTGTCACCTAAATTTTATTCAGCACACTGTACTTCTATTTAATAACAAATAGCCAATTAAACTGCAATTTTGGATTTCTTTTTCAGCACATAAATAGATAATGTTATTTCAAATATTTTGATGGTACCATAAGAACGTTATAAGATTTTGAGGGAATTACATTAACTAGACTTCTACACTTTCAGATTTATTACTATACTTTTTGTTGAAATAACTTTGGAAAAATCATTAAGCGGATGGAAATCCTTCATATAGATTGAAAAGCAGTGTTGATACAGTTATAAAATCTATCATGAACAGCAACTCAAGAGGCCTAAGAACTTCATATCATTGGCTTAATTACTTAATTATGGTAACTACAATTTTTCAGAAAGATAGTGAGCTGCTTTGCCCATTAGACAACCCTTTGGGGTTGTTATTGTTTGCAATTGTTTTAGCAACAGTAACAGGAAAGTAACTCTTCCCTTGATTCAGGGAAGGTTCATGGTTATTGTAAAAATATTCAAAGGAGGCACATGCAGTCTCTGGCACACTGTGGAGAAAGAGCTTTAAAAACAGCCAGTTCATGCTTTGCAGTATCACACAGCTCCACTGCCACAGCTTCAGTCTGTCATGCACAGAGAAAGGGAGGAAATAAGGGGTTAAAACCACAATCCCTGACAGTTCTTAGTTCACTTTTTAAAGTTGCAAACATCTTGAGACAGCTAGTGAATGAGCTGGCTGCTCAAAAAAAATAAAAAAAACCAAACCCCTCAAACAGCGGCTTCTGTGAGCTGACAAAATCCAGTAACTCTTCACCTCCAGAAGTGCAAGTGGGCACATTGCAGGGGTTGGAGCAGCAGTTGTTTCAGGAGAAAAAATGAACTGGTGCTCAAATTCTGTATCACAGCTTAACGGAGCAATTCTAGTGAAAAGTGGCAAGCATCAGTCATCTCAGTCATAAAATTATAAATCCTTCTGCCACCAATGCTGCTAACTGTCCTTCAGCTCTCAATATGATTTGCTTGGGCAAGGAGTCAAGTGTCTCCAGATCACTAACACCAGCAGATCAGTACCTGCAGTATGTACAATACTCTTCACTGTCAATGCATGTGAACATAGGACTCTGTGCATGATGTCTGAACTCGTTACAGTTCTCAATTGCTTGTTTACCCCTCTATCATATTCTGTCTTCTCTTCTACATTGCCTGAAAAGTTCGCTTCCTAAAATGGCAGCATGTGGGAACTTCCAATGGTATTTTTTGCTGTATTGACACATAAGGAAAATGCCAACAGCAAACTTGGAAAGTCCTTTCCTTTAGGTGTCAAGTACAGAGAAAGATTGTGAGGGGCAAATTCTAAAGGCAGTTGCTCTCCCTCTGCAGATCCGGATGAGCAAATGTATCACACCGAACAGCAACAGGGGGGCAGAACAAGCCTTTTTTTTTTTTTTTTAAATGGGAAGCTGGAACAGTAGACATAACATAAAAGAGAAAAGAGACAGAGTTTGTTTACTACTTGCCAATGAATCTACTAATACAAAATGACTGACTGAGCTTTGAAGCTGAAGTCAAATTGGTGAGATGTTTTTGCCTTTACTATTTATACTCTGTTCTTTATTCTTGGACGTGTTCACATATGTGCAATCTATAATAATGAAGTTTTCAACCATATGCAAATGGGACTAAAAGTAACTGAAAAACTCACCAATTTTATTGAATAAACTGCATAGATTGCAATTAATTGTTCAATAAACTACATTAATAAACTGTTCAATAAATTGCATTGCAATCAATTGTTAAAAAACTGCATAAGTTTTTCAGCCGAGATACAACCTTTGACAATGACTTTTCCTCCAATTTTCTTGATCTGCAAGTCTACTGCAATATTCCGAAGTTTTCAATCTTAAAAAATAAATTTCAGGCATATTGTTAAGGATCTCAGGAAAGAGCCTAAATCTGAAGGTTTTGCTTTGTCATCAACATTCTAGAATGAATAAGGAGGTGTTTGAGCCTCAGGGACCAAAGCTGAACCATATGAAAACCAGGACATGGCTTTAAATCACACAATTTCCTTCTGACATTGGGGTTTACCTAACAGTAAGCAGAGACTGGTGAAAGAAGGCACGGTCTGGAATTACCTTGGGTTGTCTGCGGTTCTCACAGGGTCATTTTGAGAGCTGGGATTATGTACTGGTTTCGCCTGGGATGGAGTTAAATTTCTTTGCAGTGCTTTGTATGGGGCGACGCTTTGGATCTGTGATGAGAGCGGTATTTATGGCAGGAGGATGTTTCAGTTGTCGCTGAGCAGTGCTCGCACGGCGTCGGGGCGTCTTCAGATCCTCGTGCTGCCCTGCCAGCGGGTGGGCTGGGAGGTGGGGGGCACAGCTGGGGTGGCTGGCCTTGGCTGAACGAGGCGGTATCCCCTACTGTATGATGTCACGCTCAGCACTAAAAGCCGGGGGGAGAGGACGGAAGTGGGGCACGTTTGGAGTGACGGCATTTGTCATCCAAAGTAACTATTACAGCTGATGGAGCCCCGCTTTCCTGGAGATGGCTGAACATGAGATGCTCCTTACGAACCAACAATATCGAATTTATACCTGGTTTTGCGTCCCTGGAAGCATGCAAACAGCTTTACAGATTCAAACATCTAACTCTGTCATCATGACAGAGCCCAGGATGAATCCCATTCAAGTTGCAGGACATCACTCAGTTCTGATCAGTGCCCAGTTTTTCAGATATCAAAAGTCTCTTTTGCTGAAAATCTGTAATAAGCACAGAGTTTCTCAGATTTCTTGTCGACTAAGCTTCCAAATAAGATGGAGAAAGAAATATTATAGTAGCAAGTTTTTGGTGGTAGTTTAGTAGATTTTATTTCTTTGATTTACTGCAGTACTAAGAAATTTAGAGAATGTGGTGATCTGCAGCACTGGAAGAAACCAATTATTAGCTGAACACCATTAGATCTGCAAAATCATGACTAGTTTGTGCTTGGATGGCAACTTAGGTCAGAAGTATTTCTTGTTTTGAGTAGGAAGTTCTCTTGAACAGAAACTGCTCAGTAACTCACAAATTGAACAACTGTATAAAGAGTTTTTAATAATAACTCTCTGCTTTAAAAATTATTTATCTACATTAAAGAAACATATTGAATACTAGTCTTTGTCTTTCATGAAATGTATGCATCAATAAATAATAATGAATAATGAATAAATAGTTTCTCCTAAAGTAACTAGACAATTCCACAGAATCTTGTTCTGTCGATCAGGTTTTAATCTCATTTCATAATACAAGTAACTGTGAGGTACTTACTTAGGTTAGATTTTATTTTGATAAGTTATTCTGTAAATTATACAATAGTAGTCTTATCTATCATTTAGCTAGTGACAGAGTATCACTTGCTATGCTGTATTTAAACAGCCAGTCACCATATACAGTCGTATGAATGTATTCCTTGAGTATGCACATGCATTTGACATACACAAAGTGTATATTAACTGAATTATATTAATTAAAATACAGCCAGAATGATTCTTACATGCCATCTTGTGGAAAATCAATGAAATTTTCTTATCCAGTAGCTGATACTAGAAATTCTGAACTCACAAAGAGCTGTTGGAAGTTCTAAAAATAGCTATTAGAAAGAAGGATAAAATATTGCTGCAACAAGATATAGCTGCTGCTAATACCTTTGTATAGCATCTGTTAGCTACAACAAATAAATGAATTGAAAAAATAGCGCATACTTCTCTGTCTGAGGCTTCCTCCCAGCATATTTTCACCATGGATTTCTTTAAATGTGGCCAAAACACACTTCAGAGCTGAAACAGTTAAAAGGTGTCATTCTTAACCAATAGCCATAGAGGAAAATGTGTTTATCTAGTTAATAAGAGGTGGCTTTAAAAAAAAAGCTTTGAATACAGTATTTTAAAACCGTAATTACAGTACCAGTGTTCTAATGTCACTCAGATGTCTTTTATTATATTTGTATAGCTCCTCTGCAATGTCTCATTAGTCCTCAAACATATTCTGCTGGTAAAACATTGAACATACATAGCTTACATGTGAAAGATCTCAGTATTAAATTTTAAACGTATTGACTGTATGAAAATCCAGGTTTCACAAGAGAAATCAGAATGATTTCAGCAGAGGCAAAATCTCACCTATTACATATAAAATTGAAAAAGTTTCCAGTTTTACTTTCTCCACAAATTTGCGGCACCTTCTCCAAGTGAACTGTATGGCCTTCAGACAGGTATCCAGAAGGAAGTATTTTGTAAAAAAACCCAAACAACTCTAGCAGGATTATTATGCTTTCTTCTTTGCTTAGATTAATGCATGGAAATGGGAATAGAGATATTTAATATAATTTCTTAATTTTAAAGGGTCTATTGGATAATGCTGACATTAAAAAAAGCCTAGCAAAAATGCAGGAAATATTATTCTCCACTTTTCAAAGAGGTTTTGATCAAAGACTTTAGAACCTTGTTTTCCAAAAGCTGTTTTAGTACAATATTGATGGAATTGTTTGTCACATGGTTAATCACAAGCACCCTTGATGTCATCCCAGACAAGAGTTAAGAAGGTAGTAGCTAAGGTAATAAAATGGGCATCTTGAAGGTCCTTTAAAAGACACTAAGGCAAACGATGTAGAGGATCATAGCAGTGACTCAGGCTGAAACTGGAAAATAATGTGCTACCATGTCAACTAGAATGACCAGCAAGTTCTTGTATTACACCGCAGATGACTTCAACGAAACTAATGGAATAGTTCTGTGATAAATCAGAAGAATTTACCAGTTCAAACAGTGTTTAATCCTGTCTATTTTTCCAACTACCTTCCAAACTAAAACTGCGTTATTTCTCCCAACCTAAAAGTATTTTTTTCCTAATTACACATATTTAAAAGACTTTGTGTATGCCTTATGTACTGAGTACTAAGTAGACAAATTATGGTAAATAATGGGTGATTTTTTTATTTCTCTACAAAAATCATGTAAATATGGAGTGAAACATATCTGATGTGCATGTAATTTCACACACTTCTTGGTATGCTCAGAGAAAAGATTTGAATTTCCCTATGACCCCTTCAATTGCTGGGGAAGAGGCAGATATGTCGGCTTTTTACTTGTATTTTTTGTAACAGTACATTGCCAAAAATACTCCAGTCTCCCAAGGGTTCTAATGAAAGGCTATGTGTAGGTTAATGGATTATATTGAAAATCCAGCGTGTTCAAATGTGAAAGAAGGAGGTGTGGTTTTCCTCTTTCAATTTCTTCACATCTTTTATTCTCTCCAAATCACATGGCTCACTAATGCATTTAGAGCTCTCTCCTGTTGAAAACAGCTGTGAAACACAGCGGTTGCCCTTCTCCCACCTCCTACACCTACCACCCTTTCCTTCCCAGAGAGCCTGTATCACCCCGCTGGCTGCACACAGAAACCTGAAGGAGTTTGGGGCCCTTTTTTCTGGCCTTCCTGGCTAGAAAGGTAAATAATAATCTACAGCCTCCCCAGAAGTCTGAAAGTGCCGAAGAACAAATCTTTGTCTCTTCAGTTTGCTTGTGTTTCTTAGCACAGGTGCAGGAAAAAGCCAATCCTCCTACAAGTCAGGAGGATTTCTGAGGAAACTGAGGAGGGAACAGGCAGTATTTAAATGCCAGCAAAATAGAGAAAGACACAGAAATCCTTCTCTGGAGGACTAACGCACCGATCCAAATGCATACAGCCTCCCCAGGTCAGCTGCCAGACCTATTGCAGAGGCAAATAATTTCTTCCAAAACAGCTACACAATACTTTATCATTTCTGTGCAAGTTGTTCTAAGTGGGTTCAGCCTCAATGCTCCTGAGGGGTCTTTCTTGAGGAGGAAGCTGAAGATATAAACCACAGAGAGCATATATTTTTAAAGGGCTGTCTAAGACATTTGGAAATCCCTTCTCAAGATTCTACCCTGACTACACCTTGAGATGGACAGTAAGACTTGTCTGGAGAAAAGCAGAAAGATTAACATTTGAAAAACACTTTCAATGTTCATATATACCAATGATCAAAGCAGTAGCTGTAGGATAAAACAATCTTCATGCATCTTCAGTAATATGCCCATTAAATAAAATTATTATTTTCTAAGTGATGTGGAACCTTCAACCTAATAATCTGAAGTATAATGTACCTATTCATTTCTCATTCTCTGTGGCTTTGTGTCCAGGAGTTACAGCATTTACTTGTGAAAACAGAAACTAAATTCCCACAAACACCCACTCTAAAATTCTCCCTGGGAAGCTCTTTAAACAGATTGACAAATGCTGTATTTGTCTTCCAAAACTTGGTTAAAACTGATCATCACTAAAATGCTTCTCAGTGAGCAGTTGCCTTCTTCAGTAATTCATCCTTCTCAGAGAAACACCTAATGAAGAAACAGCCTGAACGTGTCCTGGACATATTCCTTTCTAAATGCAAACTTTTTCAATGGGCTGTTATGCACTGGGGACCTGTGATCAGATCTGGAAAAGGGCAAAACTATTTCAACAGAAAAGCATCTAAAATATAATGCTATCCAGACACTGACCTTCCTGAGATCTTCCTGAGATTATTTGCCCTGAAGTATTCTCACCTTGCAAAATCACAGAGCTGGAAGAGCTGCACTACAGCGTAAAAAGATACATTTCATTATGAAAGGCATCACAGGTTTGTGAACAACAGCACATCAGAATGGTTTCAATAAATCCCCTGACAACCCTGGAATTTGGGAGGTGGGAATTTTCAAAAGGCTGGAAGGAGTATTTTTATGAGGTTCAAAAAAGCAAATCCTGGGTGGATGTGAAATGGTAGATTACATCTTATTCAGCTGCCCTCTCTTCTTTTCCTCACAATCTCTTGCAAAGAAATAAAATGTAGTTGAAAATTTTTGAGCCTGGGTAACCGTATATAAGGTAGATACTGAAATGACGACTAAAAATAGCTTACTAAAACATGCACATACTTTAGATGCCGAGTAATTAATTGCTGTTTGAAACTCCACTATCATGTTTAACAGCAGCAGGAAAGCTGGACATTAAATCCTTTAAGTAAAGACACTGTCAGTGTTTCCATACAGGACTATAAAAAAATAGATAATAATTAAAATGGGGGAAAAAATGAGTTGGTGAAATTACTTTCAGTGTTTGACCATGGGAAGAGTGCTGTACTCTCTGATGAAATTCAGTAACTTAGTTTGGCATGCTAGGATGACCCATACATATATATGTGAGCTTTCTGATTATGATTTATAGTACTACAGGGAACCTAGCTTGATTTTTCAATTTGCTGAGCTGTAACAGGGAAGTCTGCTGAAATCCCAGCTATCATTTGAACATTAGGGCTACCTTTCCCCCATTAACTGTATGACTGATCATTCCTCTGCTCTTTTTTTCACATAAAATACTTCTAATGCAATCATCTTCAACAAAACAAAACCGGGTTCCTTATAGAAAATGATTACATTTATATGCAATCTTTATTGCACTATAAAGAGCAATTTTGTAACAATCATTCTGGGTGTTGTTATTCTTACTCTTAAATCTAGTTACCTCACAAATTTTCACGTTCACTGGGATAGACAACTCTAGTGTCTGTTACTTAAGCAATATTCTCCATAGAATATATTCAAAGGGGCTAAGTGTCTTCCCAGGTCCTAGCAACACAGCAGGACTAACAGGCAAGGGAAGAAATTTGCTGTCCCTTGAAATCTGACTTTGGACGTGTTCCCTCAGCTGCTAATAGGTTTGCCCATCCTACCTTCAGCAGCATGTTTTGGAAGACGTCATTTTAACAAAACACTCTTCCTTTTATTGATTCAGCCCTTCACAAACTTTCCCACTATGGTCTGGCTTTTTGAAACAAGTGATTTAAGTCTTCTGTCATTAAAAAAAGTCTTCTGTCACAAGAAAAGTCTTTTACATATTCAAAACTCACTGCTCCTTTGATCCAGTCTAATATTTCTCCCCTAAAAATCATGGTTGCTAAGATATGTCTGTCTGAAGCACACACAGTCAAGCCGCTCTTCCTTAGTCTATATTCTTCACTGCAGTAGCTTCCAGGAAGCCAGACAGAATCTGAAGAACCCATTTTGCCGCACAAGCAATTTTATTTTCTTCCTTATTCACTCTAATCCCCAAGTCTTTTATTCCCTTCTGCCGTGCAGCTGTAATTCCAGTCTGCATAATGTGTTCTATGGTATTTTATTACACACAACATCGTGAATTTATCACAATGAATCTTACATTTTACTAAGATCTGCTAGATTTTCTTGATTTTTAGAAAAGGTTGTCTATGGCTCAGTGACATATATTGTGATACTCATATAGAAAATACTCCTATTCTATTATTACCATAGTTGGTTCCTTGTGTTGTTAATACCAGTGGCAAAAACAGGCTCTGTGGGTCTCTCTGTTGCCATTTCTTCATGATGACACATTCATTTGCAATAAAACAAAACTATTCCACTCATGCTTGAAAGTTTTTGCCCTGTGCAAACTTTTTGAAAGAGTTCAGTTCATTAGATCAAAGGCTTTCTCTGAAATAAAAGAAACATCCCTTGGTTCCTTTGAACAGAGAGCTTTTATTTCTTTTGGTTGTACTTTATGTGGGATAAATCTAGTGGATTAGGTCAGAGAGAACTGGACTGCATTAATTCTTGACAGAGACAATGATATAAACAGGATAATACCTTGGAGACATTTAACGATGGAGACAAGAAGCTTGAATTTCAGGCTGGAAAAAAGCACAAGAGTTGTGTATAAATTTTAGGTATGTTATTTTGACTAGACTGTAAAAACAAAAAAACACCAACAAAAAAAAGATAGGGCAGATAAGACAGTAAAGAAAAGCTTATAGGTTTAGCTTAGCCTTGGATAAGTCACTCCACAGAACCAGAGAACAAGTGAAGTTGGAAAGGACCCTGCAGGTCGTCTGGTACAAAGCCCACTCAGAGCAGGGTCAACCAGCGCAGAGACCACAGGGCCTTGCCTCATTGAGTTTTGAGCATCTCCAACAATGAAGATTTCTCAGCCTCTCTGTATAATCTGTGCTGGTCACCCTCACGGTGAATTCTTCTTTTCTAATATCTGGCCAGAATTTCCCTTGTTGTAGCTTGTGGCTATTGCCTCCTGTCCTGTAGCCATGCTCTTCTGAGAAGTCTGGGTCCACCTCCCCTACACCCTACCATAGAAAGCAACAAGGTGTCCCATTCACCTTCTCTCCTTACGGCTGAACAAACTCTGTTCTCTCAGCCTCTCCTTGCACATCAAGTACTCCAGCCCCCAACCATCTTGGCAGCTCTCCACTGGACTTGCTCCAGTGGTCGCTATTTTTCCTGTTCTAGGGAGCCCAAAAGAAAAATATTGCCATTTCACACATGTTGAACAGAGCAGAATGATCACTCCCCTCAACCTGCTGGCTACACTACTAAGTGTTGTACAGCCCCAACACTTCTCTTTTCCCTTTCTAGAAAATTGGTTTATTGATTCTTCCTTTCAAAATTAAAAAAAAAAAAAATGTTCTAAGTAACAGTTGTCTCATGATTTTAAGCATGGCATATACTTTTATGCTGAAATACCTGGACATAATAAGTGCCCATGTGTGTCCACAGAAAAAATGAAGTGCTTAATGGCAATATTCAAATCTTCGTGATGATTTCAAAATGTAAAACTCAGAAAAGAGAGAGAAGAAACAGAATGGGAGAAACCGTATCTCAGTGCTGATACGTTCAAGGTGGGTTTGGACTACCTTAGTTTATTTCTTAGTTTTTTGCTATCAGAGGAGATACTGGAGAAGTGAAACTGAGAGGATGCTAATGGAAGTGGAGCTTTGGTGGACGGAACACCAAATCGAAGAATTTCCATTGTAACATTTTTGTAATAGCACACAATGTGAAAAGAGACTTCCAGTGGCAAAATCATCAAGTGAAAAAATCGAGATAAAATCAAGAAAAATATGTGAAGAACAGTATTCATGCTTATTCCTACTTGGAATGTGACTTTTAATGTAAAATAATTTGTGAAATTGAAATACCTCAGAGCAAGTGGTTCTAACACAAATTGCAGTTTCATTGCATTGCAGAGACACTATGTTGATGTACACTCTCCACAATGCAACAAAACTATAATCTGTGTTATAACTGATCATTCAATATTCAGCCTGATTTGATAATATTTGTGAATTTAAGGAAACAAAGATGTGATAGCAGTGTGAAACCTTGCAGCCAGCATAACATGTTCTAATAAAAAGTTTGACGTTCTACATTCATAAATAGTTACCAAAAAGATGGTATGTATTGTCTTATATGCCTTATGTATTCTCTAGCACAACCAGATTAAAAATGTAGCATCTTACATGTAACTTCAGGTGTGGTATCACCAAAATTAATAAGGTTATTTTAATTTAATTATGGTAATAGGCTACCTTTGTTCTGAGTTCCGAACCATGTGTTAATGGCTACTCACATGATGAATAAATAACATTTCTAATTTGAATGACTTCTGAATTTTCACTTATATTTCAACAAATATTTCAACAGGAGTGCAGACTTTAAATGCAGTTAAATTAATTAATGTGCATTCATATTCCGTCACAGCAATATAGATAAACAAACAAATGTGTTATTGCAGGTTTGAAAGAAATCATAGTCCCTATTATGCAAATAACTTGGAAAAAATAAGCCACATTTCATTTAACCTAACAAATTCAGTATTGCCAGTGGGAACGAAGAAATCAAAAATGAGCAAGCAGTTTCTGCAGTTTGCAAATGTGGAGATTTTTTTTAAAAAGCTCTGCAGGGAATGATGTGCCACTCAACCAGAGTTTTCCTTGGAACTATCTACGCTTAAAGCATCTAGATTAAAATAAGGCAATGGGACAAAAGCTGGGAAGGTCTTTTCTTACTTTTAATACATTAGAACAGAGCCTGGAGGCCTTCATCAGAACTAATTAGCTGGCCAACTCCAACTTCAAGAAGTTCAAGGGGGGACATGCTTAACTAAATGTAATCCGCAGAGTCGCTGAACCGGCAGTACCCGGCGGCTGCAAGGTTCTGTGCCGTCGCCAGCTCTGCACATGCCTGGCTCAATCCGCACACAAGTTCTCCTTTTGTCTTCGTGTCACAGAATCCCTCTCAAGAGTAGGGCAGCCGATATCTGGTCACGTGCTTTCTCTGTCAAACTGGATTAAGAAGCTGAATTCAAGGGTGTTTCAAATTTGTCTGCCATTAAAAAAGAAATAATTTTTTAAAGGCCACACAAAACTACTACTTTCAGGATTGCTCATCTCAGACTTTTGGAACAAATCTGTCTTGTCTCAGAGTAATTTTCTGATTCATAATGAGCAGCTGTGGTGTTGGTGTCAATTTTATTCCTTAGGTGACTTTGCTTAGGATGACTGCAGATACAAAATAATAAATGAATTTTAGTAAAACTAAGCCCTTCCTGTGGATTTGTTATACTCCACTGCCATATCCCAGTTTCTGTCCTCCACCTTCATTCTGTGTTAGTATTTCCCAGCTCAGGGAAATATCACAAAAAGGATTCTTGAATTTTGTTGCTCTAAAATGTCATATCTTGCTCTCTGTTTTGACATTTTCTTGATCAATAAGTTGTCAATGAAAAAAAGACACAGCTATTTAACTTTCTGTGTGCAAAGAAAGAATACAAGCTGTTACTGGATTTCTCAAAGGCCAAGCAGCGGGACATGAAGGAATCAGCCATTGATCGTTGGGAGCCTTAGTGAGATCAAGTGGGACAGACAAGGCAGACATACCACGCATTTGTAAATAAAGCCAGAAAACAGGGTTGAAGAAAATCTTCTTATTATCTAGGGGCTTCTATGGATACTCAGAATGTTTTTCTCTCTTACAAGTCAAGATGCAATGAAAGAGGAGGCAGGTCTGGCCATACCACTAGAACAACTAAGGTTTGATGCTTTCTTGCTTCTTACCGGGGTTGTCGATACCCAAATTTCCAAAAACTTGGGACGTAGGCAAAACTGACTGCCTCTTATCTACAGTTTGTACAAGATAGAGATATCTGGCAATTCAAGGGAATACGTAGAAGGGAAGGCTGTTACAATCCGTGGTCCAAACATCTTCTTGGGTTTCTTTGCTGCTAGCACGATCAGGCAAAAGTCACAGCCAGAGAACATGCTTTTCCCATCTGTGTTCAACCTACCTTTGCTGGTGCAACAAAATGGAATTTGCATCTCTGATGCTTCCAGTTGCATTACCATTAGAGCATGCAGTTTCTCTGTGAAGACCACTTTGTCAATCCTGACAGAATTGACTGAGGCTGCTGATTTTCAGACAGAGAGCATTAGAGCATTTTACATGTACGTCTTTCGATCTCTCATTGTAAATCAGAAGGTTAGGTTTGATCTTTCAAGTTCGGTTCTTAGCTACTTTAGATGTCAACAGTAAAATAAACCGTGTGTGTGTGGCTCCAACAACCTGATGTCCCATTCCTTTGCAGTTACAGAAATACTGCATCACATTCTCGCCAAGGTCAGTGAGTCCTTGGGAAAGCAGCCAGTGAAATGGGGCCTCGGGAGAGGGAGAGACTTTTCCAATTCCATCTACAGAATAAAAAGGTAGCAGCAAGCTCCTTTGTTACATGTTCACCACTGCAGCTTATAATGAAAAGCCTGATTACACTTTTAAAATACTCAGCGTTGTGGGGTTTTGCTTATTTTCTTAATGAATTACTGTACTGTATCATTTTCCACTCCTATACAAAGTTCTGGATGAGCCTTTTCCATTGCCATAGCAGATATAGGGCATTATGCATGATGGGTCTGTTTTGTTCTAATTTTATTTAGATAAGATACTGTTTTCCATGAGAAATTTTAAGGAAAGAAAAATACACAGTGTTCAACCAGAATTATGCCAAAAACTTATGCTAACTGATTTAAATGATCCAAGTGTTTAAATGTATTGGTTAAACAATCCTTAGCACTGGCAAGTAGGGGAAGATTGGTTTTCGAAACAGGCTAGGGGAATGAATTATGCCCAAACAGAAATCTGTGTTTTCTATCTTCACTCTTACTTGTTTTCTATTTCTAACGGAGTAGGATGCGTTTCTTCACACAGGATTTTCTTCTTCAGCTTCATACCAATGTTCTGCTCCTTTGACTACTGGCAAAGTCGCTAAATCAAAACCTGTAAATAAACTTCATATCACAAGGTACATAACTATTTTAATAATTACTTTTCTACATGCTGAGAATATCTGCAGGGTGATTAATATAATTTGGTTTCATACAAAATCAAGTTAATGAGAAATAATATCTTTCTCTGGCTTTCCACCTGGAGAATGTAAGTCCTTACTAATAAAAAGAAAGAAAAGCTTTAGTTCAGAGTAGGATTACTAAACTGAATAAAAACTACAGCAGTTATATATATATCAGAATCTATTTGCACATTAAGAACCTTACAAATCCTAAATAAAACTGGAGTATGTAATTACATCTAGATATTTAATATTGTTTTATAAAGCACAAGAAAAGTTGGGAAATTGACTCCTCGCACACTCTTCTAGATTATTAAGGTGCTTTTAGTTCTTAAATGCAGGTACCTTAAACCCAGTTCTCTGGATCTAGAATTTTAACAGTGAAGATTCAAGTTCTTCATATTTGCCATTTGAGCAAAGACTTCAATTTTCAATTTCTATTCTTCTTTACTTCTTTTTCAGTCCTCTTTAGCTAGAGGGAGGGGTTATTTTACTGGAACATCCACATTTACTTTATTATTATGTTGTACAATATCAATAATACCCGGGGAAGAGTAATACGTGCAAAATATGACTGGAAAGACAGAAACTGAAAAGGCACTATAAGTAGCCATAATTAAGGTGTGATAAGTAATAATAGGAAACCATTACCAAAAATAATTTGAATGCTTTTCAATCCATGAAACATGCAGGTAGGTTATAACAGACTCTCTTTTACTCATTATTTGGAAGACAATTAATTTGATGTATCATGCAAGGAAAATTTGACATCAGGATTCAATACCTTCTATGCCAAAACCAGTCTGCACTGTTAAGCTGCACTGCTGAGCCACCAAACACAAATGGGGTGGAATACACAGAAATCAGACATAGAAACCTGCATGTAGCATCCCTCAATAGTGAGTAATGAGAAACAGACATTCTAAGGATGTAACTTATCTTAAGGCAAACATTTCAAACAGTGCAGATGAATCTTACTTTAGAAGAGCTGTCTTTCCTCTAATGGGAGCCTAGGCAGCCAGAGTGGGGTTCAGTCAGAGGTTACAACCACCTAAATCTAGGTGGTTCAGCTGCTGCGCTCTGCAGAGATGCAGACACTATGCCAGAGCCTAAAGAGCGAGTCAGCCGTCCAACCCCTAGACACAGGATCCAGATGCGCAATGCCAGTGGTTATGGCCATTGTACCTGCCACTGGGTATCCTGGGTATCACACTGAGAACCAAGAAGGGTGCAAATCTTTCCAAAGCAAGTCGTATTTGGCAGCCCCACGTAGTTGTCTTAGATCAACAAAGAGCATTTCAAATGGCACTAGCGAAAACACTTTTAAGAAACTGAATCCTGCCCTACCCAGATGCCACTGCCCTGCAATGATCTAATTACATGAACAAAGGACAGCATAGCAAAATCAGACGCTTCAGTGGTTTTCACACCCTTATTACAGTGAGAAAGAAGTGTGTACGCTGGGTCATTCTGAGGAATTACTTGACACTGGAAAAAGTCTGGAGCCACTTCCATAAGACACACCACAGCTAAGAAATTTGTCTTTCCAAGCAGGAGTTTCAGACTGACTGATCAGACATACTTGAGATTCACAAGAAGGAAGTCCCTGCAGGCATGAGATGGCATGGAGATGACGCATGCCATACTACTCCATGCTAAAAGGCCCTTTGCCTCACTCTCCTTGCCTGGCTCCTCCATGTTAGGTAAAAAAGCAGGCGTTATTGCTTCCTAAAAAAAAGTCGATGAGAAAGTTACACCATTGCTATTAGTTTTTATGATATGGGGGTACAGGGTGAAAAAAATTGCATGGATTCATCAGGCAAGCATTAATATGGGGTAAAACAAGCATTATTTGAACAAGCAAAGCAAACGTTAACAAATTGGTTTTAAACATGTGTTGCAGAACTGAAGTTTAAAAAAAACCCCAAACCCTAACTGAACTGTTGCCAACAGCAAAAATAACTCTCCCCAACTAAGAAATTTGCAAATATTAAAAGCAGGATGTGTTCATTTTCAGTTTCTGTTAAACAGACTGGATGAAAAGCCTAGTTGCTCAAGCATAATTATATCTATGTCTTCTTAGATGAACTCACTATTTAATGTAGATCAAAACTAATCTTTGCCTTTTCCTAACGGTTTGTAGAAGCATGTCTTATAGTTCAGTAAATGTGACTAGTGAAGTATATATTGAGAAAATGTTTTTCTTTCTTTTTGTGGAAACTTAGTAGTGTCTAGCTTGAGTATTAATCAAGTGAATTTTGTCCTCCTACAGCTGTCTTTGGCTCTGCCAACTGTCATTACAGACCAGTGAGAAAATTGTATCTCCCTTAATTAAGTTTTCCACCAATTTGCTTGATCTTCCACTTCCACTGTCTATCACAGTGATCTTCATTATACAGAGGCAGTGAAGACATTCACACCTCATTTGACTCCCTATGGCATCTGCTGGACACTACTTACGGCAATCGACTCGTCTCCAACGAGACAGTTTAAGTGTAGACTCACATGTAAAAACTGCCCTAAAATAGCTGATTTTCTTAAAACAACTGGTTTAGTGCTTAAATGTGTTCATATTCCTTAATGTGTGCATATCATTTTATCATCTGAATGCACTCTTTGTACACTTCTGATTGCTTAAGTCTGGCCAAATAATATGCTTGCAACCACTAAGCCACTCCCAGAAGAAACTTCGCTTTCACAGACATCATCTCTTTTGGTCAGCGTCTTGCCTGCTACTTGCAAAATACACATTCTTGGTCAGAAGGGATCCTATGTACAGAATTTGTATGAATGGAGTCACATGAATGGGTTAACATTGACCCTAGATAAAGTATAAAGATCTGCTGTCAGTCAAAACAAGGAAATGAATTTTCATGAAGGTCATGCCCCATTTTTTCACAGAATCTGACAAGAGTTTATAGAAAAAAACTGTGAATGCTTTAACTTTTCAGGTTGTTTGTTTTTTGTTTTTTTAATTACAATTCCAATTCATATTATTTTTTCTCTCTAAAAATTTAGAACTAGTTTCAAAGAAATTTTCAAAGGCAGGTTATGTTCCAATTTTTATAAAGTCATAAATACTATGAGTGAAATTTTGAATCCTTTTAAGTAAATTGCAGAATTCTGTCTGACTTTAAAAAGTTCGGGAATCGAAGCTCTAGTCTATTCTAACTTTTCCTGGGAAATCTATATTCTCTTACCACTGGCTTTCAATTACTCTGCATGAATATTAACCTATACGTTTCTCTCTTTATATATAAGTATACAGGGAGTGAGAAAGAAGCAGAAATATATAAGCTAATGCACTGTGTCTAAAATGAAGATTTATTTTTTTTTTATAAACAACTTCTGAGATAAAGGCGATGCTGAGGAAACTGGCCAGTGTCACTACACTGCAAGATCTTTGAAAGGTTGTGGCAATTGTGGGAGGTTCCTGGTGACTGGTAAAACACAATGTATTGGGTTTGTGTGGTGGGGTTTTGGTAGTCGGGAAGGGGGCTGCAGGGGTGGGTCGTGTGAGAAGCTGCTCGAAGCTTCCCCAGCTCCACGTCAGACCCGCTGCTGGCCAAGGCCAACCCAATCGGTGCTGGTGGTAGCAGCTCTGGGATAAAAGATTTCAGAAGAGGAAACCTGCAGTGGAGAGGGGAGTGGGATGTGAGAGGAACCTCTCTGCAGGCAGCGAGGTCAGTGAAGAAGGAGGGGAGGAGGTTGGTGCCCCCACAGCCCATGGTGAGGCAGCACACTGTCCCCCCCAGCCACGGCGGGGAATGGGGGAGCAGATGCCCACCTGCAGGCTGTGGAGAAGCCCACGCCGGAGCAGGGGGATGCCCCCAAAGATGGCCGTGACTCCATGGGAAAGATCGGCCCATGGAAAGGAACCATGCCAGAGAAGTTGGTGAAGGGCTGTCTCCCGCGGGAGGGACCCCACGCCGGAGCAGGGGACGAGTGAGGAGTCAAAATGAATACTTTTAATTAAAAAATAAAAATAAAATTAAAAAATTAAAATAACATACAATAAAACAAAACTTCCAAATCCTCTAAATCTACTGAAAATAATTTCCTATAAAAATGACAAGTTGCAGGAACTTCTGAGTAGGGAGTATTCCTTTGAAATAACAACATTTGCCCCTTTACAGGAGTTCTTCCACAATAGCTTTATTAAAGATGATCAGCTTATTTGTGATATAGATAGAGAGAATATGGATTAAAAGCTATGGTACAGATCTAGTAGGAGCAGTAAGTCTAACAAACTAGTTTAATTGTGAGGGGATTCATCTTTACTTGTTATTTTACTTATACTTTTGTGATTTTGAAACCTACTAACTTCTGCATGCTCAATTATGTAAGAATATGATTCCTGTTACAACTTGTGTATTAAGATTAGTTATTATGTCATAATGAATGTCGCATTACCATTTTAGTTTCTGAAGTTCCTGCAAAAACATGCTCCATTGTGCATCATATAAAAATAAGGAAACTTGTTAATATGATATATTTTATCATATATGTATATGTATATGTATATGTAATGTATAGGTTCTGGTTTTTTCATGTGGCATTTTTGAACTTTTAAAGTAGGTCTTCTGTGTTGGGAAATCTGCTGTTTTTACAGTAGGCTGAATGTGGTATATTACAGAGGAAAGTCACTAATCTTTTTTTTTATGCAACATTTACATTTGCTCCTCCGTACAGGTGATTCGTTTGGAAACACTGACTGAATCTGAATCAGAATCACTGATTACTCTGTATGAGAAAACAAACCAGACCCAGGAGTTTACTAACTACAACAGACAGCACATTTTAAATATTTTAATGTAATAGATAATACTATGAATTTAAGGTTACATAACAATCTTGCAGCAGCTATGTCCTGGCTTATATATTGAGGAAAAACAGATGGAAGGTGAGAACTGGTGAAGAACTGGTAATTTGTACAATGCAAACAACATAATTGAATACAGGGAGCATAGCATGGGGAAGGCAGAGAGATAAGAGGAGAAACATGCACAGAGTTCAAATAAAGTAGGGATCAGCAAAAGAAAGTAGAAAGCAAAGAGAAAATGTAAGTAGTGCCAGAATTATACAGCGTAAAAAACTTTAATGTGATAGAGACGAGGAAGAAAAATACCCAGTGGGGTGGTGCCAGAAGTTTTTTGCCAGACTATAATCATAAAAGAGGGTCCAAATGGAAACAGTACAGGTTATCAAGAATGAAACTATGAAAACATGTAAAATTCAGATAATTTTTTTCTCTGTCATTTAAGTTTTGCGTAGATTTTGCAAGTTAACAATGTGTTTTATATTATTTCATACTTCCCCATTTCATTTTCCCATCATATGTAGTTTCAATTATCTGACTACTTCATTAACAATATTTGTGGGTTTATCATTTTGGTTCCACTCATCTGGGCAGTAGACAGGTGATACCCACAAATTTTCTCCATTCTTTTCCAATCTACTTTATATTTCCTCTTTCTGTCATCACTTTCCTGTACAGCTCATTTCCTTTGAGTTAGTACATTGAACTAGGACAAGAAGCAATGAGCACAACCTGAAACATCAGAGGTTCCTCCTGAATATCAGGGAACACTTTTTCACTGTGAAGGTGACTGAGCACTGGCACAGGTTGCCCAGAGCGATGGTGGAGTCTCCCTCCTTGGAGATGCTCAGAAGCCACCTGCACATGGTCCTGGACCTCCTGCTCCAAGTGGCACTGCTCAAGCAGGGCATTTGGACCAGATGACCTCCAGAGGTGCCTTCCCACCTCAACCATTCTGTGATTCTGTGATACCTTCTTTACATTGAATTTATTCAACCTTCCTTTTGCATTTTTTCCATTTCATTTCTTTTATTCAGTTCTGTGCTACCATTTACTACTCTGTCTTACATTCTCTGTATATCACTCTGCCCTTCTAACAACCATAATCCTGATTTCTCTTTGGGAGCGTTCCCAAAGCAATAGCTGAAGGGAACAGGTGTGTCCTGGGTTCAGCTGGGATAGAGTTAATTTTTTACAGGAACCTGGGAGGTGGGGGGACATAGCCGGGGCAGCTGACCTGAACTGGCCAAGGAGCTATTCCATACCATGTGACATCATGCTCAGTATATAAAGGGGGAGCGGGCCGGGGGGTGGGCTCTTCTTTTCGGTGGGGGAAGTGGCAGAGCGTCGGGTCCCGGGTGGTGAGCAGTTGCACTGTGCATCACTCTTTTTTTGTATACTTTTTCATTAGTACCGTTGTTGTTGTTGCAATTTCTTTGTGTTGTTCCAGTAAACTGCCTCTATCTCAACCCTCGAGGTTCCAGGTTTGGTTTTTTTTTCCTCTCCTCCGTCTTCCCCCCCTCCCACCGGAGGGGGGCGGGAGGAGTGAGCGAGCGGCCGCGTGGTCCTTTGTTACCGGCTGGGCTGAAACCACGACAAGGTGCAATGGAGCTTTCAGAAAAACAGGATTATCTGCTAAAGTTAGAGGTATAATAGCCCAAACTGACTCCACAGGTTGAGAAAACTGATCCCAGTACAAGTGATGAAGACTGCAGGATAGAGGCCATGAAGGACAGACATCTAAGTGAGTGTTTAAATCAGCACTAAAACAATTGGTTTAGTTTTTTCACTTTTCATAGCAGAAAAACCTTAGGGGCTTAATTATGCAAGTTTTGATAGATGGAAGATGCCCTCTTCTGTGAAGACACCACATTAGCCTCAACTGACACTATTCCTGAAATGCGAAATGTAGTTATTCCTTTGCTCTTGCATGAGAATGGTAGCCATTACTGTATTTATCCACTGAAATTTTATACGCACTTTCTTCTCCTTCCAGATCTTAATTTGATTTTACTTTCATGCATGGCATGACTCTTAACCAAGATTTTGTTTTTTATTAAAGATTGATATAATCTGCTATGCTTTGTAGTATTTTAACTTTAAGAATACTGTATAAAGAGAGGGTCCCAGAAATAATTTCTTTTTCGGCCTACAAAAATTAGAACAACTCAAAAAAGCAATTCATACATTGGGTGGCTTACAACCTGAAGTTACCTGTCTCTCACCATATTCTAACGAAAGAACAATACAAAATCCAGTTGAGTTCAACCGGGTGCCTAGAGTTATATGAAAGGAACAGTGGAACAGGGGCTCTGGATTATGAAGCTCCAGAACAGCATAGAGGCATGAACATGGGGTGGGATTCACCTCACCAAACCCTGTTGTTTGCATAAAGTAAATGTCAATATGAAAGCCTAGCCTCTCCCTACTGTTGATCTGGGAAGAAACAGGTACTTTGAGGGAATAGCTCACCTTTTCAGATACTACTTCAGAATGGTACAAACTGTGCACTAGAAGTGCCTTCTTTGCTTTGAATATAAAGGGAGTCCAAGGGAACTAGCTTAGGTATAGATATTTACAAAGTTGGCTCCAACATTTGGCCAGATGAACCCTAGCCCTTCTGTTGGTAGTGTTGGATCTGTAGTTAAAACTTATTGCAATCAGAAGACTTAAAGGTATTCATGTATTTTCTTAAGTCCTTCTAAACAGCAGCTCTTAGGAGATGGCATAAAGATATCCTAACAAGATAATATGCTGTATAAAAAAAACCTGCAATGGAAAGCAAACAAAAAGTTACTGAAAGGAATTATACATTCCTCAGAAACTCATTTGGCACAACACAGCTCAAGTCTTCATCTGCTATTTAAGGGTCATTTTCTGTTCTCTGCTTGTTTCTTGGTTATTTCTAACAGTGTTACACTTTATAGCTTAAAAATCCCTTGTGCCAATATAATTTTGCACTTACTAGAATTAATTTTGCTTTATGGGTAATGGTCCAGAAACAAGTTTGTCACCATACAAAAGCATCTTAAATGTTCAGAAAAATCTTCAGCATTGTGCTACAGCAAGCACCGAAGGAGGAGGCATATTTCCCAGGTCAGAACATTCCAGCTAAACCTCTGATCCATTAAGAAGCCCACAGGAAGGCGACGTGCAGAGAAATTCTTGGCTTTGTACCCAAAGAAATTAGAAGGCAAAGCCTGATAAACAGAGTCAAGATTTGAAGGCTGGTGTCCTCAACCACAGCAGGTTAGAAAGGCCTGTTCTAGATGAAGAAAATTAAAGGTCATGTTTATCTTTTTGCCCAACAAAGCTTTAGCAAATTAAAAGTCCAGACTTTGCAAACACAATGTAGGTTTTCACTTCTCTTTCATTTCCACAGAGATGCACCACCTTCTGCCATCTCAATAAATCTCTCTTCTAATCCCCTCAAACACTAAACTAGTGATCTGTGTAACCTTACCTCCATGTCAGTGAAAACTGTTGTTTTGCAGTAATACTTGCAGACTATATAAACTCTTTTCTGGGCTTGCCATCAAAGAGAACAAAAAGGAGGGGAGGAAAAATACGAGAGGTATCTTCATAACAAATGACTGAATAAAGAAAATATCTACAAGATGACCTTGTTTAGAGAACTGTGAGGGATATCACGGTTGACATCTTGTACTAAGCCTGTCGGAATCACAACTTCCTGGACCTGAAATTAATTTATTCCTTAGTCTCCTTCTCTTTGCCAGTCTTTACATTCAAAAATGGAAACATAATTTGGCTTAATTTCTTTCTTCATTTCAGCAAGAATCTGTGCAGTTTTTTTAGTTAAATGTTAACTGTGAAGTCACTAGACTAACCTGATTTATTTAAAGTTTAAAAAAAAAAAGTATCCCTCATTAAAAAAATCCAATAGGCTAGGCACTTTATGAATAATTAAACTGCAGTAGGAACTGAATCAGGACTCTTGCTGGGCTTTTTATCACAGCTGCACATAAAGGATTAAATTCTGGTCTCTCACTGACTTTTCATGGACTTAGTTACAATTTAATCTGTGCATAAAGCACAACCTGCTTAAGACGTGAAACAAAACATAAGAAAGCTACCCTGGTTAGTATTGCAAAAGCACCTCAGTTGGATTTGTGTTTATGCTCTACAGAAGAAAAGGATACTAAAATAAAAACATTCTTAGCCTTAATTTATGCCTCTGTACACTCTTATGTTTCACTATAGAAGTCTGCAATACATCTGTGTATATTGTCTGATTCTCTGAATCATCTTGTAAACAAGGTGATTTTATCTCCAGTAGCAAGCTAACCCACTGTAGTACATAATGGTAGTAAAAATAAATTATAGAACTACACAGCCTGAAGACGGACGCAAAGAAATCAACAGACAGGAAAGCTTACTGGATAAAAGAATCTGCATAATGAGATGAAAATACATATTGGGCCATCTCAGAGCAGCACACTCAGATCACAGAATTTGCTGCTTGCGGGAGACAGGTAATAAAGGTACACGTTTTTCTGAGACTGGCAGCTAGCTGACAATTTTTTCACAATTCACCAAAACATAGTGAATAAAACATTCTATAAAACCCTAAGATAACTGTGTTTGCTGCCTATAGAAGCAAAAAGGATTTTGATACAGTTAACAATTATGGGGAAAGGTTAAATCTGGACAGACTTTATTTATAGTTGTATCTTCCCCCAAAATGCCTTCCTTTCCTCACCAGGATGGGAACCCTCCATATTTGAAGAACTACAGTTTATTAGACAGTCTCAAATCAAAAGATGGAGTTTGTTTCATAGTGCCCAATTAAAACAAAATTAAGATGGATATGAATCTTATGGAAACTAAAAACATTTCCTGCATATAAAACCAAAATATCACATAAGCATTGCTATCACTAACAAAAATATCATTCTCATTGTGACTAAATATATATAAATATAACTACTTTGAAGATGAATGGGACACCTGGAAAATTATTCACCTGGAAAATTATTCAAAGTTAAAGTGATTTCAGATAAATTCTGGAAAACAGGACACAGTATATATATGTAGTGGTGTTATCCCCTATTACATAAATCAAATTCCATGACAAAGAAATGTCAGATAGAAGAAGAAAGAATACCCACTTTTGGTTCTTAGACACTTTTTCCTGATAAATTTTTATTATCCTTTTGATTTAAAGACTTCCTAATAATTACTTTTTCAAAGCAATTAAAAAAAAACAAAACAAAACAAAAAAACCAAACCACCAAACCTTCAAAACCTTCATATGTGGAAGAAGAAACACTATCTAACTATCTACAGCTGACAAATACATCCAGTGCTGGTGCTTCAGAAGACTAATCCTTGCTTTGGTACACGGTTAGCTGTACTATCTAACACACAAATAAATCAAAACTTCTCAAGTCTAGAGACCTAGCATTATGATTTCTATATGACTAATACCACATTTGTATGCAATCTTCTCATTTTGACGGATTATTTTTGAAAATGTTTGTGACACAAGAGAACTGTAATAGGTATTTAATTATTATTTTGTCAAAGGAAGATTATGAAGGTCTGTTAACTTGTCTGATTATTAGCTTTGCATTGTATTCCTAAAGTGTTATAATCTTCCTCTATCTTTGGCTTAATAATGCTTTTTAAAAATCCTATGTATGCCTATATTTTACAGAGAAACCCAGTGACACAGTATGTAATAGAAAACTGCTTTTGTCTCACAGGGGCTGCAGGCTCCTGAAGGCGTTTAAAGGAAGTTTAAAGGAAATTAAAAAGGTTTCTCAGTGGTAGGTACCAACAGGCTAGTTTAAACAGGCTAAATTCATGTTGTATGTTACACCAATATTTCTGGGTTGTTTTTTTTAAAAAAAAGAGAAAACATAGAATCTGTAATTGTTGGGGAGTAAAAAGTCAGGGCAACCCAACTACAGCCAATGTGCTGAGGCAGAGCAGTCCATCTAGCCTAATGTTGCAGCTTGTAGCCTTGGAGTATAGAAACTTTGGCAAAGAAAGGCACACAAAGTCAGATTTTCAGGTTCTGCAACAAAACCAACCTGATGATCATGCAGTGCTATTCCTCACTTTCTGGAGGGCTGACTTTCCTATGGAAAGCTCCCACCAGGGCAAGCAGGAGCAGACTCTCTCCGAGAAAGGCAGCTGACTCCTGCCCACATAGCTGGGCTCTGCAGCCGAGGAGGTGCCTCCACCCCCAGGGAAGAGTCACGCAGGGTTCCCATTGATGAGCTTGACCTGGCTGGGTGGGGGAGAGCCAAGAGACACACCAGCATACCGAGCCAGAGGAGAGGTAAGGGGATGTACCCACCAGAGAAGGACCCTGGCGCCCTGACTATACGAAACGGTATCCAAAGGAAGCCTTATTCCATGTTGCCCTACTGACAAAAGAGGCAGATCTCTGGCTGCTGACCACACCAGCCTTGCCTCCTCTGCCCTGTCAGCTCAGACCTTTCCCTGAGCCAATTCAATGCTCCGAGCCAGCAGGGAAGCATCCGAGTCTTCTGCGGATTTGAATTGACTCACAGGCGGATCCACTAAACAACACAGCCAGAGCAAGGAGCAGCAAGGAGACAGGACGTCAGGAACAGAGAGGCAGAAGCGGAGGGAAAAAAACAGGACCTCTCCTTTTTCATGAGGGTTAGCACTGCCCGATCCATCTGGTGAAAACACAGCCTTACTAGGAGCAGAAGGAATCAGACTGCTATCCATGTGCTCAGTATGGAAGGGATTGGTTGGAGAAACACTATGTTGCCTTTTGCCTCCCTTTCTCCCTCATGTAACACATCACTTGGCAATGCCCATTTGTTCAATTCATTGTTTGCGAACACAGAAGAAAAGTTTGCCCAGTGCCAAGATTTAATTTTCTGGGTACGGGCTAAAAGGCTTAATTCAGTGGTTTTTCAGCAAAGATTCTTGGAAGTTAAATGTTCCTTATTCAGTCCAAACCCAACAAGGCTAAACACACATTTTGCAGGTGGGACATATTTTACTTCATTTCTTAAAATTTCAGATTTGATACTTCCATAGAGTTCTTAGGACAGATGCTTATGTGGTAACCTTCCTCCACATGGGCACGTTTCGTAGCATAAAAATCGGTGCTCTTCAAATGGCACATGCACTCATGAATGTTAGAAATACATAAGAAAGTTAAAAGATTTTAAGACACACTGTGTGCTTCAGAAGCAAAGGAGAAATCTTTCAAAGACACAAACACTGTAGCTTAATTTTATGGCCAGACTCTGAACTGTGGTCATGTTTACTTGTTGCTGAATGAGCAGGAAATTGCGATTCCCAATTCTGTATAACGAGGCTGCTCTAACTGAACGCTCACCAATATATCATATCTAACAGACTACAATAAGGGAGAATAGGAAACAAAGCAGGAAGAAAATAACAGCCTAAATAACATTGCTTTAAACTCAGTTCTCCAGCACACTGTACTCTACATTGTGGGTACAAAATACTATCAAAGAGCTTTTTTTCCCCATGTTGCATATAAGTAAAATAATTATGTTAATTAATTATGGCAACTCAGAAAATGTTTTTTAGGAAATTTTATTCAGGCTACAAGTGTCTAGTAAGGAAATGCCTCCATACAGGATGCAACCACTCAAGAAATAAAACACCTCCCTCCACCCCCCATTACAATTTTAGATATTCCATCTTATTTCAACAAACAGCTGCACCTTCTAGAACAATCTACCCTTTGCTATGAAAAGCTATCATCTTGCTCGGGCAGTTAAATACCAATCAATAGATCTTGGCAAGGTAATTTTTTTTGTACTTTTTAAATTACACTTCCTTTCTTATTGTTCTGTTTATTTCCCCTCTCAACACAAACTAGGTCCAGCCAGGCGGCTACCAATGCAATACGGGCACACGGGATGAATAGCTCCTATGTATTGCAGTACTTTTCTCTCTTGCAATGCTATTTACAAGTAGAAGGATTTCCCTGAAGTGTTGTCAGAGGTATTTTAATTCACCTCAGTCACATCTTAGCATCCAGAGGGATATATTTTTTGTTATTTTCTGGTTTGTTTTTTTGCATTTTCCTGACTTAAAAGCTTTCTGTTGTACTAATGTGTTTACAAATTGCCAGAGATACCAATTGTTTTAATTGCTGAAATTGTCATTCCATTTGTCATCTACACAGCTAGAAAAGCCAAAGCTATGTCTCATTGCTATCACACAACATATTTAAGTGTGGCTATGTAAGAGCTGCAGGGAAAACAAACTGAATAAAGAACTCCACTTTTTTCTCTGGTTTCACTCGCAGAGAAGGGAGGGCAGACTTTGTTGGGAATGGACCAGTTTTTCTGGACCTGAGAATGTTGTTGTGTATAAACCCATTAGCGAGATACAGTTACCTTTGATCCATCCCTGGCTTGTTTGCAGACAGGACACCAAGTCCCATTAACTCTCCCAGCTGAAAGAGAAAAATAATGCACATTCTCCTTCCTTTATACATTGTAAATTCTCAGAAAAAAATCAACCCTGCTAGTTTTCGACAGCATAGTAAAACTATAAATTTCCAGCACTGGAGAAGTCTTATTTTTATGAAGTCACTTGGATTCCTGAATCTACATTCAGAGATCCTGACCCTGATGTTACCATCAAATAAAGATACCATCAAATTCTTGATGCCTGCTCAGGATACAGCTCCAGCACCTTAAGCTGACCTAAGGTACAGTGCAGTATCAGTGCCAACCAGATGTGCTTCCTCATGTCCTTCTTTGTTGCTGGTTCAGGAAGCTGACAAGCTAAAAACCACCTCAAAGGAAAATCTGGAGGGTTTGCCAAATCAGTTCCCTGAACTGACTCTCTACCTGGTCACAAGTGTTGATTCCTCTGCCTGGCAGAGGACAAGAGCATGAAGCCAGAACACAGGACTACCCAGGCCTGGATTTAGACTGTTCTCAGCATTATAGCTCGCATATGCTCAAACCAAATTTAACCAAGTAAATTTGGGTAGTAAAAGCAGTCCAGCTTCAACAGCATGAAGATTTGGGTGCGCTTATTTCCTCAGAGGGGAAGTCCTTAGAGTGAAAGGCAAGAAATGAAGTTCTAAAAAGATCAGTCTTTTATTTCACATCTGCATTAGTGACCTTGGCACAGAAAACAGCAATGCATTAATGGAAGCTGCAGATGACAGAGAGTTGTATAAATCCAAGACATAACATCATACAAAAATAACTGATTTGAAGAGGGCAAGAATAAATACGGGATGACATTTAGCTACACAAAATGCAAGGTGACATGCTCAGAGATGACTATTAATTATTTCTAACTTAAGGTGTGATCTCTTAGAAGCAGGGGGATGAAAAAGCCATGATATCACTAATGGATTACAGAATGAACATGAGCCACCAATGTGATACAGTTGTGAAAGGCAGACACGATAACATAAAAGCAGGAGATATAGGGAAATATTAATGCCATTGTACAAACTGCTAGTGAATTTCTTCTCTTTGTTATTTTTTGAATTTTTTTTAGTTTTGTCTATGTTCAAATAAGAGCAACACAAGGGTGAAAAACTGAAGTTCATGGCTGGGCACTGAGCCAGTCCTTAGGTAAGAAATCAGTAACTCCAAAGTGTCAGTTGCCTTTTACATGCCATTTCTTCTACCTTAACCCTAATGAGACTCCAATTAAAATGAACACGACAAAGTGCTTTGCCATGACCAGTCCGGCAAGCAGTGCGTGATAACAAGCACCTCAGCCTACAGTGAAAGCTGTCCTTCCCGCAGACGGTAGAGACTAGAGAAAATATGACAGCAGTCTGGCAAAATATTTTCTACAATGGCAATACTGACATACCCAGAGTCAGAAACTCACTCATCATCTGTACTAACAGATGAACAAGCATTAAAGACAAAAATTACTTTGCATTTCCTTACTTAGCCTTTAAATTAGCTTGTCAAAAGTCCCAGGGGAACAAAACTGCTGGTTTTCTGCCATAAGAGTATCCACCACTACCCAAACAAGACTCCAACTCTAGCTCACCCATCCCAAGGAAGAAGTGAACGATTTTGAATGTTACGAAGGCGGGAATCGCCGTGTACTTGCATCCGCCTTCCCCTGCGCAACTCCCGCGGCACTTTTCGGTTCGAGAGCGGCACAGGGACTGGAAACCGCCGGGAACCAGACGGGCGGCCAACCACCCCGCTCTCCCGCCCGACACATACACGTCTGCACTCGTATATGTACGCGCAGGTACGCGGATCCGTACACAGACGTACACCTGCGCTCGTACACGAGCACACACGCAAACCCAGCAGCCCCTTAGTTGCTCAGAGGAAGGGGGACTCTTCCTTGGTCAACGGCCCCGCACCTCGGACTCCGCCGGCCCGCTGCGAGGCGCGCAGGCCGCCGCCCGCTACGTCCCCCAGCCGGGCCGGGCCGGGCCGAAATCGGCCCCGCTACCTCCCCGCTCCCGCTAGGGCCGCCCGGCCGTCACTTCAGGACGCCTACGGAAAGGCGGGGGTCCCACTGCCTCAGTCCTCCCTCCGCCGCGGCGAGCAGCCAGTGCGGCTGCCTGATTAGAAATCCTCACAAATCCCCCGGCGCGCCTCGTCCACCCCTCAGCCTCTCCCCTCGCCTTTCCAGTAACGGGTACCAAGACAGAACGCCCCCGCTTCCTCCCCCGTAGCAGCCGGCAGGACGGTTTTCTTTTCCCTTTGCCGTCAGGCGCGCCGCGGGCAGCCCAGGAGGCGGAAGGGAGGGGGGCGAAGGCCCCCTCGGGCGGCGGTTGACGTGTGAGTGAGGAGCGGCGGCGCCGGGAGCATCATGTGAGTGAGTGGGTGGCTGGGCGAGGGGCTCCGCGCCCCCAGCCCTAACCTGGTGCTTTCTCCTTGCTCTCCCCAGGTCGAAGGTCACCTTTAAAGTGACGCTCACCTCGGACCCGCGGCTGCCCTACAAAGTGTGAGTGGTGCGGCGGGCTGGGGCCCTGCGTGACGCGAGGGAGCCGTGGAAAGGGGCGGCACCGCAGGCTGTACCTGCGCCTGGGCCGCGTGGCTTCTAATGGTCATCCTGACAGGGCTTTCGAAGAGGCGGTTTTCTGTTGTGAAGTCACCCGTCTGGGCTTTTCTGCTTCGTTCTGCTGCCACGCGTATGTTTTTAGGCTTTCACCTAGACCTTAAGTAGCACAGGCACGCCTTTGGCAAGAATATTAGTGCTGGTGAAAGTGACGTTTTAACTAGTAGTTTAATAGCAAATAAAGTCGCTTTTCAGTTTGTCTTAGCGGTCACGTACTTGCTTCCATTGTAATTTCAGGTTAAGCGTGCCTGAAAGTACCCCTTTCACAGCTGTCTTGAAGTTTGCTGCAGAAGAAGTAAGTAGGAAGTGATGACGTTGGTTTTTAACTTTTTGAACATTCCTGAAAGCAGAAGCTTTTTTATTGTAAAATAAAATGGTTAATTCAGCAGAAATAATGCTCTTGTTAGATACACATGGATGCAAGCTTTACTGATGTCAGTGTGGGCCTGCCAAAACTTTCAGAATCTGAAACTTAGCTGTTCTTGCACAGTTTACACGTCAGCAGCAGGTATTGACAGACTTCTTGTTCTTTGTGATTAAATTAAGCCATTTTATATCGATAACACAAAAATTATGATGGTGAACATAATTAAAAGATACTGCTGTTGAATACTTAATATTTTAAATTGCTTATGTAGAATATCCAGAAAATTATCTAGAATTATTCAGGAAATTCTGAAAGTCTTCTCACATTCAGTTCCAGTAATGTCTGGTACTGGAGGACATATGATTTTTTATTACAGAAGGTATTGTGATTAGCTATATGGGAGATTCAGAAAAACAGACTTAAGTGAGTAAGACTTTGATAATGCATTCTTTGGCTTCTGGGTGTTTGACCTTTCATGTGGAATCCAAAACCAATAGGTGCCTAAATTCCCTATATAAAGTATTTGAAGAGATGCATCCTGTTTGTTTCAAATTAAGCGTACAGAGATTAAGATATGTTCATCTGGGTGTAAACAGTAAAATAAAGTACTCAAAAGCATGATGTCTTTTTTCATCTCGTCAGCAAACAGATTCAGCTGAGAGTCTGTTCTTGCAGTTCCACTTCTGTCTTTTTAGGACAACTTGGGAAATTTTGGGTTATACAAAATTTCATTTTTTCAAGCATTGGAATTGTAATAAAATAAATAATTAGGAAGGATAATGGATTCCATGTCTTGAGTCTCCTTATGTTGTTAGTGTTATACCACTATGTGACAGAAGTTCTTAGTGGAAACACAGCTTGTGCGGGGAGGTTGTGGATTGTTTGTTATAAGTTTACTTGAGCAGAATAATATACAGAATGATAAAGATATTTGCCGATTTAGTTGCTTTTTTTTTTACTGTGGTTTTTTTTCCATTATTTTTAATCTGAACTAATGCAGCTGTGCCCACACAACCCATACTTGGAGACCTAGACTGAAAAGTCCAATAGAACTCTGAAGTGCTGTTTGTGCTGTAGGTGTAGGCTGCTTCCAAAAGAAACAGTCCTTTTCCCCTTCCAGTCCTTGTTACAGATTCCTGTCACCGGACAAATGCCAGATCGAGGTCTGATGGAGTTGCACGCTGAGTTGTTCAAATGGGATCGTTAATCAAAGGGTCTTTTTTGAAGTTTCTTTGCTGTATTAGTCAGTTGAACTTAGTTCATTGTCTTTATCAGGCTCACTTTTACTACCACCATCTGCAAGCAGCTTAAACTGGTGTGGGGTGTCGTATCTTCCAAAACTGACCCTGGTTGATGCTTCTGTGCCTTCTGTCACCCATTTGAAATGTACTGCCACAGGTTCATCTTGGAGAGGGAGTGTGGGTTCAAACTAAGCTATTTTTCTCTTGCTGGATTAGTCTTTAGGCCTGTTATTTCTCTAATTTGGATTCATGCCATTGATGCTAGCATGAGGGACCACAAAAATGAGTGGGACTGAGTAGTTGGAGATACAAGGAGTGAGGGGCCACTTCTGGTGGGAGGGTTGCCATCAAGCCTGTTAGCTTTACCTGCTCGTGGAACCACAGTGTTAGTTAGTGATAGGGTCCTCTGCAAAGTGGATTTAAAGAAGAATTAATTACTTAAATATTCACATTGAACAAACCATTCTTTTAGTTGATATGAGTATTTTGAGCATCCATGGGAGTTTTGCTGGTTGACCTCACACCACTCTGGATCAGCAGAGCAATTGTAGATGTTTTTTGGAGGCTCACAAGAAATACTGAAAATGTGTGATGGAAGGTAAAAAAGCCCAGTGTTGCTAATGGTCACTAGAGTAATTCCATTAAATGTCTATACAATAAATTTTATTTTAAAGAAAATACAAATAACACTTTATTAACTCCCCCCCCAGTGTGAAACACTTTTGTATTAGCCTGAGTCAGTGTTAAATAGAAATTAATAACATGAACATATGATTGATTTTTCAGAATATGGCACTGATTTTAGTTGTCTGCTGATGTGTTACTAAAGCTTTTTACATCTCTGTGAGACCAGGCAGAACTAAATGCTTTGTAAACAGAGAACAAAAAAGACTTAGACTCTTCCCCAGGAATGAAGCCATTGTGATCCTTGGTGAACTAGCATTGAAAAGGAGAGAGAATTTTTGTCTTATGTAAATGTTTTTTGTTCCTTGAACAGCATAGCTTAACATTAACTGTGCTGTGTATCATGATTCAGATACCAGTTTCACAGTACCTTATACAGAACATGTAAGGAAAAGATCAACCTGTAGCCCTGGGTTTTGGACAAAGATGTTAGTTGGTCTCCAGGGGAAGTGCATTATCTCCTTGGTGATTAAAGCTCTTGGGACAGAGAAGGATTTAAGTTTTGGCTGTTTAGCCTTGGCAAGTTCCTACTGAGGTTTGGGTTGTGGGTTTTTTTTCCTCAGAGTCTTAAAGTTTGACCAAATCATGACCAGAATTCCTTTGGAATAGTAAAACTGTAGCCATACTGTAGAATGGTTGTCTTGTGTATCAAGTTTCAGTCACAGTGCTTTGTCAAAGGTTAACAGTTTTTCCAAGTAAAGTTTTCTGAACTACTTGCACTGCACAAAACAAGATGTGTTCCTTCTTTTTTTTTTTTTTTAATTGGAAATAACTGAAATACATAACAGATTTTTTTTCTGTCATCTCTAGCACATCATGTAACATGTGAAAGTTCATTGTACACAACTCATGATAGGCAGAGCTGGAAGTGAAAGAAAATTGGACCATTAAATGGCGAGGTCTCAGAAGTCTCAATTATTTGTAGCAGTCTCAGGCCTTCCCAATATATACATTTGGCAGTGATAATTTGGATAATGCAAATTTAACTCTTTCCTTTTTTTTTAGTTCTCTGTTTGGCTTGCAGACTCTCTATAAAACTACAAATTGAAATGTAGGGTATTGGAAACACTACCATCTTCCGTTTTTACCTATTTGTAGTTCTTCCCACAATTGTCACACTTTATTGGGATAGTGTTAATGGTCTCACTTACAATGTGTGCTATCTATTGGTTTTTTCCTTTATCTGATACAGCTACTTAGTACGTACCTCATGTGTACATTTGCACAGTACTTACAAAAACCCTCACATTTGTGGAATTACTACTAAAATAGTCATCCATTTCTATTAAATAAACTATTCTTTCATAAATGTATATTTTTGAAACTATTTTGTTTTTCTAACGTTACTCTTGATAGATTGGTGCTAAAATACTATGGGTTAATGCACTTATCTGCTATTCTTTGCACTAAAATGAGATGAGCTTATTGCTGTAGAGGATTTTTATCATCATTGTAAAAAGTGTGAAAGGAATATAATTGTTGGTATGTGATTGTATCTTTTCCTTATAATTTGACTGTAGATATTGATAAATGTATTTCCTAGTATTGGGGAAAATAAGTTGTGTGGCAGCCTCAGTTATCAATTCATAGGTTTTTAAAGCAAACAATCTCTTTGTTTAAAGTGTGTGAGTTTGGGGCTGGATGTTACCCAATTTGGTTTCAAAGAAAGCCAGGGATGATCTGCTGAATACAGAACTTCTTTGCTACTTGAGTAACCATTTGACTTTGCATCACAGAAAGCTTGTATGTTTTCAGCATGGGAAACATATGCTTAGCAATCACAGGAAGGATTTTTAAGTAGTGAACCATATTGCACCAAAATACGTGTAATCATTTCCAAAGGTAGTTTCTCTTTCTGTATTATACTTGTGATGATTTTTACGTGCTGAGTATATAGCTGAGAACTATTGCTGTTTGGCCGAGTATTTTGGGCTAAGATAACAAAAGTGTTTTATTCTCTTCTAACACAATACAATATGAAGTAAGAAGAGAATCTTAACTAGTGCTTCACTGACTGATTGCCACACAGTTCTCATGTGCACCTAGTGTATTGGGATCTGATAGATACTCCTACGGAAAAGCAAAATGGCATAAAATAAGTAGAGACGTCCATCCTTCTGTGAATGATGCATCCCTTCCATGTTTTGTTGTGTATCAGAAGAGATAGGGAAGAAAGGCACTCAATATTCTAGAAATTACTTTGGGGGGGTTTAAAATGATTTAGGATGAAAGGTCCATGGTATCAGTTACAATGGAAACCTGCTTGTTGAAAAATAACTGAAGTATTAAGTTAAGCATATATTTGCCACTTGTTCATGGGTTTTTTGTGTTTTATTCTTTTACTTTTTTAATTGGAGGTGGACTCATTCCAGGAGGCAGGACTTAAAATGATTGACATTAACAATAGCCCACTGTTCAAACTTTATAATAAACTCATTTTCTCCTATTATGAAAAAAGAACACCAACCCACAACCTCCCTAAAAAAAAAAAAAACCAAACCTGTTAAAAGATTTCTCCTCAGAGTGCTAAGTCAATGTTCCCAAAGTTAGTGAACTTGGGAATGAAGGCTTGCTTTCTTCAGCATATGATATATATGCATAAGCTATTATGATGGCATATTATTTTTTACATTCTTACTGTGAAATATGTAGCTTTTATTTTATCAACTTTGTTATTCAAATCTGAAGACAAGTTGTTACTTTCTTCATGACCTTTCTGCAGTGACACTGGTATCTAATTTTGTGTGAAAATGACCATTTTTGTGTCACCCTGCAAGATGAGGAGGTGGCATGATTTACCTGCTGTGGATAAAAAGCTAAGAGAGATCAAGTAAAAAAAAAAAACCTGCTAATTTTGTGTGTCTGGAGATAAATAGGGCAGTGTTTTCAGTATACTAATAATTAAGTACTGTATTTAGGCATGGTTTCTGTGAGCTTTAGCTAGTGCATAGAGCTTCTGCAAATTAGACCTAAAAAATCTTGAGTTGAGCAATCAGAAAATGAAGAAAGCACAACTAGTGAATGCCATTGAAAGGCATGGCTGAAATGACTTGTTCAGAAGATGGGAGAGCTCTGCAGTTCTTGCAGGGAAGCACTTGGTGTTAGCATTCATAGTTATCTGCCCTTTCTCTTACGCAATATAGAGAGGAGAATGAAGTGCTTCGAGAGGAGGTTTCACTGATACTTGCTAATTGCAGAGGCACCAGTCTTCTGCCTTATGGGTTGTTGATTGTGCTAAGTAAAGGAAGTCCAAGGAGCAATCTTTTGTCTTAAGACCAACCAAGTAACACTGCCTGACTTGTACTCACCCTACCCTTTCTGTCCTCTGTGGTCCAACCACATTACATAGTGCAGGATTTTTCTCTGGCCCTGCCTGGTTCCCTCTAGTCCTGAGAAGTAATTATTTTTGGCTTCCCCATCTCAGTTCAGCTCTTCTGAAATCATTTGAAGCCTATATGCAGTGCAGCCCCACCTGAGTAGGGCTTCTTGTATTGTAAAACTGACCACGTATGATGCGCGTGGAGGTGGGGTACCGAGGAGACACGTGGGGGTGATTGAGGGTGCAAAGCCTGCTTAGGCTGGTGTCAGAAATCTGAGGAGGGAGCCAGATCTGATGCAGTGCTGTTAGTGCTTCTTTGCATAACCAAATCCTGGAGTGAGCTCTTCGCTTGGAGTAGTGCAGTTGGAGAGCTCTCGATGTAGCCAGAGAGAAACCTAGAAAATGGGTCAAAATTAACCAAGATTACCTCAAGCTAATTCTTGTTTAGCTCCTGTTAGATGTAACAGGTATGCTTCTTAGAAGCTTCTTTCCATACATGTTTTAGGTATTCCTTTATTTAGTATAATAAGTAGTATTTCTTAACTTTGTGGATGCTTAACTTTTAGGTTTTATCCAATGAGTAATAATAATTGGATTTATTTAGTTGTTTAGTACTGCAAATTTTGCATTCTGTATTGAGGTGTCTAATCAACTTTGACTTTAAACCTTTATTTTGCTCTCTTTTCTGACAATTTTTTTGTACCTGAACCAGCTAAAATTGTAATTGCTATGAATTTTCCCCATATATTTTCTGCTTTAACTGTATCTCTTATGTTATATTCTCCTACTTTTATTTCCTTTAGTTCAAAGTTCCTGCAGCAACAAGTGCCATTATAACAAATGGTAAGAATATAGTTTATATAATTTTTTAATAGTTTTTGTATTGTAGTTTCAGTGAAGAGGTATTGATAAAAGCAAAAGTTTTTTCTTTCACAACCTCTACAGACAGCAAACTGGATTTAATAAAATTGTAGCATTATTTAAGTTAGTTATGCATGGGATGATGGTATTAAACCACTAATATTATTCATTTGGTTTTGTCCAGATAGGTAGCTCGGATTTTCTGTGCTGAAAGTTTCTTGTTAGCTCCTGTGATAAGACTATTTTTGGTTACAGGAAACAGCTGCATGAAGACCTGATGTAATAATTATATCTTGTTGGTATATTACATTTTTTGAGCTGTAAGTTTAGTGTAGTAAATTGCAATATGTCTGTTTCATCTTCCCCTCTTTTTTCTCTTCTTTCTTTTTTAATCTTCTTTTTAAAATTTTTTTTTTCCTAGATGGTATAGGAATAAACCCTGCACAGACAGCAGGTAAGTTATTATTTATGAAGCCCAGTATTAAAAACTTTTCTTTTAAACTAATGCATAGCACTCAGGGTTAATTTATATTTTAAGTTTTCATTTCTTAAATGGGAGAAGCATTATAATTATAGCTATATTTTTCCCCACTTTACCTAGTTCAGTAGTATTTGCAATTTTAGCAGCACTTCTCATGAGATATGTTTAAAAAATAATACACAGTTTTAGAGCAGGAACTCTAGGTGCTTTGGAGAACAAGGTTTCAAGAAGAGAGGATCTGGTTGCCAATAGCCCTCTTGTTCTCACCAAGGGATTCCATGTGAGAAATCTCTGATTTCAACTGTGGAGGCTTGCTATGAGACAAGAATTTATCTCTGTCACAGAAAAGTGTAAAGCTTTTCCCCATGACCTCCTGAAATACATGGAAATGTAGTACAGATGTTGAATTGTACTAATAATGGTCTGTTGTCTGGAAGCAGGCTTCTGTGGACTTGTTCTTGAAAAGCTATACTATTAAATTAATCTGGAAATTATTACAGTTATCTAATCTCGACCCATTTGAGACGAGAGTTAGAGTGAAGTATCTTGTTAGGGAAGAAATGTTGATAACTTTCTACTAAGAAATAATAAAAATGGCTTTGGTGCTTGTGGAACCCAGTCATCCAGTGAAAACTGTGAATCTAATTTTACTCCTGCTTGCAAACGTGATTAACAGTTGATGGAGACTTGCCACTTCTCTGGTTTTTTGCATGAAATCTCTGCTATGTCTCATTCATTTGTGCCCTCTGTTTGCCAGTCATTATTGAAGATACCACACCAGGTTATTTTTTTTTCAGATCTAAAGAGACAATAAGAAAGCAAGGTATTATCAGCATACTTAGCTACGTAAGATAAATAGTATGAAGTAAATCCTTGCAGAGCATGTAATAGTTTCTGATAGTTAGAAGAGCAGTTGCTTGACGTTAGTTTGGGGAATGTCTTGGAGTTGTAAAAGGAACCATTTAAGTGTAGCGACCCATTTCTGAGGTCTGTGATTGCATCAACAACATTTGAAAATGAAGATCAAGTGAGTGTCTGGCTTTATGCTCCACTGGAGGTTTCTGTTGTTCTGGGGCTTGCTTTAGGACACCTGGATTATAGTTTGACAGGTGTACTGCCTCAGGCAGATTCCTCCCGATGCTGTCCTCATCGTGATCTCATGACCAAGTGTATTAAAAACAGATAATAAAACTAAGAGTTTGGTTTATCTACTAGATCATCACCCACATGTAAAGCCACATTTTCATATGACCACTCAAGAATACTTAGGCAAAATAGGTAAAGTCAGTTGCTTAAGCTAAAGGTATACTTATGCTGTTTCTCTTCCTCAAAAGTATACTTTCATTTTATATTATGTAGCTCAAATTAGTTGTAGCTTAATCCTGCAAAGTAAATGTATTTAGGACTACTGGACTCCTGAATGAAAACATCCATGTGGTAGTTCATCATGCTTGCAGCTATTCATATTGAATTCACAGCTCCAATTGATTTGTGTTACCTCTCCTAAGTTCTTAGAAATGTTGAGGAATTATTCAGTAGTAGTGTATGACAGCATCTCATAATCAAGCATCAGGCAAATCAAAAGCATCTAGATGCAAAATGTTGTCATCACAATCTTAGTCCTATCTGCAAATGAAAGATTAGGCACATGGATTGTACATGGATTATTCTTTTTAACATAGAAGGTACCATTGCCGTAACAGTGCTGTGTGATGTTGGCCTTAAACTGTGGGGGGAAAAAAAGAAAAAACAAACCCCCAACCCCCACCCCCACCCCCAAAAAGAGCAACCAAAAAAGGACCTATGCGAAACCCAAGACCCAGACCAAAATCCCTCCTCAGTTTACAAGTAAACATATATAATTTAGATATAACATTGTGTTCAGCCTTATTCATTGATATCTCAAAAATCTGTTAGGGTAAAATGCACTCTTTTTTTTTTTTTTTACATATATTAAAGTTCTTGTAGATTGAAATTACTTTAGTCTTCAGAAACTTCCCAAAATAAGATGATCTAGGAATAAAATTTTAGTAATCCTTGGGGATTTCAGAGGTTTTGCACTGTTCTACTATTTCCCTACCTTTCTGAATAAAAGTACTCCTCAAGTATGACTTCCTCTCATGCTCCCTACCTGGTTCCATGGAGCAGCGGAAATGAAAGCTGAAAAAGCTAGGCTTAACGCTTAATTCCTGTATTGATTTCAATTTTAAATCCTTGATAGTTCAGGGAATAGTATGCCATAACTTTAATAAAACTGCTGTGATATTAATGATGGAAACAGACTGAGAGGTGGGGTGAACTGCTGTCTGTGTGAGATGCAGCTGTGGCTTGTTTTAAAATTTTAGAGTTTTATGATGGCTATTGCAATACAGGTACTTTTCATCTAGATTAGTAAGCTTAGTTCTCTGGTTTGCTGGTGTGACAGATTTGTGTTCAGTGGGTTTTATAGATCTCTTCAGTATGTGGTCTTGGCAGATCTCTAAAAACAGAACATCTTCTGGTAACACATTCCTTTGAACTGTTTTTCTAATACTCTTTACATTGAGTAAGTAGAACAGTTTTGATCCTGATCCACGTGCTGGAAAAGTGAAGTTTGAAAAAGGGTAGCTTTGTTCCAATATGCTAATAACTTGAACAAATGTTAAATATCTTCATCTTTTTTATGAGAGCGTTCTACCTCCCTGAAATGGGGTGCTTGGGAGAGAAATACAATTATTCTGTTTTTACAAGTCAAAGCAAAGATGAATAAGAATAGGCAGATATTATTAAAACCTGATATTGTAGAATTACATATAGTCTGTTTTGTGCAGTAGCAGTGTGAAGTAAAAAAAAAGTTCCATACAGTAATTAAATAATGCATCACTTTTAGCAATGTGTTTTCATTTTCAAATGTTACATTTAATAGAAGAAAATAGCAACCTGAATGACAATCCTGAATACATGCAGGAAATATTCTAGACATCTAAGTATAAGAAACTTCTAATTTTCATACTATGTCCTCTTGAAAAGACTGTCATGATTAAGACTATATGGTAATAAATATGAAGTTCAAGATTTTTTTTTTTATGCTAAAATGAGACTGACTTATGCTTGGATATGTGGAGAGCCTTCCTAAAAGAAAAGTACAGTTGAGGTTCTGAAGTTAGAAGCAGATAAGTACTGAACCAAGGAGAGAATTAAAAATGTGCACGAATGACCTCAAGTTAAAAAAAATAATTATGGAGAAGTAAAACTTCATTTCCTGGTCTTGAAATTATTATAGTGTATAAGTGAAATCAGACATTCAAGTATGGAACTGCAAAGTTTGAAAGGCCATAGCTTGGAAGTCTTATTGGATGACTTTGTGTCTGGCACTTTTATTTAAAAATAAAGAGTTCTTTGTAGTAAAAGGGATAAGGTGAAATTCCATGGTAACATAAAAAGTATATTTCTGGTATATTAGAGGAATTACTACAAAGATGTTAAACACTGACCTAATGTATTATTATCCTTTAAATGTGTATGCTTGCTTAGGTAATGTTTTTTTTGGTTGGTTGGTAACACATTCTGTTTTGTTTGTTTGTTTAGGAAATGTATTTCTAAAGCATGGTTCAGATCTACGGATTATTCCCAGAGATCGAGTTGGGAGTTCTTAATATCTCCTGAAAGCTTTGCAATAAGTGACATTGCCATGCAGCAAAGGTCTATTTATTTTGGAACCCCGAAAATGCAGCTAATGAATTGGCCTTTTTTAAAGCTAGCAAAAATTACTTCCCAGGGTTTGGTTTTTCGTTGTTGTTTTTTTTAAAAACAGAGATAAGGTTTCATTTCTTGTTAAAATATTTTAACTCATGCACTGATTCTTCCCTGACTAGTAGAAGAATGGGCTGATGGCTTGTTATGTTCCTGAAAGAAAAATGGACTCCTCTATAGGTGTTACTGACACCACAAAGGTAAACACAGGCATGATCAATAGATATTTAAAATATTGGATATTATTGAGCCCACTTTGTGGAAGAGGGAACTGCGTTATGATTTTGCTACAAAGAAATTGTTGCTAGTGAGTGCTAAAACTTTTTTTTTCCTTTTGTTTTTTTCTAAACTTACTTTCATGTTTAGAGGAACAGTTTTCACATGGTTCAAGTATTAAGCTGAAATAGAAGGGAAATTTCAGGGGTTTGTTACTCAAATAAGTAAATAACTGCCAATGTTCCAAAGTAATTGTAAGATTTAATTGCTGCAGATATTTTAGATAAAGGAGAAAACAGAGGTTTCTATGTGTTAAAACTTCATTTGACATATTGTGAAGTTAAATTAAATGCAGTTTCAGAAAATTTATGAGACCTAATCTCCTCACATGAAGTGCCATCAGCTGAGGATTGCACCGTGATTTGGGAATGTGTAGGTACTGGTCCAATATGTCATTCCTTTTTCAGTAAACTAATACTGGGTTTTTTTCTAAAAGTCTTGTTTTGTTACTGTGTGTTACATGGGAAACAGCATAGAATTCACTGAAATGTTTGTGTTCAGATTATATGCTTCTTGTTTATAAATTGCCAGGAATAAACTATCAGTTGTATATTTTAATTGGGAAAATTCCTGCTTTTCTTGAACTGGTAATCTACTTTGTGCTTTAATATATTTTGCCAAATCTTACCCCGTTGTGTTTTTTTCTGTCCTACTGAGTTTAAAAGAAAGAACAATGGGCAATGTAGTGCTTGGTTAAATGAGTATTGTCACAAATACAACTGTCCTGTGCAATAATTGTGCTTTACAAAGATGTTCAGATAATATGTCAGATAGTGCAGAAGAATAAAATGCCCTTCTGAGTGGGTGTATGTTGAGTATATAGGGGAAAACTCTTCTGAAAGTGATATTTGACTATGAACATTTTCCAAGATGAATTGTAAAATTCTGGATTTTCCTTTATTTTAATAAACAATTATATGAAAAAAGTACAAACTTTGTTCATGTCTCATATTCTTAAGCAGAGTTTGACAATAATTAAAAACTCTGCCCTTTAACCTTCTAATCAACATGCTTTGAGATTCATTTCAAGCCAAAAGATTATTATGCAGAATTCTACAGAACACTGAAGGGCAGAGTGCATAGTTTCTATTAATCTAATGCCACAATATAATTAGGATGAACAAAATTAATTGCTTGTAATTTTTGTCTGCAAATCTCTTGATTGAATACCTGAAAAACCACCTGATACTGGAATATAAAAAACAGGAACTTTGGGGGTTTTTTTTCCTGTCTAAAGGTGCAATATAGTTTTCGAAAAGCCATCATGGTTAAATGCATTTTGAAACTAAGATGCTCTGATGCTTATGTGAAGGACAGTTATGTAAAAATAGCTACAGATGGTGGGTAACATGTCTTACACTGTTACTTGGGTAATAACACAACATAAAGTATCTGTTTGACATACTGCATTGCAAGTAGTTTATGTAACATGCAGAGGATTTGTTCATTTGGAACAATAACTGGTCTTTGTAGTACTTTCTGTGTTCATTACAGCTTTGTCTCAATATGGTCTCTAAAATCTGAACATAACTTTTCTGTTTGGTAAAGAGGCTTGATTTCAGTGGTAAAATGTACTTAGCAGGTGTTTGCAAGTTCATTTAATGTTTGCGAGTTCATTTTGTTATGTCTAAGTCATGTTTGACATGGTTGTATGGGAAAAATTTCAGTTTAGAACCAAAATTCCTAGGGCTTGGGAGTTGTCATAAGATTGTGAAAAGTGCTGTACTCCCAGACTTGTACTGGTTTGTCTAACCATACTTTTAAGGCAAACTTTGGAAATCAACTCTACCTGGAGTTTGTATTGTCTTTGGCTCTGGCTATAACACAACTGGTGTTAAATGAAAGACTTCTGTTGTTTGTGATAAACATTGTCACACCTTTGCTGAAGTCAATTTAAAGGGCCTTTTTTTGCTGTATTTCACGTTTGTAAGAGGATGACGGACTTACGTTACAAAGATATTCTGTGAAGAGAAATTTTGGTAGAATCATAAATGTAAAAAGTCCCACCAAAACTTTTAAAGAGCTGTAATCATTCTTTTGGTTTATACAATATTATAGCAGTCTTATTTTTCTCAAATCTATTATTTGATAGAATTTGAAGATATCATGGAAATTTTTCAGGGAGGGAAGCACAATGATCTAATGAAATATAGAAGAACCGGAAGAGTTAGGAAATGGCCCTGATAAAATCCAACTTCATTCTGTGTTTGAGATTAAAAGACCATTTTCCTCTCTTGTTGCTACTAAATAATAGCCATAAAAATTGTTGACAGCAGGTCTCAGAAGTTGAGAATTTTTCTTCTTTGTATTTAGGTTGATGGTGAAAACCCAGCTCCCACTGCTGCTCCAGTGATACAATGAGCAGTGGAAGCGAGAGGAGCTGCGTCAGTATGACTGCAGAATGTTGGTGGATTCTGAAGGTGTTGGGGGCACAGCAGGCGTTTGCATGGCAGGATGCAGGTGGCTGTCAAACGGAGCACTTTAATGGGGCAGTGGAAAAAGCTAAATCCTGCGGTCATGCTAGTAGCGCTGTGGAGGCTGTTTCAGTGATTCTGGCAGGAGAGCTAAGCTCCAGCTGGGTAAAATTCAGTCCATGTACAATACATAGTGTTCAGATTGAATACAGTATACCCAACTATATATCTCAGTAGTGAATTTCAGCCACTGTTCCTACTGATGGCAGGTAAATACTGGGGAGTATTCACAAAGGCTAGCGTGATCTTTTTGAGGCTAATCTCTGCAGGCTGTTTCTGAAGTTAATGGAAGTGAGGTTCCTCCGGAGAGAGATTCAGAGTAGCTAAATGAATCTTCAGTTCTGAATCGCCCTCTAGAGGAGCCTTTCTCTCTTTACTGATTAGAGAAAGCCATTGACGCATTAGCCTGCAGGGGCTAATGTTAACCTTTGTGAATACCTTCCCCAACAGGCATTTCCCCCTCCTGTCAGTATTACATGTTATAGCATTGTACTACCTACTTGCTGTTGTTTGATCTCGACGTTTAGCACACGATACAAAGCTCCCAGGCACTTGCTCAAAACCAAAATTACAAGAACTTGTTTGCATGAAAACAAACCTGCTTTTTTATGTGATACAATTAGTTGAATGCTTCCCCCCCCATTTTACAGCTGGTTCAGAAGCCTTGGTGGGAGTGTGGGGAAGGCTTATTGTTCTTTGCAGAAAGCTTTGTCAGGTTAAAATTAGTTCAGCACCAGGTGCCCACCAAAGCTGCTCTGTCACTCCCCCTCCTCAGCTGGGGAGAGAAGAATACAATGAAAGGCTTGTAGATCAAGATAAGGACAGGACACTCAGCAATTACCGTCATGGGCAAAACAGACTCAACTTAGGGAATTAATTTAATTTATTGTCAATCAAATCAGAGTACGGTAATGAGAAATAAACCCAAATCTTAAAACACCTTCCCTCCACCCCTCCCTTCTCCCCAGGCTTAACTTCACTCCTGATTTTCTCTACGTTCCCCCCCCCACCCCCCACAAAAGCGCAGGGGGACGGGCAGTGGGGTTGGGGTCAGTTCATCGCACATTGTCTCTGCCGCTCCTTCCTCCTCACATTTTCCCCCTCCCTCTTCACTGACCTTGGTGTTGGCAGAGTTGTTTCTCTCGCATACTCTCTCTCCTCTCCAGCTGCAATTGCTGTTGCACAATAACTTTTCCCCCTTCTTAAATCTGTTCTCCCAGAGGCACTACCACCGTCGCTCATGGGCTCGGCCTTGGCCAGTGGCGGGTCCATCTCAGAGCCGGCTGGCATTGGCTCTGTCGGACATGGGGGAAGCTTCTAGCAGCTTCTCACAGAAGCCACCCCTGCAGCCCCCCGCTACCAAAACCTTGCCACCGAAACCCAATACATGTCTACAAACGATGAAGAAGTTGTGTGTACTGAAGAAGAAAACAAAGGATTCTACTACGTTTTTTCAGTGTATAGGATTGGTCTCATTTATTTCCCTGAAGATGTTAAATGTTACTGGAAAGCAGATTTTAAAGGGTTCGGAATGCATACAGATAGCCAGTAATAGAAAGACCAGGTGCAGGTGTTCCCGTTTATTACTATGAAGAAAATCCTGAGGCTATGAGTGGGAACTGTCAGTGTCTTTCCACTGATGAAAAATACCACGTTGTGTGTAATAACTATACCAACCTTAGAGGCTTTTGATAATTTTAATGGAGGAAATCATTCTTTGATTTTGAACGATATGTCAAGTTTATCCTATAATCAAGTTCTGTTTATAGGCCTTGAAAGTAATCTTTGTGTAGTGGGAGTGAGAAGATCGCTCTCCACAATCCCTTTCACTGCTTATGAGACATGACAAGAAATAAGTCTGGGACAGTTTGTGTATTTAAAAAGGTTCGGGATTTGTCCCTATGGAATTCCGCCTGAAGGGTGAAGTGCCAGCTGAAGAGTGCAACATCTTTATCTTCATAGGACTTCGCTGTGATAAAGATTCATTGTCATCTGATGAAAAGTTTAAAAAAAAAAATAAATCACAGGATATGCTTTGTCTTACCTATTGTGGTACATGGTCATTTTGTAGTTCCAGGCTCACACTTTGTCTTCTCTGCTATGAAAAAGCCACAAGATTTATTACATGTAGTCTATTGTGTTTGCTATTAAAAACATCTTAGAAATTCAGCTGAAGAGCTGTGGGCTATTTAAAAGATAGTAAACATGAGGGAAATATATATATCTGAAGGGTATCATCCACATCTAGTCAACATTCTTGCTATGGATGATCAGAAATAGCTTGGTATTAGTACTGATTCATGCTCCTGATGCTTTGTAAGCATCAGGCACTACTTTGAACAACTTTTCATGTCTGTTTTTTCTGGAGTAGTTTGTAATACTTTAGATTGCATGCTAGCTTTGCCAAAGTGCAGTTAGTTTTTACTATGGGCCAAACTTACTGCTATGGTTTTTGTGAGGTATAGAAATAGAAATGCTTCTTCTGGACCAAGCTGGGTTTTACACAGACCTTAAATATATATGAGTGTGTAAGTAACTGACCTGTGCCGCTCTTTAACTCCTTCCCCAAGGAAGCAGGACCTTGATACCTTTACTAGTTGACCAGAATAAGTGAGCTGCAGTGGAGTATGGAGTGGTAAGTTGTGGCTGATGAATGCCAGTTATATTGGCAGCCTCCTTTAAATATGGAGAAACTAAAAACTACAAAGAATAATAATTCCCTACATATATGGAGTCTTTGATTCTTTGGGCAACAAAGTTGTTATCCTGCCTTTTGTTCAAGGCAGAGCTAAAGTCAAGTCTGGATACTAAGGGCCCTGTCATGAATCTCACTCTTACACAAGGTATTTTGGAAATACTGTTTGTATGGAGGGGCTTCTCACCCAGGTAAAAGTGGTATGATTAGGCTCTTAGGATTTTCACAAGCACCATGCTGACCAACTAATTCTCCTGAAATAGCTATTAGAATTACCTGCTGGTTTCAGCCATTGTATCAGTTCTTCTTGGGTGCTGCTTTGAAAGATATATTTTTACATAGAACTCCAGGTCTAATTACAGGAGTCAAGAAAGGAGTAAATGTTAGTTATTTTTAATTCAAATTAATTGCATACAGAGTTGTAGGTATTTTTTTCCAATAATTTTCCCGTTTTTCTGCAAAAGAAACCTTTGCAGCACTGTAAGTAGAAGTCCAGTACCTGTTTCCTTCTCATTTATCAAAACAAGAACAAAGGTGGCAGTCATTAAGTGGTTGTCATATCTTCTGATAATGTAGACTTGATTATATGTCCTAGCACAAAATAATTTTTAAAGGCTGTTTCAAAATATCATTGACTATTAGCCAGTTACTACAAGCCAATGAAAAAAGCAATGAGGTTGATCACTGTCTGTCTTGGGGAATGAATAGTGAGAATTCTGCAAACCTACAGTACTAACTGTGCAAACTGAGCAAATAACCGTCAGCAGGTTGCTGTGCAAGAGTGGCTAAAATGGTTCTTTTAGCCACTCAAATGTGTCTGCTGCTAATTTAGTTTTCTCTTTCTTGAAAATTTTATTATGTAGAGCTAGGCAAAAGAGCTGTTTCAAAGCTCTGTCACATCAGTGCGGTAGTTTCTTGCCCCATATCCGTTGCTTTTACCTGACTGTTCAGATTACTGTTACTGTCTCATGGTTATGTTAAGCACATGTTCTTACAGCTGCTACAGTTCAGTAGAAGCAGTCAGCATTGAACTAACAGACCTGTTCAGGTTAGTGACTTCCAGAAAAGTGAGGTTCCCTTCTGTGGAGTCTGTTGACACCTTTGGATGTTGCCCACGAGTAAGTTACCAACTCTTTAGTTGATAATTCTCTAGAGAGCATTAAAATAAAATCTCGGAAATGTGGCCTGCTGCTCTAATATGTGTGACATAGAACCATATCACAGGAAAAATGCTGCTGAAATGAAGGGGACTGCTATTGCAGTGGAAGGGACTGGTCCTAACAGCTAGACAGTTTTGCATGTGGGACCAGATTCATACCTCAAATTTTACTTGTGGGGGTTTTTTTTCTAAACATGTGAATTCCTTATGAAAGTAATTTTTTCTGTTCTGTCAGTATAGCTTCTTGCGTGATAAGGAGGGAATCCAGAATGACATCTGTGTTGACAACCCAGTGCCTTGAACCAGACAGAAAGGGATTCCAGCCCTTGTTCTGGGAATGGTGTAAGTATTGTATATCCAACAGCCAGCAGTTAGAACAAGGAAGAGGTCATGAGTAGAGGGAGAACAACCACCTAAGGCAAATCCAGAGAGAGAGCTCAAAATACTGATATATATCTGTGTTTGCTCATTTTCTGTCTGGTGGTACACACCTTCCTTTACAGTTGCCTGTGTATGTGTGCAGACTGCTCTCAGGTCAGGATAATGTGTAGCCTAGTGTTTTCATTATTCTCCTGAGAAGTGAGAGAGAGGTTGATCTTCTGGATAAGGAGAAAATTGGTTCTTCATCTTACTACTGTAGGTGAGCCCAGGCAGCCAAACTCCTAGGAGGTAGGGGGAATGCCCCAACTCCAAACTGGCAGCATCAGAGTGAGGTCTTCAGAGTTAGCAGAGTTTTGGAGGGCTTGCAGTACAAAAGAAGGGCATTGACAAACTGGAGCAAGTCCAGTAGAGGACTACCAGGATAGTTAAGGAACTGAAGCATGTAATGTAGGAGACAGTGACAGAGCCAGCTTTATTCAGCCTGAAGCAGAGAAAGGTAAGGAGGAATTTTTCAAATATCTAAGGGGTGGTTGTAGAGAAGATGAAGACAAAATTGAGTTAAGAGGTGGACAGTGAAAGCAGTGGACATAGGTTGCAGCATGGAAATTTTTAACTGTATCCCAGACAAAACCAGGACACAGTTGCATGAGAAATTTGGAGTCTGACAGATGAAATATAAATGCATATGTATTCATTATGATGTTAGTATCAGCCATTTTGTATGTTACATTTTTTATGTTTAAATTGAAAACAAAAAGGCAATGTTGGATGTAGCTTATCAGCTAATGTTTATTGCAGTAGCTTCCTAAGCCACTTTTTCCTCACATGGATGGGGGAGGGAATGTAAATAGCATTACTGTAATAAAATGCTGTCAGAGGATCCATGTTGCTTGAAAAATTAACACCTTTCAATTCATTTTTACATTGACGTTTCCAGTTAGCGGTAGAGATTTAGCAGTAGAGACCCATTAACTTGTGACAGGGTTCTGTTCTGTTGCTATAGACTCTTGAGTAGGATACAAATAATACTGGCTAACAATAACAGCAGCTAGGCATCTTTACCCCCAGCGTGAATAGTGAAAGATCGTACAAGCTCTCAATGTCAATAAGCACCACCCATGCAGAGAAGATTATTAATACATGAACAAGGGCACAGCACGTTTTGCCAAATGTACAGTAGTCAATGTTACAGGTGACAAGGAAATCAAAATGGTCCAATTATTTATGTTAGATTAATTTAATTCCCACATCTTGACTAAATAGTGTTCTGGATGAATACATCAGTAGCACAAAATAAGAGTGGCGAGAGTGAGCTCAGGTACTGATTGTTCTTATTTCATGGCTCTGTTTTGGACAACTCGATAACTCTCTCCAAGACAGACCTGTTCCAGAGAGGGATTGCAGGACAGTCAGTGCCATGTGTCCTCAGGTCCAGGAATCTGTCATTTAAAAGCTGGTCTGAAGTTTACCCATTTCCTTTTTATTTGTAATCTTGTGGCCATAGAAACTTAGGATGGAGATGTTCCATTGATTTTCAACCTTAAGCATCAGGGATTGCTGAAGACTAAGCACGATATCTAAACATCTGCAAATGACAGAGGAAAGCAATTTTAACCATGTGCTTTTGTGAATTAGCCTGTGACTTTTAAATATCTTCTGTCCTACTGGCATACCAGAAGAACTTAAAAACGCCAGAAAAGTTTGCAGCCTTGGAAGATGTTTAGGAAGGGGTTAAAAAAAAATCTCTAGATGATCTTAAAAATGAGAGCACTTGGGTATTGCAGGGACTGATGAGACTTGACATCCCATTTCGTTGTTGCGGTTCTCTCCAGGTTTTCATTGGTGACCACTGCCCTGTGGTTATGCTGTTGCCCTTATTCCAGACGTTTCCAAATAAGAACTGAAGAGGCAACTCATCTCCAGGCATCTCTAAAAAAAACACTCTTTACTTCTTTCAGTTCTACGATTCAGGACAGCCATCTGTCTGATACCAGTGATACTTCCGTAGGAGACATCATGTCTTTTGTCATCAAAGTAGTGTAGACTATTTTCTGTCTAAATGATTGAAATAATGCAGTTTACACTGGGAAGCTGTCACAGCTAAGGAAACATAGCAAATACATAAAGTGTCTTGGGCCCTACTCTAAAAATAGTTAAAGTTAGCAGGTATTTTTAGCTCTCTGAAATAAAATTAGAAGAAAACCTTTAACTTTACTGTTTTACACTGAAAGTGGCAGCTATTAAAGTATGCATTCATTTTTTCATATTGTGCCTTAAATGCAAATTTTATTTTCAGTTTGAACCATGAAATCACCTGGAAAACAAAGCTTTATTAAAGCTGTGATATGCTTGCATTGCTTGATGACCTCAAATTAGAATGGCAAGGAAAGGCTGTAACAGCTTCCAGTGTTCATCACAAGATCAAGATGTTTGTAAAGATGTTTTAACTCGGGGTTTGTCTAGTTAGTGGAAATGATTTTAATGAAACCCTTGACAGCTTTTGTCTGAAGATTTGACATTTGATGATGCTAAATGCAAAATAAGTTCCTTCTTATCAGTGCTCAAATATTAGCTTTAGTAATGCTTCCCTGATATGAGGGATATCACTGCATACTAAATCTTCTGCATTGTACTGCAATTCATGTTCCAGTGTAAAAGCTAAATGAAGACGAATAATTACTTCCATTATGCAATGATGGTGGACTGAAACATCAATTCTGTCCAAAAAAAGAACAAAGTGTGAGGTAGCAAATAAGTAGTTATGATATCAATAATATGTATGATCATCTACTTAAGTTCATGTAAATTTTTAGCATTAAAAAATGAAATATTGTTTTAAGCTGGATGGGGAAGATCTGCAACTGAAATGCACTGGCTCTGCTTCATTTGGTTTCCCAAAAACAGTGTCAGCACCATTCTATTTGATTTAATGCAGAAGACTAAGTACAAAGAATTGTAATTTTTTTAATACAATAATTCTTCAACTATTTCTGTTGTCAACAGGCTTGCATGAATAATATACATTCTACATAGGTGGAATTTCCAAAGGGATCTACAAATGTTCTGGAAAATTGTTAGGGATCTAAACTTGAAAAAGGCTGAATAAAATTGATCTGGTTTAACTATTGGTCCTGCAATGGTTAAAAAGTAAGGCAAGAATAAGTCTAACTACCAGAAAGTGTTTTTGCAAACATGTTGTTGTTCTTTTAAAGTACTGGTAAAAAAGATGCTGCAATCTCTAGACGTTTTCTAGTGCAGTGTTTTCCTATGCTTATATTTAGAAAGTTTTTCTGGAACTCCATTTTAATTTGTGAAAATTAAGCCTGCTTCTTCTTCCTGTCTTCCCAGTGTATATTTAGAACAACTGATGGGACCAATGACTGCAGGTGCCCATTTCTACAGAGTATAGGAGAAACCTAGTCAATAAATTTAGGCTAAGTGGACTACTAGCACAGGTAAGATGGATTCCAGTCAGGAAGGCTTTTCCAGAAAACAAACATGTCCTTAATGCATCTAATGAACAGTGCAGATGTGGGAGATGATGCTTCCTGTTCTCTGCAGATCATTGGTTTTATTAGCTTCCTAGCTATCCACAGTATTGCGGGTCATAAACTTAGGCAGCTTAAAATGCTGTTTGAAACTAGCTGAAAAAACCCTTGTAGATTCTCCTTTAATTAAACTCCTGTCAGAAGTATTCAGCCAATAAATTAATTTGGAATCTTATAAATAGCTCTGTCAATTAACTTCTTGCATCATACATTTAAAGATGTTAATCTTTCTTCACAAAGGTGCTTATTTCTCTTCAGTTAATGCTGCCATTTTCACACTTCATTCTTCTTTTTTTCTAGAATTCTCTTCCCATCTACCTTTTTATAATTTCCTTCTGTCTTTGTTTTAATCCAGTTCAGATTGTCTGTCATTAGCTTGAGCCTTGTTCCATCCCAGCTCTTTGAATTCCATTTTTCCCCTCTTCTTTTCCTGAGACCTTTCCACAGTCTTCATTTCTGCTATTTAATGCAGCACAATTAAAGTGGTCTATGTTGCTGGCTTGTTCTGAATTGCTTAACAACCCTCCTGCCTGTTTTGCTTTCTTAATCCCCAGTCTAGCTGTTGCCTTGACTGTATTTTTTTTCTCTTCCTGGCCCCAGGGCTAATTTGGTGTGTGAGGAGGTGCTGGAATGTTAATGTACGCAGCTGGAAAATACACCAAATACAGGTTCACCAAAACAGAAAAAGAAAAAAGAATCTGGCATGCAGAACACAGGCTCCATTATTCTGGAAACATAATATATCAGTCTGGACAACTCAATCATGAAATTAGCTTTGTCCTTTTCCTTTAATGCTTGCTGCTTTTTCATATTCTTCATGTTGCTTCAGTAGAACTAAGTTTGTGTTACTCAGAAGATTCAGAGCTGAAAGGCAGTTGTGTGAGGTAGGAAAGTAGTCTGAGGTAGAAGAGCTTCCCTTTGAGCATCTGGCAAATAGCTTAACACAAACTGAGCTTTCCATCCCATTGCAGGATGGTTTACTGCTTGCTTTCTTGAGAATCCTGTTGTTTTAGGTCACTGATTTACCCACTGCTCATCTTATACCAGAGGTTTTGGAGCTGTGTATTCTTCTAAACACTGGTTCTTTTCACATGTGTAATGAAGTGTACTTTATTTTTCTGAAAAATAGATACATATTCAGCTACATCTGTTTACTGCTCTTAAAAGTCCGAGGATGGACTCTTCTGTTGAGCTGGGTGAGCTTTGGATCAGGTATTTATATGGTATAGACCAGGATTGCTAAAGATAGTTGACAGGGAGACAAAGGAATAGTAGTCTCTTTTGGCCAGAGCACTAAGTGATTCAAGAATTCTCTTATTCTGCCTTTGAGCTACTTTGAGCAAGCCATAAACTGCTTTTGTGCCTTATTTTTCCTCTGTAGTTTTCTGTTGGTTCATTGGTTTTAACTTTCTGGTCTGGTTATCTTCTGGTTTTTCTTTTTTTTTCTTTTTTTTTTTCTGGAATAGTTCATACTTTAATCCTATTATCCTACACATCCACCATACACTATTAGTTCCTTGCTAACTACAGCAGCTGATAATCGGTACGACCAGCTCTCATGCAGAGTGATGAAAACACAATAAATGGAGCATGAGAAAATGTTTCAGGCATTTTAAGATAAGCCTAACTGCAGTAAGAGACTATAAAAACTATGTTGGTTGGAGAATTAGTTCAGGTAAAAAATAGTCTTTACTCAGTTAAGTAACATATGATTTTTTTGTTAATGGAGGCTATAAAAAAAGATCTTCTCAAGCACTGAGGGGCTTCTTTTGCAAGATGCACAGAACTGTCCTCTTCCAAGGAGGGAAGGAGGCTCACATGAATGTTTTTGACTGTAAATGGGACATGGGCTGGGTAAAATGAGCTGATCTAGGAAAAAGGAGGAGGTGAAAATACAAGGGGGCTCATCTTCCAAGTGTCTGCATGTCTTGAAATAGGATACTGGTATCTCCGAACATGTGTGCATGAATTCCTGACATTCTTGCTACTGTGCCCCCACCCCCCATACTCTGCCTTTCCTCCTGCTAATTAGCATCTCCATCTACTAATTGCTGAGTAAAGTTCCACTGATCTTGAATAAAAGGAGCCGAATCCGGTAGATTGGCATCATCCCACCTCAAATAGTGTGCAAATCTGCCTTCCCTTCAAAACTGTGGAAGCTAATACAGGGTTTGTATTGTTGGAGGGTACAGCCCATGAATTTCATCCAGTGTGCACCTTGCAGAGGTGTATAAATTGCTGGATTCTTACTATGTTTGATCTTGCCACCTCACAGCACGCTTCTGTTGTTAAACAAAATAATTTGCAAAGCTGAGTAGTTTGTTAAATAGCAGCATTAGTGGATTGTGGCAAGCAACCCTAGGACAGTATTAACTTTTAGTTTTGTGGCTGACTAGCTCAAACTGAGAGTGACTGATTTGTTGCAGGAAACTCCCTAGCAATTAAACTGCCACTAAGAAATGTGAACTTAACATTTTGATCCAACCTGTAGGAAAGTGAATTAATACACATTAATTCTCTTTAGTTATGGTTGCTTTCCATCCGCTGCACTTAGAATACCTGCCCTTCTCTCATGCATAAACCAATGTGCATAAGGTGGGATAAGGAGAGAGAAAGCAGACATTAGAGCTCATTCTTTCCCAACTCTGTTCCTTTCATCTCTAATATTGCCAATGCAGGTCCCTTCTGCACATCACAGAGGAAGGACTGTAAACTGTAAAACATCCCCCCACCCCCAAGAGAATATGTGCTTCTCCAGAAGATGGGGTAAATGTGATACGAGGGTTCTCTGATTCCAAAGATGTGCTAACACTGGAAGGCTTCCTCTGTTCTTTCTTGGCCAAGGACTGAACTGAGCTACAGCCAGACACTTGTGTTCTAGAAATGAGAGCTAGATTATTTTGGCAAAATGTCTATTGCCAGTAGTGGAAGCCCTAGGAACTTGTTATATCACTGGATATAATTGTGGACAGTAGGTAATATCAAGTAGGAAAGCCTGCAGTAATGGAAGCATAGATGTAATTTATGCACAGGTGAGAAATCAAACAGAACAGTGTATGTATGAAGCCATTATAAATTGCCTTTCTGGTGCAATACGTACATCAGTCAACAAGACTACAGTAATACTCAGTTCCTAACTCCTCAGTGAGCACCTCTGTCAGCTCATACATTTTTAAGGTAAGATTTGGTAGCAGTCTTTGTTTTTACCCTCCCCCCCCCCTCCCCCATCAGAAAAAGCACAAATTTGATAAAATGGAAAGACCTTTTTCTTAAAATCTCATGGGGGGGGGGAACCACCCCACAGAATGAAGTGCTTCCAATGACAAAAACTGTTGTGTCTGCACTCATATATGGAAGGGGGAAAGTAGTTGAGAAAGAACTTATTTAATTTCTCTGGAAATATTAGGATTTATTTATACAGGTCTATGACTCCAGAAGGGGATAAAAGTGCATTTCTACATTCCTAAGAAAAAGCAAGACAGAAGAATTTAATTAATCAAACTTTATTGATTTATTAAGCCTGCTTTCTGAGTACAATTCTTCATGTAGCAGAGGGCAGGTGAGAGTTTAAACAAATGCTTCATGCTGTAGCTCTCTGTGAAGGAAAATGCCTTAAATGGCTACAAACACTCAGTATACCTCTGCTGCTTCATTTGTCTCTTAAAAACATAAATTTTACATTTTGGCACTATGTAAAATAACAGTTCTAAGCAAGACAGACATAGCAAGAATTACAAAATGTGCATCTGTAAGGACCAGGCAAAACTTTCTGATCCAGTATTATAGCTGCCTGGGAAATTTCATTTCTATCTAGAAATCCAAAATAATTTAATTCTGTTTACAGAAATTCATTCCTGAAGTTGTTGAAAGCACAAGGCTCGCTACGGACTCTTGCTGGCAGAAGCATTAAGCATGGAAAAGAGTCTTCTCAAAACTGTGGAGGGAGCGCTCTGCCAGCATCCATAGGCAACAGGATGACATCAATTTTTGGCCAAGGCCTCATCTTGTATGCCTGCTATGTGATAGTCCGTAAGATAAGCAATGGCAAACTTCTTCTGTCACATTTGTGAGGTTATGTGACACATTCATGCAGGCCATGAGACCTCCCCACTATCATTCCCTTCTGAGGAATTACCCTGAACAGATCAGTCTGACCCAGATATATAGTGGAATCCAGACAAAAACTGAAAGCAAGGAAAAAGCAAGTCCTGTGTTTGTGATAGGATTTCATCCAACATGGCAGAGGTTTAGGATGAGGAGCAGGAGTGAGGAACAGGAATGATTCTTCTCCATTGTCCACAGGGTGGGCCTGAATGACTAGCTTAGGTACAAGTATCTCCACTTTTGGGAATGTGAATCCCACCCTTTTTGACAAAATTACATGGGGTTTTTTTTCCACTACACCCATTTCTTTCAAACAAAAATGTGCTTACAAGTTTATCGTGCATTCAACAATTTGTACAGATTAAAAAAAAACCCCAACATATTGCTTGTTTGAATGCCTGCATTTGGGTGTGAAAGACTGAATTTAAGGTACTTAAGAAGTCACCTAGGGCTGATGAAAAGGGCATCTATCATCTCAGGACACAATCTGGGACATCACCACACTAGCTGGGGCATCTGGTCCCAGGACAGATTTCAGACTCCTGTTTCCTATACAAGACATGCATTGTAGAAAAGGTGAAATACTACAGAGAAAGACATGAATTTAGCAGTCCATCACAAAACATCTGAATCACGGACTGTCATATGAGAAAAGAAATACCACGTAGCATCTGGCAGTACAGAACTAACACAGGGCACTGCTGAGACCTTGACTGCGAACACTCCCTACAACTGCAGGTTTTGGCAATTATAGAAGATTAATCTTAATGGGAAGAATATAAAGACAACTGTTAAAAAGTTAAGGGGAATGGTTAGCTTGTTTTATGAAAGGAAATGTTAAAAGCTGGGCTTGTTCATTCTTGCAAAATGAAGGCTAAGAATAATTTCTTTTTATAAAAACATGAAAGTGACATGCTAGGGAGGAAATGAGCCATTTAATCTGCAAGTCAGTATTGGTAGAAGAACACATGGATACAAAATTGCCATGAATAAATGTAGGTTAGAATTCAGAAGATGGATTCTAATCTCTGGAGGAATGAGGTCTGGGACAGCCATGTATGACAGGAATGCAAGTGGCTGGAGCTCTGAGATAGATTTGCCTAGGCCTTCTTGTACTGGGAGCTTCCCAAGTAAGACTGAAAACTTTTTAAACTCAAAAGGCTAGAATAGTTTATTTTTATAAACTAGAATAGTTTATTTTTTTAATATTGAAAACACAAAGGCACTAAGTAAACTAATGAAAAACAAAAAAGGTTTTGTACGTCATTTTCTTGCTTGTCCACTGCGTCTTAGTGGGGCAGGTCCTTGTTTCCAGCCAGCTCAATGACACTCTGAGTTGCAGAAATGTCTGCTCCACCCATCTGGTCTCAGGGAGGCTTTTTAGTTCCTTTGGGGGCTGGCCTGGGACATCGTCCTGTTCCTCACTGCAGTCTCCCAGCTCTTGCCTCTCCCATCCCAGAGCATCTCTCTCTACCAAAGCAGTAGGTCTCCAAGGAAGGTGCAAGCTTCCCCTTCTTGCAGGTTACAGTTTTCCAGTCAGTGTTTAAAGGAATATAATATTCAGCTGGCAAGATAAAACTGCAATGGACACCACCCACTACACCTGTGAAAGAAGTGACAATAAACTACCTCTCTAATTTAAAGGTAGAGTCAGATCATTTATGAAGTGGAAAATGAAATATGGCTGGCTGTAAAAACAGAGAAGCAGGCATGCTCATGCTGGAGGTCTCTGTCCACCACAGGTCAGAATGTGGCAGTAAGAACACAAGCTGATGCTTTCCCATGTTTCTGAATAAACGCTCAAACCAACATAATCGCTGAAGGTTCAGAAGGAACCTGTTGACATCTGTACTCAGTCCTGCCCACTATCTGCAACTGCTGTGTTTGGCTTGTTAATGAAATGCTTTCCTGTAACTGGGATGGGGTGAGTATGTTTCTGTCTGAATTCCCATCCCAATGTGAAGATGACTTTCAGTAATCTGGATCCCTCACCCAAGCAGTAAATGAATCAGACGTATATGAGGGAAACGATTTACCTTCCTCTAAAGGATATCTCATAACATGTGTGCAAGCAGAAACAAAGAGGTTGCATAAACAGTCTTACTTCTGGCACTCCCTTTGCCTTCACTATGTTCATCTCAAACATTATATTTTGACTCACTTAATGCAGATGAAATGTCCCATGTATATGCAGTGGAGAAGATAGGATGCTTCAAGCTTCCGGACAGAAAAAAAAATATTTTGAAAATAAACTGTTTGGGAGGAAACTTTAAAACCTTTTCCTGGTCCTTGAAGTTTCATAAAAGTTTGCCCGAGGCTCAGTGTTCAGCAGTATAGCTTTGTCCATCCTGCATTTCTGCGCAGTATGCTGCACGTCTCCTGCTGTCCACCATCAAAGAAGGGGTCGTCCTGTCCCTGTGGTCTGTGCAGAAGAAGACTAGGGAACCTTTGGGGAGCTCATATTTCTGGATCGTTGCTTTTAAAGTCCACTTCCTAACCCATAAACTTTTATGCCTCGCTCCCATGAGCAACCCCTTCACAAAATGGAATTTCATTTGTGATTTAGGACTGCGCGCATCACACAACCTGTCAGGGCCCCGAGGCTCTGCCGGGCCTGCCCGTCCCTGCCCGGTCTTCTGGGGCTCCCTCTGCCCAGCCCACGGCCCACAACACCGCGTCAGCCCCCCGGGACCCTCCGTCCCTGCCCAGTGATGCCGAAGCGGGTCGGGTCTCCAGCTCCCCACAGCCCGGCCCAGCCATGTCCCCCGCCGAGCTGGGCCCCCCCACGGCCCCACGGCCCATCCCTGGGAAGGCGCCCGATGCTCTGGGCTGGGGCGCTGGGATGGGCCCCGGCTGCCGGACCCTGGCCAGCCGCCCTGCAGGAGCCCTCCCCAGTTCCCGGCCACCCATCCATAGGGAGCTGGTGGCCCTCGCTGCCAGGGCCTGCACAGGATGGAGCCTAGGCCACAGGTGGACGCTTCTGTCAAATAGTGCTGAAAAAATTTTCACACTTAAATTGGTTTATACTGCTACAGAATCCTATTGACTCGACAGAATTCTTAGGTCAGGCTGTAGATTTGCCATTTAAGCTATCAATCAGCAATAAGGAGTTTAAATCAATACACCTTTAGTACTTCTAATCTAGCACTACAGTAATTCCAAATGTTATATGGAGTATTGTTTCATTGTAAACATTAGCTCTGTTAATTTCCTGGTGGGTATCGAGTCGGTGCAGAAAGTACCATAGTTATGAATCCAACTAGATTTGTTATGTTGGCCAGATTTTTTAATTAGTGTTTAAAATATTTACAAATCTTTCTTGCAAAATGATCCAGCATTTGATTTGTGTTCTTTTTAGTTATTTTTAGTTTTGATAACCTTTCACAATGAAGTGACTGGCTTGGTAAATGAGGGGAGAGCAGTGGATATTGTCTACCCTGATTTCAGCAAGGCTTTCTACATTGTCTCCCTTAAGAGCCTCATAGACAAGCTGATGAAGTACAGGCTGGATGAGCAGACAGTGAGGTGGATTGAAAACTGGCTGAGTGGCCATGCCCAGAGGGTGGTGATAGGTGTCATGAAGTCTAGTTGGAGGCCAGTGACTAGTGCTGTACCCCAGGGGTCAGTACTGGGTCCAGTCCTGTTTAACATCGTCATTAATGATCTGGGTGATGGGACAGAGCATACCCTCAGCAAGGTTGCAGACAACACCAAACTGGGAGGAGTGGCTGATACACCAGAGAGTCCTCAACAGGCTGGAGAAACGGGCTGACAGGAGCCTCATGAAGTTCAACAATGACAAGTGCAAAGTACAGACAGTCTCACGCACACTGATATTTTGATCCAGACCACCAGGAGACCAGTCCTAAACCAGCTACTCTACTCTCATACACACCCAGCATGAGGGCTGTAATTTCTAGAACATAGAGCTGATCATGGACAACGCTATGTATTTCCTGTCATTACCTAATTGTATGATTAGGGGGGAAATCAAGAATAATCCTTGTGGTTTGGTTTTGGTGTTCTTCATGTTATGGCCTGGAGCTAGGAAATCATTACTAGTTAGTGCTTGTGTAATAGTCACACGAGAGGGAGTAGAGCCTCCCACTTTCTGCAGTCTGTTTTGATGCACTGCTTCTAAGATGGAGGATGTTTCTTGATCACTGCAGTTAAATATGATTCCTCACACAATTGGGTTTTATATTGCACACAGACTGCTTGGCAATAAACTAGAGAAATAACATCATACTGCTAACATCCTGCTTCAATTTTCTTTGGAAAGAAAGTCTATTTAATCACAAAAGTAAATTCAGCCACATACCTACATTCCGTTTTGTACTGTGATATTTGTAGGATCATCACTGTGACCACTTGATGTATTTCTACAATCAGGAGAGAAAAAGAAATGCAAATCTGGTTAGGGGAAATGCAGGTTAAGAGTCACAACAGATTCAGAAAAATCTTTTCTCTCCCTCGGTAGCTCTAAAGCTTCAAAGCAACAACTGCAATTCCCAACCATACACTCCCCAAACAATTGCTTGCCCTCTGCAACAGTCCAAGGTCTTGGGAAATGTCTTGGGTTTATTTCTATGTCACCCAGAGAAGTCTTCATTCTTTTGGGCTACTTATGTGTCTCCACAGACTGTATTCATTGCTGTGCCTGAACTGGACAATCCTCAGTGTAACATCCAAGACATGTACTATATTGAAACATTCACCTAAAATTTTAACATCTCGTTTGGTTTTAGCCCCCCAAATGACTCATGTCAGTGGTACCCATTTTCTTTTCTCCTTGTCTGTTATGACATTTGTTCCTAGAATTAATAAAGTATTTGGGAATAGGAATATTATCACAACTTCCCATCCATGGTTACTATTTCTTCCCTCCATGCAAGTGATCTCAAAAGGGAGAGATCAAATTTATGGTTTTGTTCTATCCAGTATACCAAACACCCACGCTGAAACGATGATGCTATAGTATCTAGCAGTATATGTTTGGAGTTTATCTATCTGCATAGTGACATACACGAAAGCTGTTCAGGTAAGAACTCATTTGTGCTGGACTCAAAAATTCAGTCCTTGCTAGTCCTTGCTGGTCTTTGGACAATACCACTCTGTGCTGCCTCAGGAAAGAAAGAAGAAACATGGGTTTTCAACAGAAAAATCTAGAGTTTAATGCAACTGTTCTGTGACACTTTTTTTTCCCCTGCTTCCTTTACATTCTTTACTGTCCTTACCTGTTCTCCTCTTGTTGCTGGCAAGAATTGCTTGCAACTCTTCTTTTCCTTCCTCTTTCTAGTTTCAACTGCCCTTACTTTCGCTGCAGGTTTCACCCAGACCCTCTCAATCCCTTTCATGAGATGACAGGCAGTGCAGGAGGCTGGGATCATGTGCATAACAGTATCCTGCTGTGGCTCCTTGCTTCTTATTTGTTTTCCTCTGCTCTGGCATGGGTTCCTCCATATGCTGCAGTCTCTTTGGGGATGTCCCCACCTTTGTGTGGGTTGCCCAAGAGCTGCAGCCCCTCAGGGGTGTTCCTGCCCTGGCACGTTTTGCCACAACCACGGTCCCCTCAGAGTAGGGGGACTCCCATATCTCCTCTGGCATGGAGCGCTTCCTGCCAAGAGCATGCCTTCAGCCTTGTTCCCAGCAACGTCTTTTTCCACATCTCCTCCATGCTTCTCACGTGTCCCCTCCATTTCTGCTGCTCCCAGCAGCTGATGCCTTTTCTTTAAAATGTTTGCATAGAGGCACCCTGTGCTTCTCCAACAGCTGCAGTTTTAGGTCATGACAGGTTGCTCGCAGCAGTTTTGGAGCTGGCTACAAATGGCTATGATCAGCCCAGGACCGTTCATGGCCAGCTCCTACAAAGGGCCCCCTGTAGCCTCCTGCTGCCAAAACCTTCCCAGCCATGCCCATGTACCTCTCTTCAAGACATTAATTATTTTAGCCAAAAATCTACACTACTTCTGCTATTAGCTAAGAAAGTACTCCCATGGTCTTCAGCATCATAAACAATGGGTGGTTTCATGTTTTAAATGGCACCACAGCAAAGGACGATGTCTGCAGATGGGGAGAGCAGAAGCTGTGGTGTAAACAGGCACTGTCTCCACTGTACACCACCACAGGGTACATCTTTTCCACTCCATGGTCTAAGGACCTGAAACAGAAAAGGGTTTTTTGATCCAAGGTCCTGTGTTAGGTACTTATAAATGTTGTATTTTATGTCCATGGGCTTCGGCTAAGTGTTCTCTGTGTTTGTGCCTTGGCTGGACATCTCTTGTCAAGAGAAAGACAGGTTGGAAAAGGCTGAAGATGTTTCAAGATACTCTACAGATAACATTAAGCACTGCAAGTTGCTAAAACCTCTTCTCTCTTATCAGCTCACATTTTTAGTAAATGCTTGGAAAGTGCAAGCCAGCTATTTGAAGACACTTCTGAGAAGTGGTCGTTTACAGGCTTTAAAAGCTATCCAAAATATTACAGTTTTCTAGGATTCTGCTTTGTTGAGGGGTTCTATTTATATTTTGGGGGGTGACTAATCTATTTATTTGTGTACATTGGAAGAGAGGTGAGAGATGAGGGAATGAAAGAGAAACATTTTTCACTGTTATTGAAAGAACATGATAAAAAGAAGATAAAGCCTGTGTTATTGAAAAAGACCTGCAGGTATAATGGACACCCAGGCAGTTTATATTCACTAAATCACTAAAATGATAAAAGTGTCACTGCTAGGCTTTACTACAGAAATTAAAACCAAGATAGATCAGTTGAATCTCCCAGAAGGAGGCCAAAAGAATAAGAAAAAAATCCTTGAAGAAAACAATTCATATTGTAATTATTGAAGAACAAATGAAGAGGGGAGTCGGTTACCTGGTTAACTAGTCCTGTGAAATCATTCACAGCTGTTCATAGGTCCTTTTGTCACCAGCTCCTCTTCCTCCTCCTTTCTCTATTGGTCCTGTTCCAGCTCCCACCCTTTTCCATCCTGCATCCCATGGCCTCCCTAGCCCACACTGGCCATTCTGCCCCCCTTGCTCTGCCTTCCCTCTTCTCTATCTTCTCTTCTTGCTCTCCTTTACTCAGGGACCAGGTGGAGGGATGGAGCAACTGAGAGAGCTGCAGGGTTTCCAGGGGGTTGCATCTGCTGTTGGAAGACACTGAGGTTGAGGGTGTTTTCCTGTCTCTTCAGGGGATGGCAGGTAGCTCTGGATCAAATCCTGGGAATTGAACTACAAAGGAAAACCTGTAATGTGTTGCAAACTTTGTAGGTACTGCACTGTAAGCGTGCTGAGGATGGGGAAAGTGATGTTCTAGGGACAGCTGGGGGAAGTGCTGCATCCTGTGCAATGGTCTCCTTGGAGCAGTTTTGCAATGACGTATGTTAACATGAGTCTTTCCAAAAATATCTGGGAGGCCAAACATATCTGTGCCCTCAAAAAATAAAATGTTCCTTATCTATGAATCAGAGGAGATCTGGAGGTCATAACTGGAAAAACATTTGCTTAAAGAAGCAAAAATGTGCTAGAAACAAGAAAAAAAATCAGTGGGTATTTTAAAACATAGTATGGAAATTATGCTTTCTTTGTAATGTGCTTTGAGATCAGTAGGTAAGAATTGTGTACATAACTATCTAATATTCAACTATAAACCAGACCTTCTGGAACCAGCTGTCAGGGCTGCTGTCATGTTACCAGTAATTGTTCTTGCATTATTTACTTCTGAGAGCAAAAAATCGGCAGAGTCAAGTTCCCCTTAAAATTAATTATCGTAAACCTTAAAATAAAAAGTCAGAGTCTGATGATGAAACTGCTTACTGTTCAGAATGAAGACTAAAGTTCAAGCAGTTGCCAATGGGAACTGCAGAAGGGTTTAGATATTGGAGGAAAAGAGTGAATGATGTCAACACAGTCTGCTTTAAAAAAATCAGGATACATCTAGCCATAAGTAAAACCAAAGTAGTATGTAAGTCGGCAAAGTAAAATTCAAGTAATAAAAGACGCACTCAACATTGAAGGGTCAGATCTAGGATCAGCATTTACTTGTATAGAGGAGGAGTCTTGTGTAGACTTGCCAAATTACCAGTTTCATTCTTCTGCAAATGTTGGATTGGTTTTACAGGATTTTGAGGTTTCACCTAACCTGGTTTTAAATATCCCAAGAGAGGGGACTTTAATAATTTATTTTGGGGGATTTCCATAGAATAATAGACTTAATTTCAAGGAAATGTTATTTAGACTTTTTTCTGCAGTCACTTCTAGGGATTCAGAATTACTTGGTTTCTGCATCAGTTTATGTATTTTGGGACACCCTGTTTTATCTTTTTGGTTCAATAGAAACATCATGAATAGGATAAAACCAGAAGTCTGATTCCAGCTGCCCAATCAGTGGTATTTCTTAAGTGTGATAAAAGTATCACACAAGCATACCAAGCACAGAACAGGCAACACTATGCCCACAGGGAAGAGAAATAAGTCTGTGGCTCATAACGAACTATGGATATAGAACTGCTGCTCAGCTGGGCTCAGAGGTGACATTTTTTCAAAGCTTGGCTTAAATCCTGCAGATGAGAAGCATTTTCATATTAAGGCTAAGATAAGACGAAGGAACAATGTATCCCTGCTTTTGTGCCAAATCCATTTCTGCTTCCTCTGACCACTCTGGGGCTTGGAGGTACTAAGGAGAATACATACTTACAGAGGTCTCCTTGTACTTCTCAGGATATCAGCAATTAGATGGAAAGACTCCTGCATAGTTCCATAGACCATAGTGCCCATAATAAGTATGATCTTGGTTACTGTCATGACACCACTATATTTCTAGGTGAGTCAGGAAGAACAATAACTTCTATAAGAGTTGTCCTAGTCACTATTTCTTCTTCAATGATTTTTTTTACATTTTTTTTGGTGACACTGATCTATAAGGTTCAGATCTCAGACATGGAACACCTCGGTCTCTCTTAACCTGAGAATGATTTTATTGTATAAGTATTGCTACCAAACTAATTTCATTTTCTATCATTTTGCCTCATTCCCCAAAGCATTTACACACCCACATCCTACCACCTACTTTTTGTTCTGTGCCAACACAAGAATAATGGAATTTGAAAGCTAATTTTCTTTATTTATATTAGGCAGTAAAAAAGCAGCTAGAAAAAAAATCATGAAATCTTCATAGATACATTGTCCAAAAATACACAGAATTCAGTAAGGCTTTTCTTATCATACATTTATTTTAATGTATCAAATGTAGTTATGTTACAAGATATAATTTCTTCATAGTTAATAGGATTATTTCAGTCAATACTTTATCCTGCTTCATCTTATCATTTATCATTTTATTGATAAGCAGAGGCTTATGGGTTTTTCAGAAGAGTCTGAAAGCTTAGAACCTTTCCACTGTTCAAAGATCCTGACTTTAATAACATAATCACCATTTTAGCCAGTGATGGTATGGAGAGCTAGGATGGGGCTGCCAAAGACAGCAGGTGCTTTGACTCATTCACCTGTCTACTCACACTCGAATCACAAGCCATTACGTTACACGTCTACACACTGGTAGTTTAACCTCGCCCTAAGTGTATTATGTGCCTAATTCACTCAGATGCCAAGGGAAAATTACTAATGTGAAAGCCTGGAATTTGACTTTACAGTTAATGGCTACAATGGTGAGCCATACCATTGTAGGATGTTGTACCTCAGCCTCCTCTTACCCATTACCCAGATTTGCCTTAGCTCCATGTTGAATATTTGTGCCTGTAGTAGCCTGCGGAGCATGTCAGATGACTGAATATAGGTCACTTTAAGATGAAATTTTCTACTTTCTGAGCTCTCTTGACTATATGAGTTATATATCTAGAAGTATGGGAGACCTTTTGCAGCTGGAAGCTTGATGAAATACCTCATAACACCTTAAATGATGGCAGATACCTATGCTTACGCAATTAAATTCTACCCTAGATCTCCACTGATTATAGTAGGTGCTCACTCACAGACACTATCCTTAAACTGTGGGTATCCACCTTTAGTTATGCAAATGCACCAGAAAAAGGTACTAAGAAGGGTGGTACATGAAAACTTCATGATCAGTGTATCTGTAGTCAGAGCTCAAGGCTATGCCAACCAAAATCTTATTTTTAGAAAAGTCTGGCAAGATTCTGTACCTTCGAACCCAAATGACCAGCAATCACAAATACTCTGAGAAAATGAAGAAGAGAGTCACTGCTTCCAAGATTGTATTTGTGTCATAATAAGGTCCAGGTAGATGCCATTTACAAGATTATGTAACTGTAGGAGTAGTCAGCATAATAAAATGCTATTATCTCTTTTATTATTAAGCAAGTCAAATTACTGTTTATTCTCTAAAATCACATTTCAGAAGTTCATGATTGAAATGCTCAATAAATTTGCCCATTTTATTTTCAGTATACGTACATGCGTAGGGAAAATAACAGAAAGGTGTATGCTTGTTAAATCTGCAGCTGACTTTTAACTGCTTTTTCTCATCTTGGATAACCTTAGTAACTGAATAAATTCTTTCCTGTGTTTTTCATGTAATTGGAATAAAAATCTTTTGTCAGACATAAATGATTTATTTACAGTGTCTTATCACTGTGGGTGGCATTCATCTTCACTAACTTTAGCTTTCTACAACATTTAACATCTGAATTATTTTCCCTAGGTTACCTTTGTCAGTGGAGAAAAAATTGACACTTACGGCAGCTTGGTTTTATTTTCCTTAATTATAGGTGGACTTTGTAGTGACTAGCGCAGATATAATCTTCTGCATGGTAAAAATCTAAGATCTTTGTTGCCAACAAGGCACGTTCCCACCAGGACCAGAATGAGATGCCTTTAGGGAAACCTCAGCATGTTTAAAGAAAATGTTGTGTGTCAGGAATTCAGTCAACAGATACATGATTTCCTGATGTTGTTTCAGGACCAAGGTGCTCTCCTGTCAAGACACAAGGTCATTTCTTTTAGCTAAATGAAGATATGTAGCAGGTGCTCTTAAATTACTATCAGTCTGGAGATGAAACCAGCGCACTGGGTAGTTCTGTGTCACTGGCTGGTAAAGGAGCTGTGGGACCATGTCAGGGAAGAGTCTAAGCTTTACTATGTTTATTGACATGGAGGTAAAATTGATTTTCTTCTGCCTCAACTACAATTTTCCATAGTGATAGCTAACCTGAATTAGCTGTTTCAAAAGCAGTGTGTGGTTTTGTCTACTGATGACGCAGATTAAATATAAGGTGACAGCTATTATGTACTCAGACAAGTTGTATGCATTAATAATATGTTTGCCATTACCAGATAGCACATGCACTCTCTCAGGCCTGCATGAGTGATCTGACTACACTAATAGCTGTTTTGTTGTGACAAAAAAACCTCTTGATTTTTAAATTATTTAATATTTTCTCAGTAAACTGACTTTTACAGTTAATGTGCTTCTGATGTTCATATCCATCATTTCCTGGAAGCACAGAATTAAACCACGGAGGAGGATCCCAGTTCTCCTCTTATTTTCATGTATGTCACCATGGAATAGCTCCATATTCAAATGAAGTTCAGCTGCAACAGTGTAAAATGAGAACAACATAAGGAGGCCAGAAGTGTCCAGTTCAGTATGCATTTGCTTTCTATATCTCTCTCATGTGTGCTTTGACACAAAGGATTCCAGTTTCCTATCTTGCAATGAAATTAGTAAATGCAACATGGTCATTCCTTAATTTAAAAAAAAAAAAAAAAAAAAAAAAGTAATTTCTACTTTATGTAACAAACCACATTATTTTAAAGGTTATTTTCAGCGTTCAGTATTAGAAATGTAGTGGGAAAGGAGTTTCCCTCTTTAAGAATAAAGAAAATTTGTAGCCAATTTTTCTGTTGGATGCAGATTTTTCTCTGTATAATTAACATAAATTCACACACTATGTGCATGAAATGAAAATGTTACCAGAAAACTTTGGTATATATCATTCATAAAGATTAATTTTTTTCCTCACTAGATGTTTGACTCAAGCTGGCTATGTATTTCAAAGAAAATCTGTAGGGTTCAGTTATAGGGAATTTAGTTATTGGGCTTAAAAGTAGCTCATGGTCACAGGAGCATTCCAGATGCTTTTAGAAGGCCTTGAACAGAATAAACAAGAAGATAGAAAAAGAAAGATCCCGATTAGAAAAACACAGGTGCACATTCCACGATAAAGGGAACTTGGCACAAACAACCTCAATTCCGGGGCTTATCTCGACCAATTGGACTAAGACAAGTCCTGCATGCTCTAATTAATACGGCCAATTATGTCCTATGTTTATGCGCATGTACAGAGCGGGTATAACTAACTTTATCTTACGTTTGTGCGCGTGGACAGTACCAATGTAACCAATCACCGTTTATGCTTGTGCGCGTGGACACCAAATGCTTGCATGCAGCAACCAATCAGAGTTTCTAAACAACTTAGAGAATTGTATAAAAATGATCAGCTAAGCTCAATAAATTGGCGACTTTAATCATCATATTGGTGTTCGATCATCTGGGCCTCGCAGAAATAAACCCTAAACCCTACAAAAATCTTTCAGCAATGTTGAGGGACAAAGCTGAAGGATGTCCATTAACAATACGGTAAGAACTTCTCCAGACACCACAAGCTTTGCAGCAATGGCAGATGAGATGTTCTGGGGGATTTTTATGGTAAGGGCATGCTTTTTGTTATTTTATGAAGATCACAGTTCACACGTGATCAAGAGAAAGTGATTTTAGTAGTTAAATCTCCAAAGAATCCATCCTCTAGCTTAATTACTCCCAGCATTAACCAGACCTTCCTGGTGCTGCCCTTGAAATGTGGTATCATCCTTAGCTTTTCCATAATGTGCACAAGAAATTCTGGGCAAGTCATTTCACCTAAACTTCTCATGGAAAACTAAAAACTGCAAGTTTCTCATTTTCTGTGTATCTAATGTGAGACAGTAAGGTCTAATTTTCAGATAGATTAAGTCAATGGCAATTGCAAATGAAGTTGTCACATATAAAATGTGTCGAACAAGCTCATATGCTCTGAAAAATGAGCTTCTAATTATTTCCAAATTGAAATTAGTGAAAATATTGCGTCTCATTTTCTTCATACCTTAGTTCCAGAGCCATAAAACTGAGGTTCATATCACCTCATATCACCGCTCTGAAGTTTTCAAAATGTATTGTATTAGGGCATGGAGCTATCTACACAACAATAAGAAGAAAATAAGCATAACTGCTTATTAATTAGAATATAGTAACTATTCACTCTTGTGCAAGAAATGAAGGCTGGTGACCTTTTGATAATGTGCAGTCATATACTTACAGACAAAATTGTTAAAAAGACAATTCTGGCAATCTCCATTCTGTCACTTCCCTGCTTTTGAATACTCAGCTTTGTGATTCTAATCTTGTTCTTTTGATGTGGGGGTTGGGTTTTTTGTTCTGCAGTTTCAGCTGCTAAGACAATAGACTCTACTTAGTATGAAGCCTCTGTTTTCATATGATGACATGCTGGAGTTTTATGTCATCTTAGGACACAGTTTTAGTAAGAGACAAAGAAAGAAAACGGGGTCCTTTCTTTAGTACCCACGCAGACGAGATCACCTCCTTTTTGTTGTCCGAATGAGTGAGCAATTCTTTTGGGGGAATATAATTGTGTCCTCACAGGACAAGTGTTCTCTGGTAAATGGAAGTTCAAGAACATTGCTGGTTGGATTGGTTTTGTTTGTTTGATTGTTTTTGGTTTTTTCTCTTAGTTCAAGCACATGTACAGACTTGAGAGTATGGAACCTATCACTCATTGTCTGTTTTTTAATAATGTGGTTGTGTTATAATTTGTAATGTATAAAGTGATTAGAAAAACAAAATCTAGTGCTTTTCTCTCTGAGGTGTGTGCTCAAACCATTAGGGTGTAACTGAAGCTACATTTCATTTATTTTGAAGTTGTCCTGGTTTCACCTGGGATAGAGTTAATTGTCTTCCTAGTAGCTGGTATAGTGCTATGTTTTTGAGTTAGGTATGAGAATAATGTTGATAACACACTGATGTTTTCAGTTGTTGCTAAGTAATGTTTAGACTATAGTCAAGGATTTTTCAGCTTCTCATGCCCAGCCAGCGAGAAAGCTGGAGGGGCACAAGGAGTCGGCACAGGACACAGCCAGGGCACCTGCCCCAAACTGGCCAACGGGGTATTCCATACCATGGGACATCATGTCCAGTATATAAATTGAGGGGAGTGGGGGTGGGGGGATCACCGCTCAGGGACTAACTGGGCGTCAATCGGCGGGTGGTGAGCAATTACATTGTGCATCATTTGTATATTCCAATCCTTTTATTATTACTGAAGCCATTTTATTAGTGTTATCGTTATCATTATTAGTTTCTTCTTTTCTGTTCTATTAAATCGTTCTTATCTCAACCCACAAGTTTTACTACTTTTACTGATTTTCTCCCCCACCCCGCTGGGTGGGGGCGGAAGCGAGTGAGCAGCTGCATGGTGCTAATTGCTGGCTGGGGTTAAATCGTGACAGAAGTTCAAAAGGTTAGTTTTGAATTTGTTAACTAAATTATGATTTCAACTCTAGTCTCCCAGTGCTTGGGTCAGGGTTGTGATGTAAATGATGAGTTTTATTTCTTCCATCAGTCTTAAAAGAAAAAAGAATCTGCTGCCATTTTGACTGCAGACCGTGATCCTGCCACTCCATGTAAAGAGTCTTTGGAAATCATCTGGTGGATAAGACCAGGGAGGATTTGGTGTGAAGTGAGCTAGGACTGAGCTGCTCAGACGGGGCAGTTCTGAACAGACTTGCAGCCCCACAGGAACACTGAAGCAGAGCACAGATGCCTCTAGCATTCAGCTGAGACACATATTTAAGATATATATATAAGGTATCACCTGGGCCCAAATATTTAAATTCACCCCCAACTTTTCTCTCTCCATCTGTTTTGGATTTATTGTCCTCTCTTCTGTGCCATGAATTTGCAGCATTGCAGGTGGGTAAAATTTCCCAGACTTGCCAGCTGTAGGTCAAGTTGGCTGGAGACAAAACATCAGGTCTTCGGCAACCTCTGCTGATACTGTTGGCTCCACTAACCGCAGCAAGCAGGAGGGTGGGCTGTGAATCTAGGAGCCAGAGGTGCTTGTCACAGCCCGTAAGCAAAGAATGCTATCTTTGTATTAACTTAATTCTTACTGGTTTGTCTCATCCAGTGTAAGTCACTATAGTTTCAAAGGAGGTACAGCTGGCTTTTCTCAGTCCAGCAGTATAACAGTTTAGGCTGCCTACTTTAAAAAGTATTTCTCTTTGCTACTTTACAGTGGTCTTTAGCAAACAGCACACATTGCCGAGATAAATACATCTTTAAATCTTACTGAGTCAGTCAGAACTGCTTGCAGCTCTGAAGAAACACGTTATTTTGCATGTGATTGATAGCGATGTTTTTGGCCCATCTTTTCCACATGTCATTCACTACACTCATGACTTGCAGGCTGGATTTAGAAGAGTCCAATGTAGCTAATTGGAATCAATGTGTATACCCACATAAATTATTAACTGAATTTTGTTCAGGATAGTGAGTACTTTCAATCACAAATATTCAGGATGTACTGGTATCCTAGATACAAAAGGGGTTTAATGATGTCAATCGTAATTCATATTGAATCTTTCCATATAAAGCCCACACAAATAGTGAATAAAAAACCTATATTCCCCAGGCCCATTTCTGAAAGAATATAGTGATATAATGGCACTCTGATAAAAACGTTCCAGAAAAAGCAGCCAAAGGCATAATTTCTTCAAATTAATGGCATTCAACTTTGTTCCTTGTGGGGGGTTTTAGATCTTACTCTCAAATAAGTCATTGTACTAAAATTTCAGGTCATTGAAAAAACGTTGCTTTTATATCTGTTAGTTTCAGTCCCACACATGAACCCCATCAGTCTTAGTTACTTGTTAGGTATAATTAATTTTGAAAGTGCACTGTGCTGAATAAATCATATGACATATTACACACTTTACAGTTATTTGTATCCATCTTCCATTCACTCTTTTTTTTGTAAAGCAACATGTTAATCCATCCTAAGGAAAGAAGAAAAGGTCAAGAAAAACATCAATGACTGCAAAATAAAATTACCTTCTTAAAATAAAAGTGAGCCACAAGTTTCTGGCAGTAATCAGAGATATTTGACAGTGGAGCCTGAGAAGGAGAGGTCCAGGCACTTGGGAACAGGTCAGAGAACAGAGAACAAGTAAAAAAGGAGTCCTGAAGCAAGCTATTACTGAATATACTCTGAGAGAGGTTGCCTCTAAGAAGTCAGCATCCTGCATTTATTAAAGAAAGGATGAGCTTGCTAAACAGTCCATTTTTAATTTTAAAAGCACAATTTTAGGTATTCTTAAGCTCAGCTCAGCGTTACAAGCCTCTGACAAATTTGTCTCATGTCAATGACCCAAATTACATCAAATCCAGATCCTCACAAAAATTGAAAGGTATTTGGAGTGAAGATTCCAGCTCACATCCAGATCAAATTTGTCTGCAACCAATAAAAATAGCTTTGGGGCATTTCTCTCAAACAAACACCATATAAAAAGCTGCACTTCCATATAATTCTGGGTCAAGGAACAAACTATTTGCAATGACCCACCCATACTGGTTTATCAGGTCTGCAAGCTATGAAAAGCATGTGACGGCTCTGTAACAATGCAACTTCTCTGCCATTACATGATCAGACTGCAGCAAGTGGTGTTAGCAGGGGTAAGGGAACTAAAACCCCTGTATACCCCTAAGATAATTGACCCTGCCTCCTACAAGTGTATTGGTAATAATACTTCCACCAACTCTTTGCAGAGCCCCCTCCACAGGACTACATATACACGCACAGAACTGTCCCTTCTAAAAAGAGCTTCAAAGTTTGTGGCTCATAGAAATTTTCTAGCTTACAGTTTTCTTACAAAGCTCAAATTTAAACAAGCCTGCAGATTTATGTATATCTTTACACACCACTGTGCATTCCACTGAAACTGAGATTAAATACTGTGTGTATAGTTAAGCACATGTATAAAGTCTTCGTTATGACAAAACCTTGTTTATTTTTTCAGACTACTCTCTTGCTTTTTAAAGTAAGAGGCGGAGGTTGAAAGAGGGGGTTTAAATGGTTTAAAAGGGACATACATGAAACTGAGTTTTACTTTGAAATTTTGAATATTCTAAGATTCCTGTCTACATATCCATACAGTTTGAATAAAAGGAAATTGTCTTCTAAATTCCTTGACCAGAAACTGCAGAGCCTTGCATATCTTCATTGAGGTCTCTATTCCCTGTTGTGGGTAGGGTAAAAGGTGGTCCTTTCACTGTTTCTGGGTAAAAGGGTTAAAGCAGCATTTATGGTATCTGTTTAGCCGGGGACAAGAATTACTAGACATTAGAGGAGACAGCTGTAAGAGAAACCTTCAAAGCTCTCACGCTCATACATGGCTTACAAAAGGTCCTGGAGGCACAGACTGGATGACGAGGAGAGGTATTTTGGAGAGAAGATCCCAGGCCATGCATGAAGGAAACTGCTGTAATTTATAGGTTACATAAATACAGGTAGCCTGACTTTCTGTCAGACTTCACATCCTTCCTTAAAATGCCGTATCCTCACAGACGAAGGTCTCTAGCTGGCCTAAAAATCAATTGCAATATTTGATTTCCAGCCTGCAGGCAGCAATCACAGCAGCAGTGGAAGCAGCTCTATTGCAGCATTGCTAGTAGCCTGGCTGTTCACACCTAAGCCGGTCAGGAGAGGAGCTGGTTTTCCCCGTCCTTTTCTCCCACTTTTCTTAGTGCAGAGCTTGGAACATAGCCAAGCAGTGAGCCAGCGCCTGCCGGTCACAGTTCCCTCCCCAAGCCCTCCTGAGCTTCCCACCACACTGGTCTCCCTCTTGCTCGCAGTGGGTGAGGATTCCTGCAAATAGCGCAGTTTCCCAGTGATGAATCACTGCTCTGCCAGAACATTACAGGCTCTTTACTTTTTTGTTTCCTGTGAGTTTGTTTTCTTACAGTGTGTGATATGTATTTGTACAAAGTTAAACCCTCTTTGTTTTCTTGCAAGGTGTGTACGTATTTGTCCATATTTAATCCCTCTGCTTCTGCATAGGAGATCTGCTGGCAGATAGAAGGGGCAGAGAACAGCTAATGCCAAAATCCTTCCTGCACTTGGAAAGGGGCTGATTCACAGTAAAAAGGTCTGGATGCTGGACAAATGTGAAGCTTAATTGATTAACGTCAAATTGGTGTAGATAGACCTGTATCAGACTCTACCACCAGCTAAACACTATCAAGAAGAAGTAGGATTGAGGGTCAAAGACTATCCTGGGACATTTAACAGCCGAGGTTTAATAGGGTGTTAAAGCAGCTTAGATGCCACATTGACCACCCTCCACAGTTGCACTTTGCTACAAGTCTAAAAGCGGCTGATAGTCCCAGACCTCTGCTCTGACAGGTTCTGATATCTGGTGTTTTTTTCCAGTAGTCCCCATCTTTTAAAGCTCAAAGCTATTTGGTTTCACTTGCAGGGGAAGCGGTGAGTGGCTGAAGAAAACAGGCAAGAACATTGAACTGAAATCACTTTCCTTTATGATAATACTTAAATCAATCCTAAAGGATCTGCTGCAGAAAACGGACAACCGTCCTCACGTAGATGTCAGAATCAATACATTTTTTCAGGATGATGATGCACTTAACTTTGTTCATGTCCCTATTGAATGCAAGAATGTCTGCAAAGCAAGTGACCAGTAAGAACTAACCTCAATGTGTCTAAAATACACTGGAAACAATAAAATTATTTAAGTTACTGCTACTAGAGTTAGAGCTACTAGTTTGGACAATGTGTTTGGGGGCGATTCTATTCTTGGTACAAGAAATTTAAAATATCTGAAGAAAGGTTTATGTTTCCAGATAAGGATGCAATGTTAAAGGCAGAGAAAGAAGAATGGGCATTACCTTCAAAAGACATTTTGGAGGCAGGAATAAGTAACAGAGAGTAAAAGAACTGGTTTGGGGGGATTTCTGTTGCCAGTAAAATGTTGCACAGATAATAAAATTTAAAACTTTGACAGCTGTATTGAGGCAGTATCTCTGCTTGCATAGAAATTCTCCCAAGAAAAAAAAATGCATCTACTTTTCTTATTAATCTGAATTAAATTCTTGTGTTTAGAGGGCAATATGCAGTCTCGTCAGCCGCTGCGGGTGTGAGTCAGTCACAGTGTCTCTAGAGATCCTTTCTGCCGCATAATCCCACTGCAGCCTTGCTCAGGAACAGAGATTTTTTGCATAAGGGCTGCAGCACAGTTATTCTTTTTTTTTTTTTTGATGAAAATTTTAAGGAAATGTGCACAAACCTCTGGGCAAGTAATAAACTCTCACTCACATCAAGTAACTAATAAGCCATTTACCACTGTTAACGACTCATTGCACACCTTTATACAGAGATAGCTAAATCAAGTACAGGTCTTCTGTCTTAAATCTGTTGGTGTACAATTATCTGCTGAAGGAATAGAATCTGTTTTCAAAAGAATGATGAGGTAAGACCAGTTTTGAACCTTGCAAATGCAGATTTTTCCATTATAATTGTATATTTAGATAACCTTAGTTACAAAGGCCTGGGCTTCTAAAATGTGTAAGAGAGTGTGTATCTTCAAAGGAGGACAGATACAGAGACACCAAAAAAAAAAAAGGCTTCTGAAAAGCAGGCAGTCCTGTGGGCAGGGGGACTGAAGCTTCGTTTCCTGAGTTTCTGTGACCCGTGGTTATAATAGCCAATACCCAATTAAATGCAAATTCCAAGCCGGCCTACTCCTGGCACTGTGTGGGTCACAAGGTGTCTTTCCTGAGGTATCTGATGTCTAATAATATAGCTGATCTAACACTGCAGACTTCCTTCAGCAAGCCAAAGTCTTTGTCTTCTACTCTGCTGTTTAATCTCATGAACCATGCAAACTCTGTGTCCCATACCACCCTTCATAATGCTCAAATTTGGCTGAAATTAGCCAACAATTTCAGGAACTCTTGGTTGGAGTCCAGTAGACAGTTACGTAGCATGACTGCACATATACTATTTCCTTGGGAAAAAGCCAAAGCAATGTTGTACTTTTAATGACTTCTGGAAAAGCAATGTAATATGGCCTTTATAGTTCCTATATGATTCATCCTTTTTTAGCCGAGCACAAAACTATATTCAATTTACTTACATTTAAGGGGACTTTTTGTCAGAAGTAGGTTTGAATACCTGACCTGAGATAGAATTCTGGACTGATCTGTTGTTGTACTTCTGGTGTTCCTAACATTAAGCTGAATGCATGTATATGAAATAAGGGGATAGGTTTTCATAAGAAATAATAATTTTCTCTGACAGGGAGAAGGTTGGCATCTTTTTCCTGACATTGCATAGACAAATTATGAAAGTTACACAAATCAGAGCTTAAAGTTAGTTTATTCCTTTGCATTATGGAGAGGCTTATTCACGTACACTTAGTGAGATAATTCCCAGATTTTCTTAAATGACTGAGAGGTTTAATAGAAGCCTCATGGAAGCTGAATGAAATAAAAAGTAATTTATCACGTATAATATGCCACTATAACTCTTTTATACATCTTTAAATAACCAAACTGAAAAATGTTTGTGATCAATCTTCAAAATATGACTTCTCTGGAAGGAGTGCATGTTCCCATTTTTTTGGTTATTCACACCAAGACCTCTTAGGTGTTTCCATATACTCTCCATTCAACACTCTGTATTAGTCTATGGCCTATGCTGGACAATCAGCTGGTCTGTCCCTGTCATGTCATCTACCCACCAAGCAACTAGGTTTACATAAGTGTTAGCAGCCATAATTATTCTGACACTTCACACAGTCTTCTATTAGCTTTCCTACCCCCATCCCCCAATATACGATCCATCCATTTGGTTGCATGTTTTGTCCCTTGACTTTGAAGATGTTCAGCTGTCTGTCTGCTTTCTTCACAAATGTCTGGGTCTCACACTCCTACTTCATCAGACTCAGGCTTCATCATTCAGGCACCGAATTCTGAAGTGTGGTGGGTTCTATGCAGAACAGAAAGCAATTCAGCATTGCTGTGATTCATGAACTTCAAGCACATTTGTTGTTTTATTGATCTCAGTAAAAGCACACAGAAAGTAGCCAACTGCAGTGCTGACTCAGAGCCATAGACAGTACGTCAATTAAATGAAAACTTAAATGCTTTATAACAAAGTATTTAATTCCCATATTCCTCTAGGGACACCCAGGTCTGACAGTCACTCTTTCCTCTCATTATCTGCCTGCTTTCCTATTTAAAGAGTTCCCGCTATTCTATCAGCTGGAGCTAGCATTATCTTCACAGTCCACAAGTCAGTGAAAGTATGAGGAAAACCTAACTCAAAGCAGTAACCATAAACTGCCCTCTTTCTCAATAGCTGTTTCTAATATGCTATATATAATTGTAACCCTAATAATGCTGGTATTGAATTCTGAGATGCTTCAAGTTTTTATTCCTTTTTCTTTGGAAAGAAGAATGGTATGGAGGGGAAAGAGCAAGAACTTTGAAAGATTAAGAGTGTTTGTGAGGTTTGGAAAAAAAAAAGATACTCTGAACATTTGAATTTCTTTTTTCCCTGGAAAATAAGTGTTTTCAGATTTTGATTTGTCTAGAATTGCTGTCATCTAGAGCAGAAAATTCACTAATCCACTCCATATTGATGAATTATAACAATTTCATCAGCTAAAGATTCAGAAGGACCATGTATCTTCTCAGCTTTTCTCAGAACTTGTATTTCTTTCAAACAACCCAGACTCAGTTGTTCTGTGACTGTAATATTGTGCCTGATGGTTCTTTCACTTCACCTTTAACTCTGACACGTCTGCTTTTCACTTAGCATCTTTGGTTCCCTGAGGCGTGTCAAAGTGGGCTAGGGTCCCATGTCAGTGCCCAGCACTGTAGTTCCTGTGTGCCTTGTAACAAGCAAACAGCAAAGTAACAGATGATGGAAGTGGAAATGAGGGGCTTGCTGAG
>NW_010972787.1:9823649-9823912 GCF_000737465.1 Haliaeetus leucocephalus
TGTTGGAAAGATTGAGATGAAAGCCAAATATTGATCCAAAGCCCACAGATCCACTGTGTTTATCAATGTGTAAAGGATTTAGACAGTATAGCAACAGGCTTCTGAGAAATGTTTTATAGAGATTGATAGGCTCAATTCTGTTCTCACTTTTGCACAAGACTGGTCAAATATCCCGAAAGAAAATGTAATCCCTAGTTTGACATTATCTCTTCCCATGAAATGCATAGCATACTTTTAAGCATCAGGACAAATTACTCTAAAAT
>NW_010972787.1:9823922-9844581 GCF_000737465.1 Haliaeetus leucocephalus
TGTTATGGATACATGAAAAAAGGCTGGATTGCATTTTAGTTTAATTTAAAATAACCATGTTGTTATTGGATATATATGGAGTAATAAAAAATTAAGTATCCCAAACCAGTGATATATTACTTTATTTTTTAGTTGCTATCCTCTCTCCCACTGATTCAAAAAAATCATTAAAAAAGAGACATTTGTCTCAAAATGTCAAATTTCAGTGTTAAGGACTAATTTATGTCTACAATATAATATATGAAACATATTTGGGAATTCTATTCAAATGCTCTTACAGTGCCATCTGCTGAAAAGCAGGTAAGGCTACAAAGCATTTGGCAATTCATTCTTGCTAGGATATCTATAAATTCTTGGTCCATCCTGGTACTTTTCAGTTTTTTATCCCCTACTATATCGCAACACAAAATCTGTAGGGCCAGTACACGAGGAGCTATAAACACTGCATTTACCCATATCGTTAAATGTGTGGTATCACTGAAAGTTAAGCATGTACCTAACTGTTCAAATAAGAGGATGCTAGGATGCTTAAGGTTTAAATTGGTTTATGTATATGCACAGCTCAAGGGCTGGATATCAGCATCAAGATGTTTACCCTCTATCAGGTTGCCTCTGATAAAGCAGCCTAAATTTAATAAACACTATTATGTTTAAGAAAAAGTAAGCTGGTATGTGTTGGCTAATGAATTTTTAAATTTACTTCAATTCCCATATCTAGAAATGCTTCTCGGGCATGTGAATAATTCTTTTAAAATTAACAAGACAGACTGCATGGATTAAGGTAAGCTTTTGTAGCAGCCTGAACTTGGGGCATGTGATAACAGCCCACTTGTTTGAACTCAAAGTTTATTTCTTTTTTTTTCTTTTTTTAATCAGCAATTGATCTGCGTTTCAAATTGGTTCTTAATTACAGCTGAATATTTTTGTGCTATTTGCTGTGTTAAGGAGACTCATCCTTCATTATTTTTATACTTATTTATAACTTCCTCTGGTTTCTCAGTCCACATTGAATCAGATTTTCAACAGGTCTCACCTAAGATCTGGTCAACAAGCTCAAAGCTGTGTGCACATATCTCCACTAGAAATGCAGTGATTTTTTTGGTGTATGTATAGATGTATGGCATCCTGCAGCCCCAAATGATGTTTGAAAAGGCAGTGTATTTGGCATTATCCTCCTGCTTGAAAAGTTTGCAATGGTCATTTTGAGAAGTAACAAAAGCTATTCCAGTAATTAATCACAAGGTGCACACTGTCACATTGGGCATTTCGTAAATAACCAAGAGGCAGAAATTAATTTTCATAGGTTCTTCCATGAATAATTTAGACTTGTAAAAGCAAAGTCAATCAGTAACTTACTGAAAAAGATGGAATTTCAATTAACTCTCTCAACCAGCATGACTAATTCTACCCACAGTTCAACGGATATAGGACATGTACAAGTTTTGCTCATAAGTACTGAGCACTGTCTTAGGATGTCAGATGACAATGTTCAAAGGTGTTTGAATGATTTTTTGCTAGTAAGTCATATTAGGTGTGAATTGCCCAAGCTAAGCAAAAATTCCAGAGGCATGGATTTAAGCTTGTGTCTTCCTACTTTGCTTTTGGGGGGGTTTAAATTCATATGTAACTAGATTCAGAGACCTGAGCTAATTTCCCTAAATTCTTCCTATGATTACTGTAGTAAGATATGCTTACTCCAGAGGGTAAGTCAAAACAACTGGATTTCAACACCATTTCTTACCTGTGGTCTGGCAAGCCTCTTTCCCTCTTGTCTCTTCTCTGTTTCTTCACTTTGGAAGAAAATATAGGTAGATTAGCTTCTGGAGGCTAATATTAGGCTCTGTGAATGCACTTCAAACTCTGTCTTTCCCTGTGCCTTTTTCTGTTTAATGCTCTGGTAAACAGCATAACGATAAAACAGCACTTAGTGAGGTACAAAGAAGGTCTGGGGTATAATGCTCCTTATTTGTCTTATTACAGACTCTTTCAGTAGCTACTAACTTCCATACTGAAAAGAAATCACCAAAAAAAACCCTTTGGGGCAAGATATTCAAGGTATGTGCATAAGTATCTGGATGTTTTTGAAAAATTTGACAGATGCCTGTGTCTGTAGGCCCCTATTTAGTTGGACATTTGAATTCATTTTTCATAAAATTGTGTTCTAAATCAAGACGAAATACTGTGCGTTTTGCTGAACACATCACTGTCTTCAATACATAGAAAGATATCAGCAAAGGGACTTTGGGTCACATTAATCTGTTTACTGGAGATGGTGGGTATACCAGGGGTTCTATTTGTTAGGTTAAAGTTTTTTAATCAGGCCACTCTGTTTATTAACCATACCCTAAAAGAAGCCTGGCTGACTTCTAAGAAAGAAGTTAACCGACAACTGCTGCATATTCTGGGAGCTTTCTAAGGACTGTGAATTGACTATGTGGTTGCAACCAGCCTGATCCTGTTATCTTTCTCTGCTTGCAAAAATGGATTATTTCCAATGGCTTCATTTTGAAAAATGCCCTAACTTTTGTATTGTTGTTACAATAATAGTAACAAGAATAAGCTTGGCTGCCTACTTTGGCTCAGAGAAACAACAGAATTATCAATGCAACTGATGGAGAAAAAGAAACATTACTCCAGTGAACTCAAATCTCCCAAACACTGCAGTGTTTAAAGGGAAAAAAAGAAAACCAACCAAACAAATACTTCCCAAGTGTAACCATTGCTTAGCATGGTGTCAGAGCCTTACCATCTATTTTCATTTAGATGCAGTAACACAATTTTTGGCCAAGATCTAAAGCCCACTAAAATTTTTTGAACCAGATGCTGTTCTACTCAATTATTACTCTACAATGATCAAAGGCATTGACAGCTGATGTCCAGCTTTTCATCCACCAGTACCCCCAAGGCCTTCTCAGCAGGGCTGCTCTCAATCCCTTCATCCCCCAGCCTGTATTGATACTGGGGGTTGCCCCGACCCATGTGCAGGACCTTGCGCTTGGCCTTGTTGAACCTCATGGAGTTCACATGGGCCCACTTCTTGAGCTTGTCCAGGTCCCTCTCGAAGCCATCCCATCCGTCAGGCATGTCAACCGCACCTCTCAGCTTGGTGTCAGCTGCAAATTTGTTGAGGGTGCATTCGACCCCACTGTCTATGTCATTGATGAAGACATTAAACAGTACGGATCCCAATATGGACCCCTGAGGGATTGGTATATTCTAATAATTGACTATGTGCCCAAAAGTCTGTGTATCCTTGTGCTAACTGGAGGGTTTTGTTTAAAGATGCATTTCTCCAGTGTGATAGGGAAAAGATGTGGATCATTAGTAGAAGCAGGTGAAATGTATATTTTCAGACCTGATTTGGGGCTCATTATATTTGTTGTTAATACAGATCTGATTTACTAAAATTCTTAGTCGGCAGGGATTTATAACCAGCTGCTAAATAAGAGCTATCTGGGCACCTTGGGCCTTCACTCTGGCAGTGTTGCTGGGGATGTTATTGGCCTGGAATTCAGCTGGGCTTTGGGAAATGTCCATGGCTCCTCATCACACAAAGTGTGACTATACTAAGGACCCATGTTCAGAAAGGCTAAGAGGAAGACTAAGTCTATGGTTCGGTCTTTTACTTGAAGTCTGTGAATTTTTATAAACCTAAACCCCCAAATTTTATTTTTTATTTTTTAATGAAACAGTTACTTTGGCTAAGACTTCCCAGAAGAGCCAGAGGACTTTAGCTTTCCCATCAACAACCAGCCTGCTGTGTCCTCCCACATAATGTCCTGAGGTCACAGTCTCAGACTGTATCTCTTCCTGGGCATCCTCATTTATCTTATACAACATACAACTAGAGCATGCCTAAATAACATACTGCTTCCTGCCCCGATGTAAAAAGAGTAGAATTTAACTAAGAGCACATGCAGAATTTATTTCTAAAATTAGCTCTCAATCTTAAAAATTGAGCTCTCTGTTAAGGCACTAAAGAAAATGCTACTTCTCTATATCATCATATACTCAATTAGGAGCAAATTTAAATGCACACTAGTGAATATTCAGCCCCACTTACTGACTTGTCCCAAGTCATCTTGTACTGGCTTCAGCAGAATTTAAGGCATTTCATTGCTAACTAGATATTTACATATTCTGCAGAAGCAAGACCTCAATTTCAGTTGCAGAATCTGCATTTAGTGATGACAAAGCCAGACTCCTTCCTAAATTATAGGATATGTAGGCTCAATTTAGATATGCAGTTTTAGCAATAAAGAAGAAAGGGGCTTGGAGGGTGGAGAGGACTATGTTTGTTAAAATAGGACAGATGTGGTCTGTATAATTCCAGTCCCTGAACAAGGAATATGTCTTTGGCATGTCTTCATAAGAAATTTCAAGGTAAAACTCATTTAGCAAAACCAGTGTTTCCCAGCCTTCATGGGCATATTAAGCAAGTCCTACATTTTACACTATGCTTTACTCTATGTATTACCCTAAAAAGATGTATATCAACAGAAAGGAAAATGTGAAATCTGGTCATTACTAGCCAATGAAATTGAATTGGAATGATGGGTCTATACAGCAAGCTTTAACAACTTGTTGCCAAACATCTAAATTAATAAAATTAATATAAAAAAAACCCCTAGTGTACATGTTTTTAAAGCTTTTAAAAATGGTGAATTTTCCCCCTTTTTTTTTTTTTTCAGAATTCTTTTTCAGTGTACTGCCCAGCTCCTCATACATTTTCATAATAGAAATACTTAGCACTGCCATAACAGCTTATATTTTCCTGGCTGCATGCAAACAATTACTCATGTGCATCCATATTGACACAAATTAGGCCCACATGAAGCTTTATCACGCACATACAATTTCTCCGTCATTTAATCTCAGTCATAAATGACAACTTTGCAATTCTCTGCCTCTCTAAATCTGCATTTCTCATTGAATTTAAATGGATCTCAAATCTATAAATAACTACATCAACCCTTAATATTACATTCAATTACTTTGAGTTTGCTGCTGTTCACATGGCATTCATGCTGGTCTTTCATACTCTTTGCATTAGCAAACCTCTTCTTTCTAAAACAACCTCCTGTATTCATGATTAACAACTCAATCTGAGGTTGAATTTTTTAAGCTTTTTCTCTGATTTCTTAAAAAGGTACGACTGGTGATCTGTCGCTACAGCTTAACCATTGTTCTTTTAAACAAGACTTCATTTGGAGTCACAATGGTTAGAACTGGGTTTGAACAAAAATAGTTGGTCTGTTTTGCAGAATGCAAACTGCAATGTAGCACAGAATTATTGTGAGAATAATAGCATCTTATTACAAGCAGACAATGCATGTAGGTGCCCGGTAAGAGAGGGTCAGGCTGTGAAATGCTCATTTCAGACAGCTGCTGCTCCCCACTTGTAGCAAAACTGGCTTCATTGATTGTGCCTACAACAACGCTGTTATGGAGTGGCCCTGACCAGGGATGAGTTTTCTGTTTTATCTCTGTCTGTAGCAGCAGCCTCGGGGCTGGCTCTGGGGAAACACTGCAAGGAAACCTCCAGTGCTGATTGTGACACAAGGAAAGGTGCATTCTCATCGCCATGGGCTATGTGTTACACCCTGCTGCTGGGCAAGGAGCCTCTGTCTAGCCCCTCTGGGCTAATAAAAAATTCTGGACACTCAGCAGCTATGATTATGGGGGCAGAGTGCTGCCTAGCAGCTCCTCACTGTGAACTGCTGCAGGAGCAGGTGGGATTTAGTCTTGCAATAAGTTTGGACTGCTCACAGGGCAGTATAAATGTGCAGAGCCTAGTCTTCTCTGTGGCCTGTGTTTCAGGTCATTAATAACAGCCTGAGCATCCCTCTTGGGAAAAAATTAAGTGCTCCTTAATATGAATATTAGATTCACAGTTCAGATCTTAATAGGTAATGGAGGAAGATAAGATTAAAAGCAGACAAACTCAGAGGCTAATGTTAGTTCACATGGGCATAAGCAATTCTATTAAGGAACATAGACATGCTGGAAAGGACTATGAAGACCTGTCCAGATACTATCTGATAAAGGCCCGCAACATTCATTTAGAGACCAACTCTATGGAATAAGAGCCTCTATGCAATAGAGGAGTTGATAATAAGTGGCTTGCCCAGATACTCAACACATTGCAACTGCTACCTGCAAAGAAAATGGGTATTGTACTTCAAAAGCAGGGGATTGTTTCAAAATCATATTGAAATTAGGAAAGAACGAGATATTTGCACTCACTGGAAGGTATTATAAAAAGCAAAGGTGCAGCTAGACTAAAACACAGATTTTTAAATGGCTCTCCAAGGTTTCTTTGCTTTCTTCTTCTACTCACCAGTGCGTCATTTGTGCACAGATTCCCTTCTTGTTAGAGGTGTACATGTCCATGGTGGTCCATTGTGGTTAAGGCAAACAAAGCTGTTTCTACTTCACAGTAGGAAAAATTATAAAATAAAACCCTATTGTGACTGAGAGAGAAGGCAAGAGAGACCTTTGAGCTCCATTCTCTTTTCAGTGCCTGGTTTTTCTGGGTGGGGATTTCACAGTTCCTGCTAAACAGCATGCCTTGGCATATTGATGGGGAGACATATGTGCAGACCCATGTACTATTCATGTTCCACTTCAGATCTTTTCCAGGAGCATCAGTGGGGCCTAGACCTGCCACTGGTTTTGCTTCATTTCAGTGAAATTCATCTCTGTGTAAAGATGGGCAAACATGGCCCACTTAAAATTTTTTCTTTTACTCTAAACTGAAACCAAAAACAAATAAATGTGCTATGAGGAGAATGTTTCTCAAGGCGCCGTTCCCATAATGATTTATAAACAACTGTCCAATTTAAGCCAAGTGTGCTATGTGTTTGCTAAAAATATTTAAAAGATACCCTTGCTGTTACAGTAATTAAACATGCATGTGATGGAAAATAACAAATATACAAAAATAGCCGCAGTTACCCAAGATGACTTATAAATATAATAATGGAAGAGTTACATTTAATAAGTAAAACAGAATAGTGTGGTGACGGTGGGGCAAGAACATAAAATCCACAGAAAATACTGTGCTGTGCTAAAGAGTAACAAAAAACTTAGGTCTGAAGGACAGAAAATAATGAAGAGTAATACTGAATGAGAAAATAAAATATTGGTGAGCAAGAGACTTCAAATGCTGAAGGCTGCATTAACAGCATGATTATCCACAGCGATTACTGAATTTTCTTATAAATCTTCAGAATGCCAGCAGCATTTCATTTCTTAATATGACCAGCAGAGCATTGCACAGGAAGAGTGATCAGCCAACATTTTAGCTAGAGTAAAGGGGAGATAAGGTTCTGTACCACTTTCAGACACTTCTCCTGCAGGAATTGCATCATCAAACAGACATCTAAGGTGTGCAGGAATTTGTCTCCAGTACAGCCTTTAAGGAATAATAGGAAGGAATCCTAAAAGACTCTCAAAAATCATGATTTTCCCACAATATCAGATTTGTTTTAAAAAGTGTAGTTCTTTTCATTTATAGATTTTTTTTTTTGAAGTGCTATTTCCTTCCTGCTCAACGTGAATTTTTGACTAGAAGGAAAAAAATAACTACTTCCTATACCCAAATACAATATAATTATTTCCTTCCTCTTAGCACGCAGTATTAAAAAATAGGGATTTTTTTTTCTTAATGCAGATTTGTTTTGTGTGACTCATGGATCAGCAGGCCAAACTTCTGATGACTGAGATACTGTTAAATACTGAGCAAAAGCAAACTTGATAAGGTTTTATAAAGTAATCCATTTATGCCAGACAGTTGTAAATATTATTATGTATTCATCTTATAGTGATGGAAGAGTTCTGACTTACACAATCAAGATCTTCAAAATGACCAGGGTAAGGGGCGTTTATACCTCGCAATGATTTCCAGCTGCTTTGTTTTCTTCTTGTAGCTGTTCCTTTAACAAGTGTATGTAAGAAGTTTTAGTTCAGAGAATTAACATCAGAGGAGAGACAAACAAGTGATTCTTTATTGTTTCACCTTCCCTCCTTGAGCTTTGTGAGTGTTGCTACTGACACACCATTTAATTGTTATTATTCTGGGGAAAGATCTACCTAGATTAAATGTAAACTGTTATAACATTCTGGATATCACCAGACAGTGCCCATTTACATCACATGAGAATTTTTTTCCATATTTAAAGTCTTCAGTTCCTTAATTTCACCAATCCCTGTCTGAATAGACGAATTAGGACCAGGATCCATCCAGCTTTCAAGTTGGAAACACAAAAAAAACCCTGAAATTTCTCAGCTTCCAGGGTCAGAATAACCTCTTATTTTTGCATGTGCGTGTGATTGATGGCAGCACTGTGCTTTGGTTTAGCAAAAGTGAATACCTGCCTAGATACCCTTTTAAATATTACACAGCAGAAAGTTTATGGAGAAACCTGCTGAAAATGTGGAAGCTTTGATTCTGCAGAGCTTGATGTCACTGACTGCCTGGAGTCAGATGTGTCAGTTCTGCATTTCACTGTCAATTGAAACAAACCCAAAACTTAAGTGGAGTGAATTCCTCTTGTCTTCCTCTTGACATCATCTCAAACAGCTTTGGCATTTGTTTTTGCTTCAGAGAGAGAGAGAGACTTTTGGTGAGCTGCTGGTTAGAACACTGTTTTCCAACCTGTGGATTGCACTCCACTAAGGAGTTCCCACCAGTGATGAAGGGGAGATAAGGAGCAAAGCTCAGCTTACCCAGCTTTGCCAGGATCCTTAGTTCTACCCCCAACCAAAGCCGGGGTTCCTGTGCGAAGGCAGTGCTAGTGGCCCACAGTGTAGCCCAGGGCGGTGCAGAAGTGGCAGAAGTCAGAGGAAGGTGAGGAGGCAGCACTGAGAGGAACCAGAGTTTGGGATGTGGGGTCATCAGCCCAAGAAGGCAGTGCTGTGGCTTGAGCAAGGCACGGCAGCAGCCTTACCGGAGAGCGCAGGGAGCTCAGCATGGGACAACGGAGGAGACTCTGGCAGGGTCTAGATTAAAGCAGGTGGAGGCAGAAGCACTGAGACCTCCCTAACTGTGGTTGGCAACCACTAAGGTCAGTTACTCATATGGAATATGGAAGTGAAAAGGTTAAACCTTACTCCAAATTCAGGCAGGAGGATTTTACCCTGGGTCTCTAACTTCCCATCACTGTGTCCCACTCGACCAATCTAGTGCAGAAGAGTTATCTTTCACTGTGATGGATACATCCGTGGGAAGAGTTTTATTTTCAATAGTTTTGCATTTCGAGTTTCCCAGCTGGCTCCAGTATATGGCTACAGAGCTGGTTTCAGTAAGTAAGTGCCATCTGCCCAGGTTTTCCCAGGGCTGCCTCCAGCTTTGCATGAAATTTTAAAAGCTTTTTTAACTAGCCTGGTCCAAATACAGATTTTGCAAGTTTTATTCTGTGTTGTTTGGCTCAAGTTTGATACTCATGTTACTTTACTAGTTCAGTAGAGTTATATAAAATAAAAAGAAGGCATAAACAAGAAAAAAAAGAAGATGTTTCAAAATGGCATGAAAATCTGCAGCTTATAACTCCTCTAAAAAGGTACATTTTTCCATTGATTGCAAAGTTGGCTTCCCCAAAAGATTGCTATCTGAAAGACACAGGATTTTCCACGTCCCATGCCAGAGTGCACACGCAGTGGAAAGAATCCAGACATGGTGAAATATGTTGATTTAACAAACTGAAATAATATGGTGTGTCAGGACAGATAACAGGTGCAGTATTACAAAGAAACTCTCCAGCTAACTGTATTTTATCAGACTTTGAGAAGAGTGCACTTAAATGATCCAGCATGTTCCACGTACATGCTATGCACCAGCTCAAGTTACATACACGTAACTATGTTTTTTCTTGCACCAACTGAATGAGGCAGTTTGGGATAGATCTTTTAGAAAACTCTAAGAAAAAAGCACCTTTTCTTGCATTCAAAAAGAAACACAATAAAATTTTGAATATTCAGATTTCACTCAAAACTTGCAAAAATAAAATTCATTAGGCATTGTAATTCACTATCTAATATTGAATTAAAATATAGGTCCTGACACCAATGCTGGTTTATAAGACAAAAGATCTAATAAAATATTCTTGCATTCAGGCCAGTGCTGTAGGAACACACAGATTCTGTCTGTGTTCTCTGAGGATCAGGACTAGAACAAATTCCCCTCAGTCAGTTTTCTCAGTTTCTGGGACTAATTAAAAGCATATCTATATGAAAGCTCTGAGGCTGAAAGCCGAGGTCAGAACTGCAATGTGTTAGGCCAACTATACTTTCTTGTACTATATTTAAGTGTATCTACCATCCACACCCTTTATACATGTTCCTGTAGTGTTCACAATACTAAACAAAACCCAAAAGAGGAGCAACTGGCCTAGAAGATAAAAATAGCAAAACCAGTGAAATGGATTGATAAAGATCATGGCACAGAGGTTTCAGTCTGGTATACAGCAACTGACTTCGGAGTATGTCAAAGAATCTGAGCTGAGAGGCAAGACAGAAACTGCGAGAGCGATCACAGGGAGAACCCTGGGAAGGCTGAGTTTGTAATCAGTGCTTCAGAGAGGGGAAAGCAGGAATCAAGGGGGATTTTCACTCTACTTCTCAAAATATGAAGTGTGATAAAGACAAAGACCAAACTGCAATAAGAAAATGAATCCCTTCATAAACCTGGGGGAAAGATGGTGATCACAACAGAGGTCACTGTATCTGAGCACCCCTGAACCACATCTGGTCTGTAACACACAGGCTGCACTGTAAACCCTCTTACCCTTGGGAAAATGTTAATAGACACAATTATTAATTTTGACGAGTCTTGCATTTGCTGCGATGTCAGCAAAGGTCTGACATTAGGAACTTTATAGGCTTATTCTTAAAGGTGAGAGAAATTATGTCGCTTTGGCTCAAGACTTCTATATTGATGCATATTCTATCTATGCTGAGGCATTTTAGGTCCAGTGCTACATCTGGTATTTACCTACAGGTCAGGCTGTGAGCTCATCTGAGTAACTCACTTTTTCTGCCAATATGATTATTGCTAGTGATTTAAGCAAAGCTAGTAGGTAATAAGTTCTACAATACAAATAATAGTACTAATATCTCCTAGTCCTGAGCTCTGTACTCCATGTTAAGGACTGATTCTGAAAAAAAATGTCTCTTTTCTCACTTCTTAGTTCATTTGAAAACTCTTTTTCTTTCTGTCTTCCCTTGGATTTTATAGGCCTAAAAACTCCTATTAGGTTAGGAGTAATATGAAATGTAAAAAGCTTCAGAGTTCTCACTGGGAAAAAAAACCAGAAAGCTATTAACTTCCATGGAGTATTTTTTTCAATGTTTTTTACTGAAAAACTCTACAGAAGTAGAACATTAGAAAAAGAAGAAAAAATTGTTCCTATGGAAAACCATTTTTATCAAGTGCAGTACTTCTAACTAACTACAGATGTCAATTAACTGCAGTAAAAAATTGGCCCTGACAGAGGAGTTGCTCAAAGTAACTTTGAGGACAAAGTGGGTCTCAAAATTGTACATTATGTATTTGGAGCCTCACAAAACAGGCTTCAGTTAATGAGTTTATTCTCATTATTGTAATTTTCCCCTGCTTTATAAGCAGGTTACATTCTTATTCTTGTTGCATTGTTCAGCTGGCTTCAGCCCAGCTTGACATTTTGCTGCCTTTACCATCTTTTCTCCGCAACTTCTGATTGACTGTATTTTTTTTCTTCCTCCTCTCTCTTGCTTGCATCATTCTTCCCTGTTTGCAGTACAGGGTATTTATTATTGCTCTTTTACTTTTGAGCAATCCCTCTTGAATACATATTAGATGTTTTTTGATCCTTGCATTTTCTTTTTGCTGAGAGATGGCTGTCTCTTCAGTCACTTGCCACGGTCAGACAGATCCTTAGCAGACATAAAGGTGCGGAACTCCACTGCCTTCACTGGAATCACTCTGCTTTACACTAGCAGAGGATCTGGCTTAAAATCTAAAGATGCTTCTTGTGTTATACCTCAAAAGCAACATTGTTACTTTCTCTTCAGTTTAAAATCCTGTCTTTAAAGAAAAGGACCCTTGTCCCCTTTTAATAAACTATATATACTTTTAAAATGGAAAATGGATTTTACAAAATCTTTTTGGTTCCACTCACTTAGGTTGTCACATTTATATTTGGGAAGATCTGTAGAGACTTTTGATAGGAGATAAAATGAAACCATGTACTCTAACTGAAATAGTCCTTGTGGCTTGTGAAATCAATAGATTGAAAGATCTGTCAGATCACAGGAATACAGTTCAGGAGACAGCCAAGTTTCTGCTGCTCTGTACCTTCATACTGTTAAAATTACTGTAGGAATATAAAACACAGTCTGGAACAAGCACCAAAAGCTCATTACAAGTGAGCTGAAATGCACTTTTGAACCCTGTGGAAAGGGTGACATTTGACATTATTCCTGTAACACAGACAAGGGTTTCAATGATTGCACTAGCACTTCCTAACTTATCTTTGGGGTGGAAAACCAATTTCCAAACTGCATTCACTGTTGTTTCAAACACAAAGGCCTCTCTAGTGAACTTAATAACCTTCTCCAAAGGTGTGTAGCTTTGTATCGTGGCATTACAGCACTAAGGTTCTCATTTTCCACCGTTCAGGGGACGTAAGCATTAATAGGGGCAAAAATCTTTGAAAACTTGTCTAGCCTTTCCCCATTAAAAGAGCGAGGACAGAAAATGTTAGGAGTTCAGCTCTGAACCAGAAGAGTAGAGTGATTTCAAACATGCCAGAGAAAGGAGGATGAAGAATTGCAGTATTCTGCTGATAAATAGGAGAGCAGTGCACCATGACTGAAGTCTCCCTGCCCTCTGGGGAGATGTCCACATGGCATCCCTGTGCTTCACACATGGCCTTCCCCAAGATGATGTGAAGCTTTGTTGTCTCATGTTTGCATGCCCCAAGAAGGGACCTTGGTTACGTTCCTTTCTGGGCCTTGACCCATTGATCAAATTAGCTGTAGGTAAGCCCTTACCCACTATCATTGGAAGTGATACTCACCACCCCAATGCATCCCCCTGTAAACCATTGCTTTTGTTTCTGGAGGACTGGACAATGGAGTACTCATTTCCCTGGAGAGTCTGGTAACATTCCTGTGGTCTCCTATTATGGACACCACAGAGAATTCCCTTACTCTTCGTTATGCCATCAGGTTTTAAATAATTCATATTTATAAAATTCCTCTGATGAGGGAATACTACATAAATCTGAATTAATAAATACTTTATCGGCATATCTAATTTTTTTCCCTTCTGTCCTGCAGCCAGGAAAACACCATTAGAAAAATACAGGACCACCCTATTTCCCACAGGGCTGAAATAAGAGGTATTGCTCCCCTCCTGCCTATTTTGAGTGCTTTCAACTGCCAGCCATGCAAAATTGTGTTTGCCTGTTCCTTAAGCAGCACAGCATAGCTGCAAGGGTCACCTCAAAAGCTCTGTGATACCATAATTCAGTTGTTAGTTGCACCCAAGGTCCTTATATTTAGCTTTGCCTGTACTACTAACAGGGCTGCTTTTTGGTCTTCCAGGAGAGTAGCACACCTATGACCATAAGAATAAACTTTCTCTTCCCAAAGGTAGGCTAGTTGTTACATTTGCACTAATAGCAACATATAAAATAAGATACTAGCAAATCAAATCTGGGTTCGACCAACAGCATACCACAATGTGGCAATAGTAATGGCATACAGCAGTGGTTCTGTCTAGCCTTGGACTGGAATAGTGTAAATCATAATTAAAATACTTCTTTTAAAAATCTATTTCATGATCACATCACCAAAATGTGATTTCTTGCCTGGCACTTCCTCCATTAGGTATTTTATGCAGGCTGAGGGATAAATGGAAACAAGAACAACAGACACTTAGCTTAATGTGCAGGACCACCCTGTGACACTTCAGCTGTCTGTCACGGATAAACCTTTTAATCTCCTGGACATCCTTAGCACCATCTCCAAACTGGGCAATGACAACAACTGCCATCAGCATTCTGCAGTACAACACAGTAGAAAAATCATTGAATATGGGACTTGACAATGAAAGCTGATGTGTACCTAGATCTTTCCATAACAGAATCATATGCATGGACCTTTTTTTTTTTTTTTTAAAACTTACCTGTCTTAGTAAGAATAACACTGTGGTAGAATATGCATTTTTACATTGTGGCATCTAAGATTTTTAGTAACAAATTTTATTTCCCTTGCAAGTTATGTAAACTGCTAGCAAACAGATGTCTTCAGATGCTCTTACTAAATTCAGGGGAATTTACTGGTAGGGATTTCCTAATGTTAGGTCAGAATTGTCTTCATCTTAACATGCTCCATTTTTTAAAACATTTTAGTAGTAGTACATTTTTAATAATACTTTGGTACCTTGTATTGATGGTCAAGCAATTTGCTTCCTTAAACCAGAGCTCTTGGAAAGCATGTTATGCACATTTCTTATGCCACAGTACAGAAAATGCTTGGGTCAGCTGTATCATCTCAGATAACAGTAAAAGACTGGGTGAATTCTGCAGAATTGATAGAATTTATCCTGAATGTGCTGTGAACAAAGAAGGACTTTCAGTTCCATCTGTTTGGCATTCTCTGTGGTTTCCATAAAGGTTTAAAACCCCTTTTATTACTTAATTCAAACAACTGTAGGCTTTTACCCAAACTGAAATACATTATGACTGGTCTGTGGACATATGTTTGGGCATATATTATGCATTACATAATCTTCCACCAATAAAACTTCTTTCATGCTAAAGTGCATTAGTATCTGTTAGCCATAATCGGTTTTGGCCTATCTGGGTGTTATTTGCTGGGAATGAGCTCTTCCCAGGCTGTGCAGCTGCATTCCTTGAGTGCCAGATTGGAGGCTGGCTGGGTAGTAACCTGATCAGTGCTTTGTCACATAAAGGACCATGGCCAGATAAATTAGAGAAAGGCAAGGCCTTACCTGCCACTATCTCATGTTATGCAGTAACTGTCAGATCTGATGCATACTTTTTCATCTTGGAAGCAAAAGTATCACACTGTCTTTCAGTCCCATATAGGCAAAATTGTCCGTATCTTGGCACTTCCTTCCTGCAGACTGTCATAATCAGAACAAATCAAACAAAGCAATACATATATATGTCCTTCACAGACCCCTGGTTTCCACAAACATAAATACTCAGTGTGTTCTCTGCTGCTCTGTTCTTATCCTGTTTTGTTTAGGTGGGAGGACCGCAGCAAATATAACTACCCTAACCTGTTTTGTACTCTGAGGAAAACCAGCAAAATTTACTGTGCCATAGGGTCCATGAAAAAGGAAGCCAAAATTGGGGACTTTTTCCTTTGGGGGAGAAGGTGAGAGCACATGCGCTCTGAGGTAATGCTGGGAAAAGCTGCCCATTCTCAGAAACTTCCCTAGCATGCCAGAAAACAAGGTACGAGATGAATGTCTATCCCTCTTCTGTCACCCACACTTAGGGGATGGCACGTTTACCTTTCTCTCACTGTTACATAGTGCTGAGGCTGTGACATCCCAACACAAGCACTATCCCCTCACCAGGCGGCTGCCTGACATCAAGACTGCTGACAAAAGCAAAATAGTCTGGAATTCCGTAAGAGGCGGTCTGGGCATTGTCACCCCCCGTGTTACTCCAGTACTGCCCATAAACCCAGTGCTTTTGTTGCAGTTTTCCTTCCAAGTAAGTGGAGAACCATGACAACCTATATGGAATATGGATCTATTTGCATTTGATAAAGCCAGTGACATTTTAGTTGAAGGCTGTTTTAAGATAACAGTCTTACATATGGCCCATATAGGCTGAATCACGTAAGAATACATAAACAATCTGCTAGACTACATTCATGAAGCATTTGAAAGAAAAGGTGTTTGTGTGTATGTACGTGAAAGGGCATTGAAATAAAACAGTGGGATTTCAATCAGGAGAGTCAGTTTTCATAAAGACAAAGGGATTTAGTTATCATAGATATTTTTCTATATCAAGTTAAAAGGTTTCAGAAGTAGGTTTTCTTTCTAACAACTCTGCAGATGAGTGTTTTAAATCCTAGGAATATGGGGTGAATTCTTGACCTCAGTAGGTGGTTTGCCCTTGACTTCAAAGGAGATGGGACATGATTCACAGACACTTGAAGAACAAAGAATCTCTTAAGTCAAAAAATGTGCCTTATAGCCTCAATATTTTCTTAAGACTATGCTTTCTAATATTATTTATCAAATTAATTTAAAAGCCATGAGGTGAAAAGATATCTATTGACTGTTTTCCATATCCTTCAAGATCTGACAGGTTATTTTTCCTGTATTTTTTTTAAACTGTATTTTCTGAATTTTTCTTATTGCTCATTGTTGCAGCACTGTGCAAGGAAGATACTTCCTTTCCTTTTCAAGACTGCACTTCAAATATTTATCCTGTAGTTACTGTTTATCCTAGCTACCTGTACTTGACACTTTATTTTCCCCTTCATTGCCTGAAATCCCAGTATTTTGTCAATGCTAAGAATGAAGACAACTGCTCAGAACATCAGCTGCCATTAATTAACCTTGATTTCAGGGCAACTATGCTTTTTTGTGCTGGTGAATCATAAGGCCTCAGTTTTCACCAATGATCAAAATCACATCCTAATAGAAATTAGGGACAAAACTCTTGCAAATTTAACTTAAAATTACTTTAGGGGAGGAGGAATGCTTCAAAGTGAAACCTTATACAGACATTCAAAGTGCTGCATGACAAAATATTTGGAAATGTATGTAATTTGTGATTATATCACATGTAAAGTTGTATCAGATCTGATGGACCTCCAGATCCTTTTCCATGTTACAGATATCTGCATTTTGGGGTTTTTTTAATAAAATGATGTCTTGTTTAATTTAAAACAGTGTGATTATTCTCTTGAATAGAAAGTGTGGTAGAATTACACTTTTTCTTTACAAAATACTGCACATTTAGAAAATCAGTTACCCAGTCTATCTTGGCAAATATTTAATAACTTCTGGTTGAAATTGGACATTACATATGATTCCAGTAAAGATCACCATGGGAACATTTAATTTTTTATGACTGTGATAGGTTGGGGGGAAGGGGCTTAGCCATCAAAGTATAACAGAGTATTACTAAATCTTAAGCACTGTAAAATTCTCTTTAATTATGTTAAAATACAAAGGTCAATTCTGACTTTAAAATAAATGATAAATTTAATCTTTATTATAACTCTATGGAACTGCATGAGAAAAAGAAGAAATGTGGTATGGGGAAGACAAGAGAAAGAAAACTAACTGAAGCAAAGCAAAGTACTTCTAATGTGTAAAATCTATTGGAGCATATTTTATAGAAGTTTGACATATGGATTAAATTTTTATTCTACTGTTTAACTTGCTAGACTCCTTTTCTGACAAGATGCTGAAAATCTGTAACATCTAAATCTATGAAATACAATCTAGTATTTATACAGTCAGTATATTCTGTTAAATTAATGTTTACAATAAATGCTAATATTCCAAGCTGTTGTGACGGTACTAAAAGTAACTACATTTTTTTCTGCCAGATTCCTTCTGATAGATGTACTATCTATCATACATATGGAGCCAATTTCTACTTTAACAGGTAACAAAAAGCCCCATGGCTCTAGTGAAGTTACAGGAATGTAAAAGTCAATATCTGACGTATTAGATATTTTATTTATAAAACAGAATCTGGGCTTGTTTCTCTTCTATCTTGTGGCTTGAATAGTCATTTATATGTGTTTGAAGTGGCTATAAAATATTTACAAATCGAGATCATTATTTCCAGTTCCACACATTGGGCTGTACAGTTTACATGCAGGGAAATGACAGCCTGTGATACTAGACAGTGATGAAGCTGGCATACCTACAAACAGCTACCTTCTAACACGTACTGTTTCCTAATGCCACCAAGAATCTTTAAACAGAGTGCTTCAGCATTTGCTAGGTCTCTCAACATACTTTTTCGTTACTGTATTTTATGTAACTGTGGTTGGAAGCACTTAGAAACTGTTCAAAGAAATGTCTTTACAGTATTCATGTTCTGGATGCTGACAGATTATATCTGAAAACCAGTTGCTGACTACAGTTCACACCTGCATCACTCAACATTATCCACCTGTCTGTGAATCTGTCTGTCTATGTATTAAGAATTTGTTTATGGTCAAAGAAATGTAACTGTCAGTTCATTATGTAAATATTTCTATATTTTTGCTAGTGAATACAAACATTTTAGTAAAGACTCTAAGGTTTCCACAACATGTCAGAAATTTCCTTCTGAGTCATTTGCCTGTCTGATAACACCCCACTGCAACCTGTCTGGGTCCTTCATTAGGATTAGCGTTAGTTACAAGTAACTGTTGTCAGAGATTTTGATCTGCAGTGAATGCAGTCTAAGCAGACTGCCGAGTAAGCATAGAATCACAGAATTACAGAATAGTTTGGGTTGGAAGAGACCTATAAAGGTCATCTAGTCCAACCCCCCTGCAATGAGCAGGGACATCTTTAACTAGATCAGGTTGCTCAGAACCCCGTCCAACCTGACCTTGAACATTTCCAGGGATGGGGCATCTACCACCTCTCTGGACAACCCGTTCCAGTGTCTCTTCACCCTCATGGTAAAAAATTTCTTCCTTATATCTAGTCTGAATCTACCTTCTTTTACTTTAAAACCATTACCCCATGTCCTATCACAATAGGCCCTGCTACAAAGTTTGCCACCATCTTTCTTATAAGCCCCCTTTAAGTATTGAAAGGCTGCCATAAGGTCTCTGCAGAGCCTTCTCATCTCCAGGCTGAACAACCCCAACTTGCTCAGCCCTTCCTAATAGGAGACGTGTTCAGTCCCTCTGATCATTTCCATGGCCCTCCTCTGGACTCTCTCCAACAGGCCCATGTCTTTCCTCTACTGAGGACCCCAGAGCTGGACGCAGTACTGCAGGTGGGCTCTCATGAAAGCAGAGTAGAGCGGCAGAATCCCCTCACTCAACCTGCTGGCCACGCTGCTTTTGATGCAGCCCAGGATACAGTTGGCTTTCTGGGCTGTGAGACGCATTGACAGCTGATGTCCAGCTTTTCATCCACCAGTACCCCCAAGGCCTTCTCAGCAGGGCTGCTCTCAATCCCTTCATCCCCCAGCCTGTATTGATACTGGGGGTTGCCCCGACCCATGTGCAGGACCTTGCGCTTGGCCTTGTTGAACTTCATGGAGTTCACATGGGCCCACTTCTTGAGCTTGTCCAGGTCCCTCTCGAAGCCATCCCATCCGTCAGGCATGTCAACCGCACCTCTCAGCTTGGTGTCAGCTGCAAATTTGTTGAGGGTGCATTCGACCCCACTGTCTATGTCATTGATGAAGACATTAAACAGTACGGATCCCAATATGGACCCCTGAGGGATTGGTATATTCTAATTCCTCAAAACACATTGAATTTAAGACTCCCAAAAGATGTATCCTTCTGTAGGATGGCAAAGAGCCTGATTCTGAGTGGGACCTTTGGGTGCCAGAACAACCCAGACAGTGCTGCACAAAGTGCAGTTTTACTTGTTTTTTAATATCACTTGCTGGTTGGTTGGTTAGTTGGTTGGTTTACTCCTTATTGGCTTTTTCACATAATTGCTTTTTTCCCACTTTTCTGAAATAGCTGCTTTTAAATTAGACTTATATCACCGCATTTTTTTTTGTTCTTCATCACCAAAATGTGAAGCTGTTGTATGATGCACCTAGGAAAATGTTCTTCCCGTGAGTTAATTGGTCCTTCTGGTCTTGTATCATGTTCTTCTAAATGCTTTACAACATAAACCAACATCGGTCTTGACCATCTATACTTCACCTGTCCCCTGTGTCAGGAATGATTCACAGTCTCAGGAAATGGGACTCTGCCTACATAAGGAAAACAAAAAGGCTCCCTTTTTTCCCCTCAAGGAACAGTATTAGTGTAAAATGTATATTCTGTAAAGTCATAAGATTTGAGCACAGGAAATGTTGTTTTATGGATTGAAAAAAAGATGGGCTTTAATATCTAACAGTGCTAAATGATTGGAGTGCTCATCTGTTGACTGTTAGACCAAATCAGTTTTCAGAGTGTCCAGCTGTGGATATAAATGGGCTTTAATGTTTTTATTGATGAGACAGTGGGCAGAGCAATGCTGCTATACAAAAGGAGGGCCTTTGATTGTGTTGCTGGTGTCTGAGTTTCTCTGCAGAGTGAGTAGCAGGATTTAATGTGATTAGAGATTTGCGCCTGGCATTGAGCCTGAACACAAAACCACAGGCATTCATTCTGCCCCAGCAAATACCGGTTCAGAGTTCAGAAACTATCAGCACCTAGGGGAGTAGAAAATAGGTATCAGGTCTGGGCTGCAGAATTGGATAATGGCAGAGCAAAGCAACACAACTATTTTGGACCACTGCTTACGCATTGCTCAGGCATAGGTTGTTACCAACCAGCTGAAGAATTGTGCCTGTCTACCAAATGCAGAGCAGAGTTTCTCAGAAGTATTTAAATCTGAATTGTGCTTTTTGTCCTTGTCTGGTGAACTGCAGGTTGGGCCACGTATCTCCATCTCACATGCTCCCTTCTGCTGCAGGGAGGTAGGTTTCTGCAGACC
>NW_010972787.1:9844614-9908495 GCF_000737465.1 Haliaeetus leucocephalus
TTTTTTTTTTTTCTTTTTTTCCCCCACAGAAATGGGGAAGATTTAAAACTGGCTGGGTAAACAGCTGGCATGAAGATTCCTTCCACAGAAGGGCCTGGAACAAATTGCCCACCAATGACTGAGCAATAGTGAGCAGAGCTTTTTGGCGAACAGCCTCTGCAAAAGGAAATTGAAATTAAAAAGCTTTTCAGTTTATCTCATTTTAAGTGGGACTTGCTTGCACAACTCGTGCAGATGAGAACTTCTGCTGTGCTCAGAGAATTGGATCTGATAATTTTTAGTACAATTAGATAAAAGAAGATACTGGGCTTTTTATGATTTCCAAAGTCCTACTGATTACTGATTAGTAAGACTGAGATTCTTAATCAATAATTACTACCACTGCAGACTGCCCATTTCTCTCAGGCAGTAATTGTTGCCATTTGATATATTTTGCATGATCTTATGGGCACAAAGATACTTCCTGCATGTTTGCCAAGCTCTCTGCAGACCTAATTTCTCTTAGTTCAGTTCAGTTTTATTTGACCTTCAGTGGGAAAATAAGTCCCTCTTGCATTTTTCTGTATCCTGTATCTTTGAAGAACCCATCCCTTTTAGCTATGTCTTGTATTCAATTTCAGCTTCATGCCATATTTTTCTTTAAATTTGCCAGAAAATTAATTCTAAACTTTTTTGGGCAGTAATAACTTTGGAACATTTTTGTGAGAACTGAATTTTCTCACCATTTGAACTAAGAATGTCAGAAATACTGCCAGTATTGAATGAAATATTGAAGAAAGAGCTGATTTTAGACAAACAAGTGCTATTTTGAGTGTCTCAGTTTTGGAAACAATTTTCCCAGATGTCTAAATATGAGCTGACATTTGTGAGACCAAGGAAAGCAAATGGCCTCTCTTTCCCTCACATCATTGTCATTTCTTGTGAGAAACGGGAGAGTTTCATACTTGATTGTTGGTCTAAAGGGCATAATCTGCTTTTTTTTTTTCACAGTATGTCCAGATGAATGTGTCTGACAGGATCTGCTTTGGAAGATAGCAGCTGCTTCATAAATCAGACAGGTTTGCAGCCTGCATTACAAATTGATCCTTGAGACATAATCTGTTGCAGTGGAAACCGTTCCAGCTATTATTTGCTAGCAGCAACAACAATGCTAACTCGCCAACTTACTCCCTGTCTGGTTATAGGACTAAAGATGCTTCCATGTACAAAAAGCTTATGACTAACTGAATGTTACTGTTACACAGTTTTTCTCCTGTTTTTTTGAGTCTACACAAGCTTACATACAGAAGTCATAAAGAAGAAAAAAGTCAACTGGGGAAATGAAACACCAGACTGCATGAATGTGGCATTTGCTGAGTTTCTGTTGTTAGGGAAGCCACACAGTAATGCAACCTTAAGACACAAATCCCAGGAATTTGTGCTTCACGGTGTTTGCTTGTTTTTATTTCATCCCTAAATGTGTGCATAGGTACAGGAGACCATTAATTCTTCTAGCAAATCAGCTCCCATACAGTTTTTAACCCTTATTTCAAAATATGAACAGAGAATGAGACTTAAATGAAATATAATAGTGGAAAACCTACATCCTCACAAGTCATAGGCCTTTTGCAATGTCTTTTCATTTTTTCAACTGTTTTTTTCCTAAGGGAGGCAATAGGCAGTTTCTAAGTGGCCTGCTTTTCAAAGACATCTAAAACTAGGCAAACACCAAGACGTATCAAATCACTGTTCATTTTAAGAATGTAAGCTGAGTTGGAAGCTGTGCTGACAAAGAATTGAAGACTTGCAGAGGAATGTATCCCACCCACTACATTCTTATAATCATACTAATAAGGGAACGATGCGGGATTCTCAAATAAAGTTTGATGAAATCTTTCATTGTTCACAGACTTTAGGGTTTTTTTGCAAAGGTATTTATGCTAGTACTGCACCAGACATGTCTTCTCCAATTTATAGCAAATGATGTCTAAAGATATTTGATTATAATTGATGCAGAATGGCAATATTTATAGCAGGATTTTGTTTTTAATGCTGATAGGTTCTAATATTAACCACATCAGGTAGTAAGATCTTGCAAGATCTCTAGTTCTTGCACTACAATACATTTCTAAACTCTTGAGTATCATTTTCAGTTGTTATATATTGCTCAGTTTTACCAAACTGAAATGCAGTAAAGTGGCCTAAAGCCTAGAGCAGGGAAGAAAAATTGTGACTGTGGAAAAGAAGAGAAAAGCAAAGCAGGCTAATCCTCAGGGTTGAGCCTTACTTACATGGTATGTGCATGAGGGAGATCCCAGAATGCTGCAAGTATTTTGCCAAAGATCTCACCTGTAGGGAGGTAGCACAGTGTAATCATATTGCAACAGAGCATTGTCAAGAGCTTGGTACACAGAATGTTTTTGCAGAAACACTTATGTTTAGGTCTTTGGGGATTCTTCAGGCGAAACAGAATGGGTCTACCCATGTTTTAGGCAGAACTGAGCAGCTGCCAGGGGAAGATTTTGGGATTACCTTTTCAGATCTAGGTACCCAATTCCTATCCAATGCGATTTTACTGAACAGTACTTCTGTGGTACTATGAAGTAGATAGATAGAGTTCAACTAGGTAACTAAGTGGGTATCATTACAATATTAATGACAGTAATGACACAACTGCTAATTTTCATCAGTAATGAACTTTATCCATTGACAACCTTCAGATTAACAGTAATATTCTTATTTTAGAGTTTGGGCTTTAAGGCACAGAATAAATTACTTCCCTGAGGGAGTAACAGTACAACAGCCCTTCACCAAATCATCTCTCTGAGCTGTTTCATGCACTTCAGATTTGTTTAAGCCCCTTGCATTTGCTGTGGGCTAAGGCACCAAACTTTGAAAATGTGAATTAACTTGCCATCCAATGGTATCTTGTTTGTTGGTTGAGTTATAATTTCACACTAGACAACTGAGGTAGTGAAGAAAGTCCAAATTCTGTGACCTTAACATTACAGCATCCTTCTTCCCAGCTGTGTAACACTGGCTTTCAAATACCCATGTCTGCATTTTCCTGTACAAAATATTCAGGCCTTGTGGATCCAGATGTGTGATGCATCACATCAAAACATGCCATATTCCTGCCTATATTGAGCAGATCTTTATGATTTTTATTCAGAGAACAGGTTTCAATGTCAGGGGTTTGGAGTGTTTCTATATGGCTCCAACTTTGTCAGAAGAAGATTCATTACGAGGAAGGCTACACATTTGCACCCAGTTCTTGTGCTATCTCCAATGCTGAATATTGGCTGTGGTCTTTGGGGATCCATCCTACATTTACACAAATACAGGCAAAAAATGATCTGTGCTACAACTTTTGCATATCTGAACATCACAAAGTTTATCCAGCAGAACTTTTTGCAACCGTGCCCCAGCAGCAGAATCCATTTCAGCTCTGCCATTCCCCAAGGCTCCTACAGTCCTTTCAGCTTTCTGCCAGATCGCTTCCCTACAAATACTGTGCCATGAACGAGCTGACCGTGGAGTTAATCACCAGGGCATAGTTCAATACTTTCACTAACACAGAAAAAGCTTGGTGGATCCCTGTGCTATTGCTGTTAAATCCTGACTTTCTGTATGAATGTTTTAATCCCACTGTTCTCATCTGGAACTCCCTCTCTTCCTCCGTTTAATTAGGTAAGATGATGCTTGTTTCTTCTGGAGATATTATATGTCATTGTAAAACTTGACAGGGAATAGAGCTTTTACTGTTAATTATTTTTAAACAGGAAAAACAACTTCAAATACAAAAAAACATCTTTTAACTATACAAAGCTTCAGCTCTCACAGTACATCAGCACACTCTGTTGGATTGTTCTGATAATGACTGTCAACATGAAATTGTCATATTGTTTAAAAGACTTCAAAATTCTGTTCACAAGAAAAATCAAGGAATCTTCTTCAGACCAGTCTAGACTAGTCCTCAAATTAAATACATTCCAAAAGATAAGTTTCTTAATCCAAAAACTTAAAATATTAAATGCAGAAATGATACATGGATTACTATTTGCAGCAAAGACACAAAAAAGAACATTTTCAACAGTAGCCAAAAGTCATATTGCCATAAATATCAAAAGAAAAGGAGCATGAATGAGTTGTTTAATTTCAAATTCTGTTAGCTTCTATATAATGACAAATGGTTTTCACAATAGATGCTCTAAGATGAAAAAGAATGTTTGCTGTAACAAACATTTCCTTTCTCTGGAGGGTCAAAACCTGTGGAAATATGTATGTTACACAGGCAGACCACCGATCTAATTCATCCTAGTACCTTCCGTATCTTCCCCTGATAGAGGGAAATTGGAACAGGGAATATTCAGATACAAAAGGCCAGACTATGAAATCCCAGTTTGTCCTGGTGAATTTACAAGTGTTCCCAGTAAGGTCATGCCCAGCTTGCAGGTTTCACATAATTCCTTTGAATGCATTTCAAGACCTCCTGTGTGACCATTCAGACTTCAGAGAACAGCACCTCTTGGTTAGCATCTAAAACATTGCAAATGCAAATGGTTTGCTGAATAACAATAGGATTAACATTCATCATATGCTTACATACTTACAGGGCCTTAGTGGAATGATAGACAATCAGCAACACTTAGACTTGTACTCAATTAGGCATTGATATTGCAATACATGTAGTTCTGAATGTGCTTGACACACTGTATTTGCAGTACCTTTGATGATCACTCTGTTTACTTGAATCAAGCATAATCCAGTTTGGGAAAGATTTCCAACATGCATTTTTCCTAAGCTGTTTAGCCTCAGTAATTAATACAGTTAGAAAACAGTAATGAGTAGAGACGCACATTTTTCTTTTGGTTTTTTTTTTTTTTTCAAATATTTAAATTTGGATTATTTAATTAATTTAAGGTCAAATCCAATGTATCTCATTAAACTTGAATAACTGTATTGCATATGGTATACTACTGTCAGCCAGGACTGTAACCAATATGACACAGCACAGCGTTTCTGCAATAGAACTATGCTTGTTTGCATCTCTGCTGAGATAATTGATAAATATTTTCTGTATTAGTGGGTAGCTTATATATTTTTGTGGACCTGGAGTGAAAGAATCAAATCCAGCCTGTGTGGGCCAGACAGGACCTGAGTATCACCAGCTACTCCCTGATCTTATTACAGCTGGCAAGAATAAAAGTTTACTGGCAGTTCATTTCAAACTTCATTTATTCTCTCCTGTTTTATTTGAACTCTTAAACAATATTTTATTTCACATAGTTGGCTGGTCTACTCCCTATCATAAACAAAGGGCTTCCCCAGCTTCCAGTCCCCTGACGCTGTCCACCCTTCAGAGGATAAACTGTTAATGGAGTACTCTGTGCTCTGTCAAAGACAAAAAGTGAACTGTGAGATTTGACCCATAATGAGGGATGGCATGAGACCGCACATCTCATGTGAGTGCATACTTGTACTCTAGTCAGGACACTAGGGAGGAACCAGGCCTCCATCAGGCGTCCAAATTTCTTTGTTTTCCAGGAAAGGCAAAAACCTCAACTCAGACTCCTGAGGGAAAGCACAGAAAACAAACTCAAAAGGGCATTTTTGTCTTTTAGTACCATAGATACAGAGGTCAACATGCTTCTCAGCAGAGATGGCACATAGCAGAGGGACATCTCCCTCTTCTCCTCAAGGTTCAGGCATGACTGCCTTTGCAGAAGACAGCTCATAGCTTAAAAAAATCTGAAAACAGTAAGAAGAGACATAAAAAGGAGATGCAAAAGAACACAGTGCAAGATGTGATGACTGGTTAGACTGTGATGTACTTTTAGGCTGGAGGAAAGTGAAGAGGAACCAGTGCTCAGCAAGTTTTATTTTGGTTTAGTCTATAGATGCTTATTCCTATTCTAGCAGATGTTCAGTGGGATCAATTAGTATGGTCACTACTGCATATTTAAGAGCAAAGTCAACAATTACAGGACTTCTTATATGTTTTAAACCAGTACTGAATGTCATTTAGAACCAGCTTATCCTCTGTCACATATGAACTTCCAACTCTTTTACAATCCTCCCCCTGAGAAAGACAGACTAGAGCTGTCTCTGTGAGTTGTGTCTTGATAGAGACTAACAATCCCATTTCTACAAACAGGGATTTTTACAAGGTGGGAAATTAGTTTTGTATTCAAGTTTTCCTGCTTTTTATGAGATTGAAACTCTTGTTATACAGAGGGGCTGGTAAAGTTTTACCATAGGCTCACTCCATTTTAAAATGTTTGCAGAGTCTGCCTCCAGTGAAGCTGTGAGTCAGAACCAAAAAGATGGCATCTGTCTTGTGCAACAGTGCATTTCTTTGGACAGGAGACATGCTGGAAGAAAGTGCCAGAGGGGAAGGCAAAGCTGTTGCTTGGGCTGAAGTGATACGTTCATGTGGTCGTGCCTTCTTAGCCTTACCCATGGCATTTGCCTTCCTCAGGAGAGTTGGGCATGAGCTTCATGTTCTAACAGCAGAGTTCAGTTAGAAGGAATGAAAACTTCACTGTGGCTTGAGTTTGGTGGCGCAAGGCCCGTCTTCCTCTCACCACCAGCATTTCTTGGAAGCACTGCGCATAGACTGGGATCCAGTTAGGTTTGGCACTGCAGACATAACATCTGTTCTCCAAGACAGTTTTTTGTCTTGGGTATAAAATGGAGACAGCTCCTTGATAGGCAGATGGTGGTCTACAAAACAGTGCTGATGATGAGAGGTGGTGGAGGCAATCCCTCAGCCTGTTCTCAATGTTTCCAGGAGGAGCAGAGCAATGACAGATTTCAGCAACTGAGGTAGAGGAAGGCATTGAAGTAGTACTGCAGATATAAGGAGCTCCTCACACTGCAAGTTTGTCATGCCAGCATTTGTGGGGCCTTAAGAAAGATGTATGTTGATTTTAACTGGAGCTTTTCTCTACCTCTTCTCCTAGCTCACTGTTCTTGCAACTCCAAACAAAAGGGGAAGTAGCTGGAATTTGGCCAGAGTATTATCTCTAACTTGTCAAATATTTTTCCAAGACTCCTAATTGTTATTTTGAAGTGACAGTGAGGCTACCAAAAAAACCCTGTTAACCACAACTCCAGTTTTAGTTTTAATAGTCACTCAGAAGGGAGGGTACTGCTTATTGAACAGCCATGTTTTGTTCCTGCTGCAGCTTAGCAGGAAACCTGCTATCAAGGTCCAACTATGCCTACTCTGGCTTAGTTCTAGCATTGCATGTGATTTTAGGCTAGAAAACATTTGAATGGCTGGAGTTTACAGAGGAATACTCCTTGCTTCCATACATACAGCAATATCCTATGGTTGGAAGTCTGCTGCCCAAAGGCAGGAACTAATCACTGAGAGGGAATGGTGGAGAATTATAGATTCTTCCTACACCTTGACTGATCATAAATTAATCCTTTCTCTGTTCTTGAAGACATAACAAAGACCAGTATTATAGTGCCACATTTGCCACCCATAACCAATCTTTTCTTCAGGATCAAAAAGTTTATTTCCAGTAAAATTTCCTACACATTACATGGAGTCTGCACTGGTGACCTTTCCTTATCACCATGTAACTGCAACATTATCTCTGTAAGTCACACACTTCCTTGCATCAAAGGAATGGAGCCTTTTTTTGCACTTAACTTGAGGGGAAGTGATATTTTAAAATCCCATGCCTACATGAACAATTAATTAACAGCTTTTAGGATATGGTCAAGTTATGAACTATGTTTTTGGAGCCTCAGTTCTTCGAAAGGGACCAGCAGCAAAATGAGGCTTAAATTGTCACTCATCAAATAGATAATGACACTTTTTCAAGACTGTCATTTGATCACTAGTCCTTGTATTAGTTCTGTTAAGTACTTCTTTGGCCAAGTGTCAGGTTTAACAAACACTGTGTAATTTGAATCTTCCAAGTAGACTGTACAGGAATGCACACCAACTAATCAGTGCTGGGGAGAATAAGGAGAAAAAAAAACCCTTGGCCGTGTTGGATTTCAGCCACCTATTACTATCACTAACACTGTCTTTGTTCTGTAGATGAGGGGTATTTACACAAACTGTGTCTGAAAACTGGGCTGTGATGGTTTATCACAGCTAGATCTAACTGTTCGGTTTCTTTTGATCAAATGTGTACATTCCCATCTTCAGAGTTGGTTTGCAGCAGTTTCAAATGCTTCACTACATTTTTACTAGGTCACAAAGGAGGTCATACCTCTGGGAAAAGGACCATCAGAGAAGATGAGATCCAAAGATAAGAGATTAATAGATAGGAGCTTCTAAAGTGGTCCTATCTGCTTCAGAGAGAAGTCAGGGTATCTACTTGGAGTAACTCACCTCTTCTGTTTGTGATTTAAACAAAGCCTTTTCACAAAGCTATACTTAAGGTGGCATAACCAAACCAGAGCTACAGGGGTACAGGCACTGCACCTAAGAGAACTACAGCAAAATTAGCGTGTGTATCTGCACAAAGAGGAACACATTGAATAGCCACAATTCAGGACACTACAGAAAAAAATATAGACCATTTAAGCAGTTAGGGGTAATTGGCAGCAAGGGTATTGTGAGCCACTGGCACTTGTTTGCCTCTGTACAGTCATGGTCCAAATTTTACCGCAGGTGCAAACAGGAGCATTACACAAAATGATCTCTCCCTGCTGTGTGCCTGCACAGCATTACGTTTATCACAGACAATGATTTTAATCATTGTATCAGAGACTCGGAACACCCTGTGGTGTTCCTGCCCTTAAGAAATCTCCTACCTAGGAAGAAAAAGCCATCACCTCTGGGTGCTTTGGTTATTTTTCCCCACCAAATTCAGCCAGATAAATTAATATAGCACAGGTTTCTTCAATGTCTATAACAAAAAATATTTTGCGGTTGAAAAATTGTATTTTAAAACTTGCTTAAAGCTCTAGTGACTGATGCAAATCTTCCATTCATGTTTGAAACTATACACAATATATTCTCTATTTTGTAGAAGGAAAATTTTCAGTAAAGCAAAATATAGAGTGTGGACAATAGCTTTTGTTCTTTTAGTCCATGCCAAATGTGAAACCGTAAGTCATATCCCAGCTGATTGCTGCAGAAGTGAAATGTCAGAAATTTTCTTCATGAGAAGCCTTGTGACAGAGTGCAGCTGGTGTGTGTGATCACCAAGAAGCCTAACTTCACACAAGTGACCTTATAAGAACAGAAGGGAGAGAAACAACTTTCATCTGAAGCAAATCTCATGCTAGGAAAATTATATCGATTCTGAAGACACTGTATCAAACACAATATTATTTTCTCTTTATTTCTTCTTTAAAAATTTCCCTGCTGTGAGGGTTACTGGGCAATTGCTAGACAGCTCACAGAATCTATCATTAAATGTATCCTCAAGAGATTGTTCCCTTCTATTTTAAGTGCTATTTCTGTTCCTGAGATTCATAGCTTATCCTTCATTGAACAGGTTTGGAGAAACATGTTGTCCCAAAGTTGCGTTTCAGTTTTGATCTGGAAGTAGCAAAACTGCTCTTTTGGGGGAGAACTAGGGTATTCATGCGCAGGAAGAAAGAGGAAGCTGAGCTGGTCTGCAGCCCTAGGCACTGTTCTATCTGGGACACAGAGATCTCTGCTGCAGCAAAGGAGGAGACCAGTCTAATCAGGTTCTAGAAGCTGCATCTGACACCAGTATCACCAGGGGAAAGCATGGTGTCACAACCCCTGCTACAGTAGTTAGAGACTGCTACAAGGTGAGATAACAGGGTGTTTTCTGCATCTTATACACTCTAGACAGAAAAAGTTTAACAGGAGAGTGCAGGAAGCCATATTTCACAGCTCTTCCAGGGTCTAGGAATCACTTCAGGTATGTGAGCCTTGAAATCCGCTCTTTCACATTATATAACAAGGAGAAGAACTTCTCTCATATTAGACTTTCATTCACTAATCCAGAAGTTTTTGGTGGTGTGTATCTGTGCTATAAATAACTGCTCATCTCTGAAACAAAAGATAATCTTTGTGCTTTGCCTTTCCTATAAGCTTTCTCCATGTAACTTTCTTTCATCTACACTTGTATCAGAAGGGGACGAGGGGCTTTGCAGACCTGGATTTAGCTTTACCTTTGCAAACACCATACTGGAGATGAGATCACAGGGTTTGCCTAGGCCACTGGAAGCAGATATGGTATTTTTCTGTCTCAGTCACGCTGGGATACTTGTGTCCGTGACAGGCATTGACAGCCAGCAGTGTGGAGGATGTTCATCATAAGTTACAGTTTCTGCCATTTCTCTGACATGTAGCTCTCCTCTTTTTGGTATTTTATACACGCATATCCATTGCTACCTGAGTCTCCAGTGCTTTTCTAAGCCTAGATCTTAAGAATGAAGCCCTGTTAAGTTTGGAAATATCAGACTACATTAGTTCCTTTGTATGTCTGAAGATGGAAACCACACTGTTGCTGCAAGAAGCTGTCCTGCCCTAGACCACACATCCCTATTGACTCCTTTGTGTTAGTGTTAATGATGGTGCTGCCATGTGGTGAGCTAGATGAGACCACTGATCTGGTTAAAAAGGAGAGAAAAGCGAGCAGATTCACTGACTCTGCAGACAGACACTGCTACAGCAGAGTGAAGAGGTGCAGAAACACAAAACAGAAGAGGGAGAAGAAATATGACACTTTCAGGTGCCTTGTAGTCTTTGACTGGCTTACATTGGTCATGAACCTGCATCCTGAGTCTCAACATGCGTGTCTGTAGCCCAGATCTGAACCGAGTTACTCCTTTCTCTGAAAACTCCTGCTAAATGACAGGACAAGACAAGACACTTCCAACGGATAAAATGAAGGTCTGCTTGTTAATCACCACCATAGACCTATTTGCAAAGAAGATATTGTAAACCTTTGATAATTTCTTTACACCAATATGAGGCAAATCCTTGCCAATGATGTCGTAATGTCAACTGCAGCAACAAGAAAACCCTCCAAGACACTGCAGTTGTTTCCATAAATGACCACATCATAGTCTCCTTCTCAACAGTAAGATGGCAAGTGACTAAGTCCAAATGTGACATGGGGATTAGAAGTCAGTCACAATTTTGTTACCAAGATTACTGAGCTATTGCTGAATAGCTGGATACAACAATTCCTCTTAATCATGTGTAAATTCCCTATAATCAGTCTTTTTCAGGACTTGAAGAAAAGCATGGCCTTTTTCAAAAGCACCTTCTTTAACTTAGTATGGCAGTACCAGCTTCTCTGAAATCATTGAGGTGACATCAGCTCATACCACTGCAAGACAGATTTAGTCTTCAAATCAGTTCAGCATAATAACATGTATTGAATTGCTACTAAAAGCCACTCACAGCATTTAATGGTTTTCCTTTCATCTAAATTCACAAAAATGATTTTTAAAAGGTAGAATTACATAAAGATGGACACATGAAAGATTTCATTGTAAAATGAACAAAATGGTAAAATAAACACTTACAGAACTTTATGGGTCACTTAGAATAAATTAATGCCTGCCAAGGTGCCAAGATTGTATTTTGGTTTCAGCCTACATTAAAGGTCTTTTCCAACCTGAATGATTATGTGATTCTATGATTTATTTCAAGATATACATTGCATTACACTAGATGTGTGACTTTGTTGCAATTATTCATACTTTACATACACAGTAGTGTCCAAGCCATTTATTGTTTTAGAGGTATTGTCAAAATGAGTTACTCTTTGATTACTCATGTTTCCAGTGGAATTGTTCAGTTACCACATTAAATTGACAAAAGTGTTCATTATTTGACAGAAAATAGGTGAGATCCTTTATCACTGTTGCAGCTGTCAAGCACTGCCATAACCCTTTACTGTAACCCATTCTATTTTTGGACAAAGACTGTTAGGAGAGAGGGACAATAGCTGCAAGCTTTTCCAATTTTGTAGAATCCATTTTTGATATGTTTAAATTCCCTTTTTTGTCAAAGCATATACCACTTTTTAAAAAGTTATTGCTTCCTTCATGAAGAATGTTGCAGCAAGGGAGGTTTAGGTTGGCTATTAGGAAAAATTTCTTTACTGAAAGGGTTGTCAGACATTGGAACAGGCTGCCTAGGGAAGTGGTTGAGTCACCATCCCTTGAGGTATTCAAAAGTATGTAGACAAGGCACTTCAAAACATGGTTTAGTGGGCACGGTTGATGGTTGGACTCAATGATCTTGAAGGTCTTTTCCAACCTAAATGATTCTATGATTCTATATCATCATGCATTCCTCAGGTTTACTGGATGCAGAGAAATAAGGAATGGTGTGTTTCCTTTGTGAGCACAGGATTTGTAGACTGAAATAGGCCTTGGCGTGACTCATTGTTACTCTTCTAATGCCATATTCAAGTGCAATGTAAAGCCTGTTTTATCCCTGGCTAAACCCAGGTATGAAAAGTTTGTTCCTGTGTAATCAAGTTTTGTTTCATTTGTTCTTACATTCCACTTGAAGTTTTTGATATTTTGCAGATGTGGGAGCACTTAAGATTGGGATCTGAGACTGGGTTTAGGGTTTTAATGTGACTTGTTCCATCTGACTTGTATAACTAATAATTGTTCTTGAGATGCTACTCCACCCTATGCTATCAATATCCACTTTTAGGGTGTTATTTCCTCACCAGTCTATCAGTATAAGCAATATTTTTTTCATGGGTTTCAATGCACTTTCCTATCCATTTGCAAAGCAATAATGTCTACAGATATGTCAAATCAGATTGTAATCCTTGTTTTATAGTAAAATAGCAACTGAACCTTTCCAATAGGCATGTAAGACCAGATGTAGAGATATTTAGGTACCTAAATTCACATTGATCTCATAGGAGTTCATGTGTATAAAAACCAAATATATTAGATAATTATCTTAAAAATATCTAAATTGAACACAGCACAGTTAAGTGTTGCCCTTTTTTTCTAGGATATACAAGCAACAAAACTCCCATCTAGACACTTCTTTTTCCACAAGAGATTGCTCCCACCTACTTCTTTTATGTCCTCTTGCTTCTATCCACTTGTTCCTTCTTCAGCAGTGCCTGCATGTGCTGGGTTGACCCTAGCTGGACACCAGGTGCCCACCAAAGCCATTCTAGAATTCCTCCCCCCGCCTTCAGCTGGACAGGGGAGAGAAAATATAACAAAAGGCTTGTGGGTCGAGATAAGGACAGGGAAAGATCACTCAACCAATTACCGTCATAGGCAAAACAGACTCAACTTGGGGAAAAGTTACTTAATTTATTGCCAATCAACCAGAGTACAGTAATGAGAAATAAAACCAAATCTCAAAACACCTTCCCCTCACCTCTCCCTTCTTTCCGGGCATAGCTTCACTCCCAGATTCTCTACCTACCCCTCTCCCCGCCCCCGCAACAGCAGTGCAGGGGTATGGGGAATGGGGGTTATAGTCAGTTCATCACACATTGTCTCTGCCACTCTTTCCTCCTCAGGGGGAGGACTCCTCACTCTTCCCCTGCCTCAGCGTGGGGTCCCTCCCACGGGAGACAGTCCTCCAGGAACATCTCCAACGTGGGTCCTTCACACGGGCTGCAGTTCTTCACGAACTGCTCCAGCGTGGGTCCTTTCCACGAGCTGCAGTCCTTCAGGCACAGACTGCTCCAGCGTGGGTCCTCCGTGGGGTCACAAGTCCTGCCAGCAAACCTGCTCCAGCACGGGGTCCTCTCTCCATGGGGCCACAGGTCCTGCCAGGAGCCTGCTCCAGCGTGGGCTCTCCATGGGGTCACAGCCTTCTTCAGGCACTCACCTGCTCCAGCGTGGGGTCCTCCCCAGGCTGCAGGTGGATATCTGCTCCCCCGTGGACCTCCCTGGGCTGCAGGGGGACAGCCTGCCTCACCGTGGTCTCTGGAGTGACTTCTCTCTCCCTGCAGGTACGACCGTTCTTGGACCTTTGGCCACGTATGGTGAGCTGAGCCTGCGGTTGTGTTCGTTGCTGGGCAGGTTAGTTGTTACGCAGAGCGCACCACTGAGCAGAACTTGGCCCACCACAGTGTTTGAGACATTAACTCCTTCAGTCTCTGACAGCTGGGGCCATCAATGGAAAGGAAGAATTAAGGGAAAGAGGATTTGCAGAGACAGAAAAGTGGGAGATAGACTGGGGAAAGCTGAGCTTGCTGCTCCTTGGAAGGATAAAGAAAATTGTAACAGCAGTAGCCGGGAGAGCACATTCCCCTCTGAACAGTATCTGTCCCACATGTAGCATGTCACTTGTCCCACATGTTACAGCCACAATCTTAGCAGCACCCAGCCCAAATCCCCAAGGCCCTGGCACTCAGGGTAGTCTGGAAAGTGATTGCCATAGATTACCAAAAACAGTCCTCTGTCTCAAAGGGCTTGCTTAGTGCGCTTTGCCTGGGTCCTTCTGCTTGCTAATGTGGACATCAGTATCAAAATTGTCATCCATCCAGCAGAGAGAATAGGTGGTAGAGTTCATGTCTGCCCACACCACAGCACTCAAGCTTGACAGTCAAACCTGAGAGTTGTAATACAGCAGAAGAAAGAGTAAAGTGTTGGGGTTTAATCTTACAAAGATACTTGAAAATTGCAAGGCAAACTGCAGTTTCATGTGCTATAATGATAGGAGAGCAATTAGGCCGTGTTCAAGCTGTGTTTTTCCATAACCTGGTACAAGCCCTGTGTTGAGACACGATTCTGCAGCAGAGCAGCAGTAGCTATAGCAGTCAATTAAAACAATGCTGACAGCATTATACTCCCTCTTTTCACATTGCTGCTCTGTAACATACCAAATGTATCTACCTGACTAGAGGAATGGTACCCAGTTATTGCTGGTGCAAGCTGGCCCAACTCCTTTGGTTCCAAGGGTATTTTTGACCCTTCCACAGTACAGAAATTAGGTCATGAAATTTATAGTCAAGTTTTGTTTCATAGGTTTTTGTCAAACTATCCTTGCTCTCACTAACCCCTTAAGAAAGTTGGTATATGTAGTGCAGGTAATTTTAAAGTGACTAGATAGATACAAAATAAGGTAAATTAAACACACACACCTTTTATAACAGTTTCATCGAAGAAAGGTATGCATTTCATGGTAGTCCCGACTCAAAAAATGAGTAGAAAAATTTGAATAATCAATTTCAGCTAATGACATAGCTGTGAGATAAAAAATAATAATTTCTTATGTGAGTTACCATGGTTTTTTTGAAGTAATATGTTAACTCCCTCTTTAACTGTTACACTTCTTGATCTCAATTTTATTTGGCTGGGTAAGGGTATATTACATTTTATCTCTAGATTTTAAACCCCCAGAACTTTATTGGTGAAAAGCAATGAAAGACTGACACTAACAATTTACATTTCCGTTATCGTGGTCTGACCTCTCTTCAGCCACATTCAGCCAAGAATTCAGTCTTCTGGAAGTACTCCCCTGCTATCCCACAGCATGCCTGGGGAAATCAAAGGGACTGAGAGCCAGTAAGTGAAACATTTGGCAATTTGATGTGTAGCTGGTAACTCCCATAACACCGTGGTTTCTTAGGTATTTTGTTATTAAGCAGGTGTTTCTGAAGAAGGACTTAGGACCAACAGTGAAATATTTTATTATTTTTGTAGTTTTATTCCTTACAGTTCCTCCTGCTTCTGTGTCTGATGCTCAGGAATGCCAGAAAATATACTCTCAGGCAAATATCTTTGAGGAACATCACAAGATTCAAAAGGAGAAAAAGCCTGACAGGAAAAGACATCTCATATTAGTCTGCACAGTTCTGAATGATGTATAGCACTAAATGCTTTGCACATTTCATTTTGTAGATGTCAGCAGTATACCTCTGCATGTCTGCTCTTTAGAACATTTCCATAACCTGTTTCTCTGGCCACCTGTTTCTTGCATTTGCTCTCTAAAAGACTATTTGCATTTGAGTAGCCTTTTACACTCACCCTGAAGGCTTAGGATTGGCTTCACAAGGGGAAAAACACACTAGAATTATACCCTTAAGGATATATATTTTCCAAAAATCATATGGCATTGCTTTGTTCCTTTTGAACAAGTTAGCAGCTGACTCATCTAGGGATATCACAGAGGGATGTATAAGCAATTACCTTAAATTGGAGTAATTATTTAATTATAAAGTAGGAGCCAAAATTATTGGAAAAGGTTTTCCTTTCAAATAGACAAATGCTTTTACAGCTTTTCACTTCAACTTTTTTATCCCCAAATAATGGATGTAAACTTATGCCTTGCTAACAAAAATACTAATATTAGCAAATAATTTCAAAGTTTTAGACTATATTCCACTGCTGGTGTGGCAAGACTGCAAAAGCTCAACTCACCCTTCCTTTCCTTCGACCATAGGCATGTTGATTTACCTCCCTCCATCCAAAAGACGGACATGGAGGCTTATCAGGGTTCTAAAGGAGAAGGGGAAAAAAAAAACAAAACAGTGGAGACAGTGTCCTGCAACCAAACCAGATTTTCAGCCTCTGTCTGTGTTAATGAAATCTCCCCAGCTGTGGAAATCCTCCAGCTGGAACCTACTTTTGGGTAAGTTTCACCTATGTCCCAAGAAGTCAATTGAATGGTGCATCTGGCCAGTGAAATAATGAGCCATCTATCTCCTACCTACCATCTTTATTTCTGACCTCCTTTTCTTTCCTGAGTCATGTCTTAACCCCAGAACTAAGCAGGTTTTTTTAGACAATCTCCCTGTAGGTAGTGAAGCTCATATAGGCATTTGTGGCAACTCACAATGAATTTCTTCCAGCTCAGTGTGTTCAGACATTAAGTTCCCAGACAAGAATTTCCTGAGACACTGCTGTCTGGATTTCCAGCTCTCATTTCTCATGAGGGTATCAGCAACATTGGTCATAACCCAAGTCATCTAACAATAGCACTTATATAATGTATTATACTGCATGATGGCTCTGTGGGATTGTTTTTTCATTCATGACATTAGAAAAAGAACATGTAATAGAGAAAAAACAGCATAAGCCCTTGACAACTCTCAAAGCCCTCTCCCCTCAAGGGTTAAGCTGTGGTATACAAAAAAGAGAAATTCAGTTTGACAGTCCTGGAAAAAGTGCAGAATGCAGAAACAAACACAAGGAGGCCTATGTTACTCTAAGCTTCTTAGTAATGTAAGAAGTGTTTTTAATATGATATGCCTGAACATAAAGAAAGGCAATTTAAGCACGTTTTCTTACAGATTTCTCTGATGACTTTGGAAAGTTACATAGCGTCAAACTATTTCTTCTGAAACAGATATATTTCCTTGTGTGCAGAGAGTGAATCAAATAAACTACAGCTTTCCAACATTTGAATTTTGAAAAGCTACAGGATAAAAGTAACTCCCACATAGTTTGCAGAAGTAGTATTTTATAGCTTTTTCATTCCTCCTTCTAGTCCTGTATTCTAATGAATAATACAAACCAAGTCTGGGCTAATTTAAGAGTCAGCACATGGCTTCTCCAGTGACACTTCTTCTGCCCCATCTAGATGGTATTTGAGGACATTTTCTTAGTCATCCTGTCATACTGCAACCCAGTCAAAATTTCAGTTCAGACTGGTCAGCCAGTCAGCCTGAGGTTCTGGACACATCTGCTGTTTACACTCACATTAGCTCCATGGGCCTTGTGCAGTGGGAACTAAACTTTCTGGAAACAGCAGAGGGATGTTCTGCCCATGGTGAGAAGTTCATGCATGATAAAACCAATGGTGTTATGAACATCCTGCAACCAAGCGCCTGTTCAATGTAATACATCCCAACAACATCAACATTGGAGGTACTGCTTGTACAGGACACAGGTGAACACAGTGATATTTGGGAGATGGGGGATGTTGGGTTGAAATATGGCAATACCGGTAATGAAGGGAGGCAAAAAAAAAACGACCCTGCTATAGGACTGGAGTAAAAAAGCAGAGGCCACCTTCACCCATTATAGTACTACTTGGCAGTAAAGGTGTGGCCATGTTATTTACCTTTTCTGTGACTGCCTCTCTTCATGTTTGTGACTGATGCACTGTACCTGAGCATAGCTTCTGAAATGAAAGTAAGAGAGGAAATGTATTTAATGATTTTTCATTTCTAAATTATGAATGCAAAATGCTATATGGGAACAGAACAGTTTAAAATGAAGCACTCTAGTGACTAGCTGGCAGAGCAGTAATAATCAACAGCAATACACTGTTCAATGAATCAAGCCTGGATTGTCTTGCAAGCTGAATCACAACAGTAGTAAGTTGTGTCTTTGGTAGAAAACCAGGTTAGCAATTGGTAGATTTGGCATAATGCCACATCCACATAGTGCAGGGCAGGGAGTAACACTCTCCTTCCAGTCCTTCAGAAGCACAGCATAAGCCAGAGCATCAGGATCAGGAGCCCAGACTTTGAGTGCTTTGGGCATGTATTGCTGCTCAGGTCAGGGGCAGTTTAAATTAGCAAAACACACCATTTGTTAGTGCAAAAATGTATTCTTCAGCTAAGAAGAGAAGATTCGAGTTTTTTTACTAGAAGTTAGTATTTTGGCATAAAGCAAAGCAAGACCAATTAAAAAAAAACCTTTAAAATATATATGCTACATATTAAATTTATTCATGTAGTAGGAATTACAAACATAGCAACTGACTAGTGTCCAGATCAGTGAATTACAGAGTTGTGAGATGCCCCGTGATATGTTCTTCTCCACCTTCATATCACAGTTAGAGGTGACTGCATCTGGCACTTACAGTTGATTAAATACAACATTTTTAGCTTATCTGCTTAAATATTATCTTCAAAATAAAGTCCACATTAAGAAAACCTTGCTTACATACAGACATGGGAAAAGAACATGGTTATTTGTTTCTAAGACGTGTAAATGCTTGTCTGCAGGACAACCACAGATTTTTGTCATGCAGATGCATTTCAGAGCTTAGTTAGTAAAGTTTAAACTCTTCATGTATTCTGTTTTGAGTTGACTGCTGAAGTCATGGGTTTTTTCTCTCTGGTTGTCTGTGTTTGCTACATGAGAAGGACACTTTCTATCCAGGGGACAAAGGGTGACAAAAACAAAGGGAATAGTTAGAAACCTACTGCTGCACTATATGCACAACAACCATGGAAATTCGTTAAGATTTTTATGTATGTCAGCTTGACAGCTACAGTGTGTGGCTTAGCTGGTGTGGAGCTACGCATATTTACTAAAACCAGAAGGTGGCATCAAAGACTGTCTAACATTTGCAATAGAAAGGCCTAAAAGCACACAGTTGAAAAACCTTTATTTTTGCTAGCAGATAAAATAATGTAAGCATGGGGAGTCAGTGCCCCTTTATTAGTCTTAGGAATTTGAGTTAGGCAGATTTCTGGAAATCTGTCCAGAGATAGGATCTAAAGTATTATGACTCACTCATCCCAGATACATTTTTTTTTAATGAATCATTATGAATAAATCATCTTGTTTGGGATTAGTAGATGTATGATCCTGTCCTAATATCAGTAAATGTATTTATTATCCATAAGAGTTCAGTCAGTCATCTTGGTAAACATAACGATGTGCACTTTATCTATGCACATTATGTTTAACTGGTGCTGTCCATCTTGGCTATCAATCACGTAAGCTCAGTTTTATCACTCCTCAGCTGGATTTTCCTCTCTATCTTATTCCTGGGTGGAACTGAAGGGCAAAGTGCCTTCTCTGTAGTAGCACCCAGTCACCCTAACCTTGATTATAACAGGCTGTACTAGAAGCAAACTGAATGGATTGGGTTTATGGAAGGCAATGATGATCTTCCTCATGCTACCAAAGTTTAGAGAGTTGTGAAGGAAGAGAAGCACGTGGCGTGAGAAGTACTGGTGGGATGACTTGCTTACACATGCCACAGAGAGAGGACAGAGGTGAAGGGAGCCAGGTGAAAACTGGTTAATCTTGTCTGTAAAGGGCAGTGTTGCTAGTGTGCTGGCAGAAGGTATAGTTAAGATAGTTGCATGTTATAACAAGTCTACTAAAATTCATACAATGTTTAGGGTTTAAAGAACTTTTTATATAAAAAAAATAAATTTTCAAAAGTAATGGTCTGCATAGTGAACCAAATTATGTTCATTTTTGAAGAACACAGCAGTTTGCATTTTTAATATTCAGCTGCCTTCTATACCCAGACGTTTTGTTCACATTATCTAACTACTGAAATAATATTCTTGACTAGAAAACTTTATTGCAGTGTTGACAAATAATGTTTGATGCTTTGTTCAAAGTATTTATACTACCAGCTTTCCTGCTCTGGCAGACCAGATGATTTTCTACTAGCTAATAAAAGTACTCAAATATGTTCAACTGTTTAAGCTCTTTCTCTGATTTTTCTTTGAGGTACAGTATTCTATCCCTTTTGTCAGCATTGTGCTACCAGTCACAATGAATCCTAAATCTGCCTTTATGGACAAAATTTCCCTCTCATCTCCATAGTCTTGTGTACACTTGTGTTGTTACCTCACTGAACGCAAATATAACATAAATCAATAATAATCTACATCTGATGTATCACCTTAAATAATCCATTGTTAGTTTCTTATTTCTTCTCCTCCTCTTTTGACTGTTATAGAATTCAAAGCTATGGTGTTTGCTTCTTCCTTTTTTACATAAATTCAGAAGATAAATAACCTAATTAATCTATGATAATCCTGAAGCATCGTCCACCACGTTATACCTTGTCTAAAATTCAAATCTTCAGTTCTGCCCTCATGCCCCATGTCTCCATGCTGTGTTGATCTGCTGCCTGATTTACTGTCTTGAATTTTTGAAATTGTACTAACCACTTCATAAAACTTAAATGGAAAGCTGGGTGGGGTATAAGGTGTATAATACATATTTAAGTTTTGCAATTTCCAAGTTTATTTTATTTTCCATCTTAGGGGATCTTACTAACTAAAGAATTTACAAATTAAATACAATTTAGGGTGTGTTTTTCACTCTGGTTTTGTGGCTTTTGAAGACTGAGGCATACCTGAGCAAAACTTATTGACAGGAATACTAAAGCTGGCTGCCTACCTGCTCCTTTTTCTAAATTCATCCTTTTACTTTCAGTTATCCTCTATACCACCATACCAATTCTTCTACCTTTTTTGATATTAGCAACATTTAGATATTTTGAGTTGTTTATCATGTCCTACTCTCAAGTCATTCCTTAGCCAAACTATTCAGATTTCTTTTAGTGTTCCACCATGAAACAGCTCACTCTCTTCATCATTTTTATATTGCTCTTCCGACAAATCTTCAGCTGCTCAGTATCTTTCTAGCAATGTGGTGTTCAGGAACCAAGCCTCCTAAGTCTAGGAATTTGTGTTATTAAGTGCATAGTTACTTAGGGCAGTGTATTTTGCCTGCTCTGTCTCATGTGCATCCATGTCTTTACATGAAGTGCAAGGATAAGAGAGCTGCATCCTGTCAGGGAGGAAGCAAAGGGCCATCTGCATTCCATTCTTCAGCAGGCATGTGGAGAAAGCTCATTCAGGCAAGTACCTGCTTACCCTGCATTAGGCACCACACTGGCATGTCAGTTATTAAGTATAACATCAGATAATAATATATGGTAAAGCATGCTTTTTGCAAGTATTTCAGAACAAGCATGAAAAGATGAGGTAGTGAAATATAATATTGGCTATGAAGTAATTATTTGGAAGACTTTCAAGAAAAATTGAAGGAGTGGTATTGTCAGTTTTAGTGTTAAAAGTCTGAGTTTGGTGATATGGTCTAAAAGAAACATTCAGTTCAGCTTTTTAAAACAGGTCTCTCAGATTATCAGCTTTCTCCAACTATATTGTAGTTTTCTGAAATTGTTTGTCAGCAAAAATGCAACCTACTGACCTTACTGGATACCTTTTGAATTCTCCTTAGATTTCACCAAGAACTTAGGATTATCATCAGTAAAGAACAAATATTTTCTTCACTTGCAGAACTACACTAGAATATCTGAAAGAATATTTCTTCTCTGCATACATGAGGTTGTCCTTCTGAGATCAGATACCAATGTGTGGCTACCACAGATAAATGCTGGCTCACTTACGAAGGCCACTATCAATGGAAGAAAATCAACCGAGTTACTGTGGTGGGTTAACACTGACTGGCTGTCAGGTGCCCACCAAGCCACTCTACCACTCTTCCTCCATCAACAGGACAGGGGAGAAAATACAATTAAAAACTTGTGGGTTGAAGTAAGGACAGGAAAATTACAGAGCAATTACCATCACAGGCAAAACAGACTCGACTTGGGAAAATTAATTTAATTTAATGCCAATTAATAACAGAGTTGGATAGTGAGAAATAGGAACAAACCTAAAACACACCTTCCCCCCACCCCTCCCTCCTTCCGGCTCAACCCCATTCCTGGTTTTCTCCACCTCCTCCCCTCCAGTGGCACAGTCAGATGGGGAATGGGGGTTGGGGTCAGTTCATCACACCTTGTCTCTGCCGCTCCTTCTCCCTCAGGGGGAGGACTCCTCACTCATCCCCTGCTCCGCCATGGGGTCCCTCCCGCGGGAGACAGTCCTCCATGAACTGCTCTAGTGTGAGTCCTTTCCACGGGCTGCAGTCCTTCAGGAACAGCCTGCTTGCTCCAGTATGGGTCCCCCATGGGATCACAGGTCCTGCCAGAAAGCTTGCTCCAGCATGGGCTCTCCACAGGCTGCAGCTTCCTTCAGGGCATGTCCACCTGCTCCAGCATGGGGTCCTCCCCAGGCTGCAGGTGGATATCTGCTCCACTGTGGACCTCCCTGGGCTGCAGGGGGACAGCCTGCCTCTCCATCATCTTCACCATGGGCTGCAGGGGAATCTCTGCTCCGGCACCTGGAGGACCTCCTCCCCCTTCTTCTGCGCTGACCTGGGGGTCTGCAGGGTTGTTTCTCTCACATATTCTTACTCCTCTCTTCTGGCTGCTGTTGTGCAGCAGTTTTTCCCCTTCTTAAATATTTTATCCCAGAGGCACTACCACCATCACTGATGGACTCAGCTTTGGCCAGCAGCAGGTCCATCTTGGAGCCAGCTGGCATTGGCTCTGTCAGACATGGGGGAAGCTTCTGGTGTCTTCTCACAGAAGCCACCTCTGCAGCTCCCTACTACCAAAACCTTGCCATGTAAACCTGTTACAGATGCACGAGTAACCAAATCAAACAGGTGTTAAAACTCAGATTTATTCCTCAGCAAAAGCTAGTTAGAAGTCCAGTAACATTTTATAAAACCACAGGCTCAATGATGTAAAGAGAATTAATACTACATGGCTGACTTAAGAATCCCCAAGATTTAAAGTGATGGCTCAAAATGCACGTATCACTCACCCAAAAGCTGACGGCTCTCTCCCTTGAGAGGTAACCTCGGGTGGTGCCCCAACCCAAGGGGGAGTCCCCAACTGCAGACCCACCACTCCAAGGAGGACTGGTTCCAACATGTCCTCCGGCGGGACCCCCTTTATACCCCTGTCAAATCCCACCTGTGGGCATTTAATCCCTATTGGACAGGAGGGTCACCTCGGTGTACCAGGCACGTCTCGACTGGCCAGTTCAAATTTCAACCTGCAGCTTCCAGGGTTTCCTTCCCCTTCTCCCTCCCTGGAGAAGTTTGGTTTCCTGCTGGCAAGAGGCAGGGGGTGGGGAATGTACTGCCACAAAACTCAATAGAGTTGCTAAAAGTTTTTCTCTGGAAATACCAAAATGGATTTTAATAATGCAGTCAAGTGTGCAGGGGGCAGGAGACAAGGAGACACACAGGGAGATATTCTGTTATTTCTCTGAACTTCATCAACTGAAATTAGTCATCTAGCCTAAACTACTCATTAAGTTAGCCTCTGCAGTTAACAGAGACTTATATCTCTATAGAGCCATTTATCCTATCTTAAGATAAACATCTAAGATTAGTAGGATAACTCTTTGCAGATGGTCTATCTCTCTGTTGACTTTTGGACAATTAGTTTAGACTAAGAACTTGACCTCTAGACAGACAAATTTAAGTCATTTGAATATCATCTGTAAATATTTGAGTCTTTTTATTTTTGAAGGAACACAGGTAGAAAATGTCTTTAACATGAAGAACAGAAACAGAGCAAAGGTGGAGGCCCTCAAATTGCTGACACTCTAGGAAGTAATCTCATCACTTACATAATTCTTCAGAAAGGTAGAATTACCTCCTTTGAGGTTGATTAACCCATTTAAGTAGATTATCAGTATTATTGAAACAAGTTGGAGCTCCAGTTATGTGCTAGAAATTTGTACTTTTGGGATCTGTGCAAAGAAAATCTGAGATCATTGCTAACAAACCAAGAGCTATAGAAAAAAAGGGAAGAGAGGGAGGAATTACCAGGGCAAGAAAAAAAGAAAAACAAGAATACAACTAAGAAATTAATGTTGCCTTCTGAGCATGACATGTTATAAAACAGTGTATATCAGATGCAGAAACTGGCCTACATTTTGTTTTCAGTGGTTATGCTTTGAAACAACTGCTTCAGACAACAGAGGAACTTTTTGTTAAATAGTTCACTTCTGTCCAGTGTTTGTCAATGTGATCATTTTTATCTTCAAAGTGAAGGGATGGCAGCCTATTACAAGATTAACTGAGATATCAAGAGCCACAGACAGAGGAGAAAGGTTGAAACATGGACCATACAGCACATTAATAATTACTAGGGGTAAAAGAATGTGATAGGGTTTGAAGTGCAAATAATTGATTATAACAAAGCTGTTGACATACACCCACTTGCTTTCTTCCAAGGCCTTGAAATTCCTCTCCATCAAATTTGAGCATCCTGAGGGAAAAGAACATTTTTTTTCTTGTAACGATGGGACTTTTCAGCCATTTCAAGAATGCTGGAATGAACCTTCTTGGCATCTGTGAAGCATGCTGGTATTTTTCTGGGTTGTATATAAATGTTGGGGTCTAATTCTGTCTGACTGACTGACTGGGCTCGTTTTGGCTGGGATAGAGTTAATTCTCTCCATAGTAGCTAGCAGGGGGCTGTGTTTTGGATTTGTGCTGAAAACAGTCTTGATAACTCAGAGATGTTTTTGTTACTGCTGAGCAGTGCTTACACAGAGCCAAGGCCTTTTCTGCTTCTCACCCCACCCCACCAGCGAGCAGGCTGGGGGGGGCACAAGGAGTTGGGGGGGGACACAGCCGGGACAGCTGACCCCAACTGACCCAAGGGATATTCCAGGCCATATGATGTCATGCTCAGCATATAAAGCTGGGGGAAGAAGAAGGAAGGGGGGACGTTTGGAGTTTGGATGTTTGTCTTCCCAAGCCACAGTTACATGTGATGGAGACCTGCTTTCCTGGAGATGGCTGAACACCTGCCTGCCCGTGGGAAATTCCTTGTTTTGCTTTGCTTGTGTGAGCAGCTTTTGCTTTACCTGTTAAACTGTCTTTATCACAGCCCACGAGTTTTCTCACTTTTACCCTTCTGATTCTCTCCCCCATCCCACTGTGAGGGAGGTGAGTGAGTGGCTGTGAGGTGCTTAGTTGCTGACTGGGGTTAAACCACAACACTGAGCAATGATGAATAGCTGATACCATCTGCCAGTTTTACGACAGTTATGTCAGCAACTTGGTTTGCTGAGATGTACAAAATAATCCCTTATTTTTGTGAAGTCCTTTAAATAAAGCCCAAAACTCTACAGTAACATCAAATTAAGCTTTGCACTGGGTTGACAGTTTCACTGGAATTGGTGTGATTATGCCTATTGATCATTTTCCTGAATGCTTTAATCCTGCAACAAATATTACAGTTCTGCCTTCATTTGTCTTTCATGAAAGCAGGTGTGAGAAGAGTCATGCATCTGCTAGTCACCTGTATGCCTGCTCCCTTTGAGCAAACACGCAGGACATTACTACTAAAGGATAAGGCACTTACAAAGAATTATAGCAAAGGTATTTTTCTCTTTGTAACACTGACAGTCTTAGGAAAGATGCCTTTAAAGAGGCCTTTATAGTTGTTAGAAAGATTTAAGTTAGTATCATTTTTTTTCCCCCTGGTACTCTACCATGACAAGCATTCTTTTGGTTAAATAATGTCATTCATGTATCACCTTAGCTATTTTATGCTTTGGCTACCTAACGTTCAGTAATTCCTGTAAGTACACATAAGAGGAAACTGCATATACTTGTACACTCTGAGATTGCTTATCTGGAGTGCAGGTAAGGACAAAATATATGCATGTCCCATGGGATATTTTTCCCTGGCCAAAAGAAGTGAGGTATCTCATTTCACATGGGCTCCAGACATGAATTTTGTGATTGAAACACCACCATATTTTCAAGCCGAGTGAGCAAAAAACCAAAACACATTTCTAAGTGTTTGTAAAAGATTTTATAGCGATATCAGAAGTAATGTAAGTCTCCTATTTTTTCATATACAAGGTCACAGAAACTGTTTGTTTGGGAACTAGGGCATCCTTCTGCCTGATCACATGCCAAAGGTGTTTTGGGAGAGTTGGAAGAAGCATGACAAGCCTTGGTGGTGTCTTCATTTGTTTGTAGACTGAGGAGAATGTGCAATTATACATGATACCGTCCTGGTCCCTTGATTGTCCAGATCAGAGATCTGGACAAACATGTTGCCATCTGCCCAGTTTTATTAGGGTTTCTTTGGGGTTTTGTGTTTACACGTAGACTCATATCTGGATGCTATTCAGATGCAATAGAGTTACATGGTCAAATAAATAAATAAAACCAAAAGTCTTAAAGAATTTATACAGTCAAGACTAGTATTTAAAAATCATTTCTTCTGCAATGTCTTGGGGTTTGATTTTTACAAAACTGAGAAAAATTGTAAACAATCTGGAAAAATCCTAAAACACCAAGAATTAAAGCTAGTTTCCCCTAGAAAGTTGCTGAGATATATAAAAATATAAAATTATGATACCATTAATTTCCAGAAATTATTATTAAAGTGTAAATTAACTAAGTTTTGACTGGAAAATAAAATCAATTATACAAATTGGTGCACTGGTGTACGAAATGCATCTTACATTGAACAATAATGATTTCAATTTCTCTTCAGCAGCTTTCTCCTCCAGGCACCCCAGCAAATGTTAGCAGATGCTGTGTTTTACAGACATTATTTGTACTGCTGTGGCATAAAAATCTTGGGCTACAAATCTCAGCTGTCACCCATCTTTTTAGTGGTCACAGGCTTTTTCACAGCACAATGGACTTCTCTATTGCTTGAATGTTTGAGACACAGGGACATACAAGACAGACTATGCTTCTTGCTACATATATGCATGGCACAAGTGGAGTGTAATACAGACAGACTGGGCATATGCTTTCTTAGAGGACTGAACATTTGTTACTTGATGAAAGAGACCACCTGAATTTGAGCCTGTTACCTTATTCTGTTGCTCTACCAGGATTAAAACCTGCAGATTAGGGGTAGCCAAAAGGTACTTAATGTTTTCACTCTGTGGGAAATTTCCAGGAACTCATGGCAACAAAAAGTTAAGTCTTTTCATACTCATTATGAAACATTTAATAAGAAGCTTTGTTTTAAAACCCATATTAAGAACCAAGGCAGTGGGAATCAGCGAAAGAAATAGCCAGAAACTCTGAAATGAAGCAGAGCGATAACAGAGCTGTTTGTTAGGAAATTTCCTTATTTCAGTAAAGTATCATGTTAAGTGTTTAAAAGCATCACCATTTGGTGGAACTTAATTTCATGTGATCAGAATATTCTTCCATCCTTGCTAAATAAATTCTACTTTGATTCTAGGCAATATAAGTAGACAAGCAACTACTGTGAGTACCTAGTGCATTAGTACACTTGGAATCTCAAAGGAACTAAGATTCATAGAAAAGACACAGGACGAGTGATGGACTCGAGAAATATTGATAACATTTCTGCTTGCAGAAATGTGTTAGCATAAATGGCACCAACTTTATGGGAGGAATAGGTTTTGTTGTGCCAATAGGGTAGATCAGCAAGGAAATTCTATACAGTTCTGCATGTCTCCTTCCCAGTGTGTGGTAACTGTAATTAGCTCAGATATGGTCTCAGTTTGAGACAATATTTCTATTGTACATGCATATTCTATTAATTTCTGTGTTAGCTTCCACTATTACAAGGTAGTAGTAGCCACTGACTGACACCAGTAGGCTTGGATGAGCCTTTAAGCTGTGGTGGCAAAACCTTTCATGTCACATGAAATGCCATGTTCTGGCACGCATGCCACTTCTGACATACATGCCACCAGCTTGCCTTCCCTTTGCTCTTTGTGAACTAAAAACTGTGCCACATTTAATTTAGGTAGAACAGGATAGAGCAGAATAAGGAAAGCTGAATTTGTTGATGAATGAAGGTAAGGCTTGTGTATCAATTAGGAATGTTATACATACATTTATACAGATTGTTTCCTGCTTCTGTGATGTTTTGTAATGTAATGTAATATAACTATGTAATGCTAGTCAATTATTTTATTGTTTCAGAACCTTTCCTTTTACAATTCAAAATGCAAGTTTAAAAAAAAAAAGGTGCTAAACTTTGTAGGCAGAGAGAAAATCTTGACAGTGTGAGAGAATACCCTAAAGGCCTCATAAACAGTGAGCAGATAATACAAATTTTAAATGTTTTAATAAAAAGCTGTTGAGTATTAAATGTATTTTTCACTTGAGGCCCTCCTTGAAGTGTTTTTGGCTGCTTAGGGTTGCCAGTAGTGGATACGGTTGCTCTTAGGGTGTTAACTGATTGCACAGCTACTACAAAATGGTTGAGGCCAAACTCTAATTTGGTGTTGCAAAAGTGCCTGGATTGGCATGAGTTCCACTATCATCAAAATTATGAATTTATCTCTCTGTATCTCATGCACTTGTAATTTAGGCAACCTAAAGCATTGTTTTGCCTTGGCTTCTAGAAATCCCACATTATTAGGAGACTGGGCCATGTGTTGTATTCTGTGCTAAAAAACACGGCATAAGGAATCCACCTTGGGGAGTATCAGCACATGGCATATGGCGGGGAAACTGATCCTTTTTTTTTTACCTTAGAGCATGGACACCCTCAGTCTAGTCCAGAAGGGAAAGTTTCTCTATCCCATCAGCCTTGAGGACCCTGGAAGAGCAAGGTGCCAAGCCCACGCTCTCCAACATATAGGTCAGTTCCTCCAAACAGCAGCCTGGCTCTGCAGTGTTCAACCCAGCAGGGCAAAGGCAGGGCACCCCCACCCCATCAAGCACTAAGTCTCTGAATTCTTATAGGATGCTATTTGCGTACACTGGTCATGCCTTTACCCCCTGGTAAAATTAGGTCCCTTGTGGATAAAGAAACAATTGACATTTTGCATTGCTTTTGTGGCTTTCCTGTTCTCTTCAGAGGACAGAATATGTGAGCAAAAGGCCATCATGCAAGGAGGCAAATGAAATAGAAAGGCAAGCCTGGGTGAAAAGGATGAAAAGGGAAAGGAGAACAAAGGCTGGCTAGGTAAAGAATATAGCCACAGGTATTTTCTAATTGTCAGATTATTTGAGAGAAAGCAGTACTTTCGTCCTACCCTCAAACCCTGCCTATGGAAGTTTGTCATATAAAACGAATGTTCTCTCTCTCTTCTCATGCCATCATCAGTGATGATTTAAGCAAAGGTCCATAAATATACAATTGCCTTAAATCAACAGGTTTTCCATGCATCCCCAGGAATCTATATTTTTCTCTGTTTCCACCTCTATTTCTGTATTCTACTGTGCCTGCATGAGGGAGGTGGGAGAGAATGGGGGACAGAACCTGTGTGAGTAATGGACTCAGATACTGAAAGTCTACTATCAAAGGTTTTCACAAGCCTAAAGATCTTATTTGTAAACTACGCTACCTTTGATTTGAGGGAATGCAGCAATGGAAAGCATGACAACCAGAGGTGGGCTTGCAGCACACGCAGACATTCTCCAGCTTGCCTTCATTCAGCCCTTATGCTAAATTAATGAAAATCTGGAATCACATAGATTTCAACTTGGACTAACTACATGAGGAAAGGTCCAGGATACTGAGTTGGATTTTTACAGACTATGCCACTGTGCAGGTTAGCTTGAGGTAAAGCTCTCATGGTTATGATGTGCTCTGACTGTCTGTAGTACAGTGGATTTCATGGTTCTCTGGGAGTTTTTACCTTTTGTGGAAGACTATTAAATTTAGTTTGCTCAAGTGCTACTAGTGATGGGGACCAGCAGGTACCTATGCCACACAGTACCTTATGTGTACAGCTCCTGACTGCTGTACCCACAAGTACAGTCCCATATGCTACCCCATACCCCACAGCTCAGTGCACAGCCTATGCTGTTAAGAGCTTCTTTTTTTCAAATAATACATATTTAACACAGTTCAGTGAGCTCTGTTCAACACATATACTGATAAATGGCAGTTTGGGAAGCAGAAAAGCCATTTTTCTAAAATTTAATCTTTACATGAAATGTCTGAAAATAGACTTAATCCACAGTGTTTACCACCTTCCTCACCTCTGTGCCTCTGGGAAGTCATAACCAAATATAAATTTTTGCCAAAATCAGAAGGATTTTATCATGTGTACTTCAGAGATTGTGGTGCCTGCATAATCATAGGCAGCTTGGGTGGACAAAGGAAAAATTAAGTGTGTGAATGGATTTCTAGAAGACAGGGAGATTTTTCTTTCTTTCTCTCAGTGGATGCTGGAAAAGTAATAATCCTTAAAACTCCTTTTTCTTCCTGAAACACTGAAATTTTACTTGAGGAAAAAGCTTGCAAAAACCTGACAACAATGAAATTAATCAGTAGGTCTGCTTCAACACGTGTTCTCATTTATTGTCTCCACTTTAAACATGCTCTTTTCTTGCAGAAGAATTTTTTGGGGGAGAGATTTATCCGCAAACACAGTCCACATAGATACATGAATTATGTGATTAAAACTACTGATAGGTTTTGTTTGTGACTTGTCTGTGTTTCAATGGAATGTAGGTATTTTACTGAATAAGGTTAATTGTTATGTTCAGATGCCAACTCTCTGTAATGCAATGAAAAACTTTTCAATGGCAAACTGTAACTGAGCTGTCAGGTGATAATAAAAACGTTAAAGTATATTGAAAACTGGGGAGGCAAAGTTTTTCTTTTCTCACTTGACATGTTCTGAAATGTGCTTGTGGAAGTCATTCAGGTCTGAGCATTCATGCATGCACACTGAGCTCAAGATTCACAATTAATTCCCATTTCCACCTCCCCCACAGCCTGGGCTATCCGTTGTGTTTGTGCAGTTCGACGTTAGTTCATAGCCTCAATATTGCTTCGTGCCCCCAGGCTGCAGCTGCGTGGCAGATTACTTGACTTAGCAGCCCTGTCTGACATTGTGGGTTTGGAGAAGGGGAAAGGAGCTTCAGTGCTATGCTAGACCCAGCAGCTCTGAGATATTGCTTAGCCCCATGTTCAGAGGACCCCATCAGCCAAGAGTCTCCTGCTCCTCAGAAATGGCACCCAGCCCGCAGGCCCTAATGACAACCACGAATGCAGAATGAAGCTGATTGAAGGGCCTTGATGAGAGATCTGTCCCTCGCTCTGGTCAAATCTTGTTTCACAGCAACTCCAAATGACCTATTTTATCTTTATTTGTTGCAGCCTGTTGCTATCTCTAGTCAAATGAGGACATATGCCTGAAGTGACCTGTTTTCTGACCCAGAACAGTGCTGTCCTACTGGTCAGGAATAAAGAACTCAGCACCTGATTCACATGCTCTGACTGCTCAGATCTTTGGGAACCCATAAACATATTGAAACACATTAATACAATTCATACAATGTTAATGACAACACAATTATGGCAGATATCTTAAATCAATTTAGAGACATAAATTCCACATTTATTTTAGCCCTTAGCAATTTTAAGGCGTTTACATGGACTGCAAATCACAACTTTTTTCAGTAAAAACAGGTCTTCATTTCTTATGATAGTAGAGCTTTTCTTAGGAAGCAAACCATGGAGCAGAGAAGAAGTGTGTGATTTGCAAAGAAGCTGTAAAGTAACTTTATTTCCACTCTGAGCTGAGGAAAGTATTCAGAGTTATGCTATACAGGCTCATAGTCAAATACCCAAAGACAGAGCTGAAGCTAACGTAGTTGCAACCATACCCTACACTGTTGAATTTGACCTTCAAACTATGTGCAGAAATATCAGTAAAAAATGCCCCCACAAATAAACCCCTAGCTTTGTGGAAGATTGGAAACTGCCTGATCATGATAATTACAGACCACACAGCATGTCTTCATTCCCATTCAAAAGAGAGATTTATTAACACAGTGATCATGTTTCAATAAAGACAGAAAGAAATCCATTTCATGTTTTATGTCATTCTTGTGTTTTTTATGGCCAAAGGTCCTGTGGGGCAAGAATTTTTCATCCAGAAAAATAAAGCTGATGCAAGATAATTTGTCCTTCAGACAGACATCCTCCTTTGGTGCTCTCTTAGAAACTTATCTGAGTTGCTGAGGCAACAAACACTTTGGTTTGCCATAGGTCACACATACAAACTCAGAATCTCATCCACAGTTATTTGAAGTTAATAGGATTTCTTCTCCACTGGATGTTTGCTCAGGCCATGTTATAGAAGACACTGAGTCTCCATGAGGGAAATTTATTTCAGACTAGGCGAACTTGACTGGCCTTGCTGTTTCTCATTCTGAGAATCAAGGACACCATCCTGTGACCAGGCAAGTATCCCTCACTCCCAAACATGTAGTTACAGTACAACTTAATAATTTATGAATTCCACTTGAGTGAATCAGACTAACTGCACTCAAGCTAAAGAATGCACATGAGGAGATGGAAACTTTCTATATTTCTCTTAATATGCTTTGATTAGTGCAATACAAGTGCCTGAGATGGGATTTATGTAATATGACTTTGGCCATCTGCAAGTTAAAGCTTCTGTGGTGGTAATGAGCTCACAGAATAGGATACATAAGTGCCCGCAAGAGGTTAATGTGTCCAAGCTCCCCTTACAGATACTGGAGACCTAGTTGTTATCATCAGTGCAACCTAAAGAGTGATTCAGCTGAGCAGTCACTACTTCAGGATGAATTTACTTGTTCCCAAGGCTTCACTGACTGTATTGACTAGATTGTCCTTGATTATGATGGGAGTTTAGCCTCCTGGCACATGCAGGCAATGATATATAGATACCAAAATACAGGCGTTTTGGTCTGTAAGCTGGTCCCATTCATAGTCTTAGCTAGTCTTCTTGGCTTTTTCTCTAGTAAATAAAGATAGAGAAGTTCTTCTTGACATTAACTCATTTTTTCTTAAAACCAGAGGGTTTAAAAGCACAAGAAAACAAAACAAAACAGATGTATCACTACTGGTTATAAAGGAAACATAAGCATGGCTTAACCTAGACAACTGATTTTTTAACAGCTACAGTTAGGTGAACTGAATCCTAACGCCAAGTATTTGTGGAAATTTTGAAAACTGGATGCTTGGTAGCATGCAGAACTAAGAAAACAATGGTCTAATGACAACAGCCCAGTAACTCCATGGGACTGCTCTGTTACCAGCATAATATCCACTGTCAGCTGTCAACTTGTCTGCTCACATGAATCCAAGTTTACTATGGCTCTGTCCCCTACTGTCAGTGAAGCCACAGGGCAATACAAAATGCTCTGGCATGAGTCAGGCTGGTATGCAGGACAGCTGCTGCATTGCCCCACCCCAGAGCCTAGCAAGGCACTTCTAAGATTTCATCACTTTGAAAGAGCCTGGTCTCCATCGCCTCCCACTTGTACCCCACTAGCCATCTTCTTCAGTGTTGCTTTTAGCAGCAGCTCTGATTAGTGTGGTGCAGTCAGCCAAATACAGCACACATGAGCAGGGATCACCCAGGCAAAGCTGCCAGCCCGTGGCATCCAGAAGCCCAGTTATTGGCACATGGTTTTTGTTACTGATTTATCAGTTAGCTTTCTCTCTCTCAGAGTCTATGGTGATTATCTGGACTCTTTATCATGTAAAACAGAAAAAAAAAAAAAGCCTTGTATTATAATAGTGAAACGTTCCTCTCTTCTGCTGCATGCTATAAAATAATGCATCTGATTCACAACATTGCTATGCTGTGCTATTTCTGGCACTTTAGGCTAAGTTTGGACAAAGTTACATGTGATCTACAAGCAATAAAGGCAAGAAATAACTTCATCAGTAAATAATGTAGCAAAGATTTTATGGGAATATATAAACAACATGGTAATAGTTCTCATAGCAAAGAATTGTCTGGGATTTTAAGCACTGCCAGCAGTACAGAAATATCCAGCAGGTGAATGTTAGGAATGAGTGTTATGCTTGCTCTCAAAACCATTTTGAGGATTGTTAAAAACACTAAGCAACTTTGAAAGCAAGTACAAAAGCCAGCCCTGATATTCATCTGCTAGATATCCCTGTCATGCCAACACTGTTTAAAACCATAGCACTCAAATTTGCTCCGTTACAGTAGTGAAGCTACTGTTGTAAGAGATAACAGGATTTTGGCTTGCTAAATTTTAGACATCTTGGAGAGGATCTCAGTCTCTCTTATGATAACAAGGACTTACTGATTTCCTTTTATAACTGATATCAAAGGATGTCTGATAACAAATATCAAAGAAAAAAACCTTTCCTTTTCATAGCATGATGGGAAATTAGTAAACTTATTTTTCATAGCTGCATGTGAAAAGGCTGACGTTACACCAGTGACAATGAAAAATAAGGGCTAAGGAATTAAGACATTCAAATGTCTCTTAAAATTACTTGAGGAATGGTTCATCTGTTTAAAAGCCAGTCTTTTCTCATGAAATGTACAAATCTTTCTTTTTATCTTCTGAGTCATCCATAGCTTTTGCAAGTTATCCATAGTTCTTTTGTACGGCTCTTGTTAGAGATGGATTTGTTGAATGTTAATAATGGAACAACTTAAAATAAGAAGCCAAATTCATCCCATTCCCACTCTGTCCAGCCAGGTTTTACTTGGATACTTCTGTTTCGCACTTTTGCTTTCATGCCTTCCTCTCCATAGCCGATAGTAACAGTAGGAGGACAATGGTTGGCTGGGCTCCCTTAGAGACGTACTATGACACAGAGCTTGGGAAAAGGGGCTCCTAATGCCTTGTCTCTGGAAAATATTTTACAGTTGCTGCCATCTGTGGAGCATGAACTCTCCTCTTGGGGCATCAGTTCTTATACCAAAATGCACCATGAGCTAATCGTGGAAGACCTGATGACTAGCAGAAGTGATGGCGGTTACTACACGTTACAATTGATGCCGTACTCCAACACACCAATACATACCATGGCATACAGAAGTACAAACAAATTGTGACCTGAAGTGCTTTCGAAATGGTGGTTTGCAGGAGTCCAGCTGAGTGGTAAACAGAGTTTGTCCCTGTCCTGCTTTCGGCTGTGACAGAGTTAATTTTCTTCCTAGTATTTTGGATTTAGTATGAGAATAATGTTAATAACACACTGATGTTTTAGTTGTTGCTAAGTAACGCTTACCCTAATTCAAGGATTTTTCAGTTTCCCATGCTCTGCAAGTGAAGAGGTGCACAAGAAGCTGGGAGGGAGCATGGCCAGGACAGCCGACCCAAACTAGCCAAAGGGATATTCCATACCATAGTACATAATGCTCATGAGTTTTACTTTTTTTTTCCTGATTGTCCTCCCCATCCCACTGGGTCTGCATGGTGCTTAGTTGCTGGCTGGGGTTAAACCACAACAGTCTCCTTCCCCAGAACAGGCTTAGTGTCATGGTTCTGCACTCTCTGTCTCTCTGGGTGGAGGAGACATGTCCAGATTTACCAGTATTTCTTCTGCCCTTCCTGTGATTTGCCATTTCTGCTTCTGCCCCAGTAATAGGAATAAAAAGTCCCATGGAAGTGGCTTTTGTGGTGTGTGGCCAGGTCATGCTGTGTGGGTGAGCCCAAGGACCCCCACCCTTCCTGGCCTGAATAATACCCCTTCTATCCTGGCACTTCCAAGAGCACAAGTATGGTCCAACCCATCCTGCCCTGAGTACAGAAAAGCTTGTGAAATACTACTTGGTGGTGTATTCCAGTAGGATACACTTCAGATGTGAATGAATGCCATCTCACTGCTATGTGAAAAGTACTCTTCAAGGACTTGCCAGGAATCAGCCTTTTATTGCCAAGTTTTCATTTACACTTTTCAGGGGCAATGTGCATAAATGCTACTACCCTTCACTAGGCAACTTGCAGCTGAGCTGTTAGGAGTAGGAAAATCTCAGTGAAAGCCTGTATTTTTCTTCAGCTCTTTTAAACGGGATGAAGGCCTGGAGCACAGGGAAAAGCAGTTTCCTATTGATGGTGGTAAAGATAAGCCATTATTGCTGATGAGCTCAGTCTGGAGCTGGAGCGAAAAGGCCTAGCTGCTCAACAGACTGAAGGTGCAAGGCATTAAAGGGGATTAAACCAGCACAGCCTCTGCCAGCCTAATCCACTTGGCACCAATGAGCTGTAGGGAGGCCTGGATGCTTTGTGCTTATGGTATTTATAAGGAGGCTTAAAAGAAAAGGAGTAGTCAGTTTAGTTGCCAGGGAGGTTTTTGGTGGTAATTGACTTTTGTGATCCTTCCTCTCCTCCTTCTCTTTTTTGTAATTGTTGATTAGAAACTGCGCTCCACTCCTCTTTAATGCCCATGAAACATAGGAAGCATTTATTTCACAGTGAAAAATCAGGGCTTCAGGGCAGTACAAGGGCTTGTGAATATGCCTTTTATGGTCAGAGCACTGCTGCAGCACTACCTTTGCTCTGACTCTGCTAAGGCAGGTCCAGCTGTTAGGCAATGGAAATGCCTGAGACTGAGATTGGATCCCCATGCCCCTTTCCAGTATCCAGAATGCAGTACGCTGTAAACTCAGGAAGGCAGCTTTAGTGGTGGTACATGTTGTATAAGGATGAGGGAGCAGCAAGAGAAAATCATGTCTTCTACAGTGAATTTGTTACTGGTGGAGACAATTTCTGTTCTGAATGTGACTGATCCACTTCAGATGGCTCCTGATCCCAGTCGCATGCTGGAGACAATAATGAAAGCCTGCTTGTGTCTAAAAACAAAAAGAAAATGTTATTCTTTATAACCTATGGATAGAGGCAGTCTCCTCCCAGAAAAGATCAGAGGAGGAGCCTAACTTTAGGTGTTCTTATTTACCTGGGGAAGAACTATCCCAGTCCATTGATTCTGAAATGAGTCTGGAGAGTTTACGTTGCAGCCACCAGTAAGGATAAACACAGCAGTGTCTCCAGGGAGAAATGTAAAAGCAGATTTTTTCATATACAATCGGCAGTGAAAAATACATAATGTTCTAACTATTGAACAGCAATTGTCTGCAAACAAAAGGAATTTTTTTTTTTTTTTGAGCACTGGATATTTGGTTGTCATTTTTTTCTTTATTACTTCAATGCATAAACCCAAAGGGTAACGTATGTCAGACTGACTCCAGCACATATGACATGTACGTTATTCCCTTAATTAAGCTGTTGCAAAGAACTGAAATTGCAGTGTCAGTAGGGACAGGCCTGGAGTAGTGCAGTATTTGCTAAAGGGTAATTTTTAGGGATTAATGTAACAATGGTACTGAGGACCTTTCCTCTTTTCATTTTTACTTCTAACTTTTTCTGCCCAAACAGCATTTTCTGATTAAGTTTTTGAAGTGTGTAACACAAAACCAGTACATTACTCCTTTGGAACAGGAAACCTGTTAAAATAAAGTACTGGACGTATTTATTTGTAAGCTGAAGAGAAGAGAAAATAAAAAAAAAAACAACATAAAACCCCCACTAAATAAACAAAAACCCTGAGGCAGGTTTTTTAGAAGCAAAGCCATTTGAAAGGCTTTAATTTTTCTTTGCTTCTGGAGTAACCACTGTGGATGTGAAGATAAGAGATCATTAGGCCTACATCAGTATGTGGCATAAGGGCTGCGCTTCTGTAGCACATCAAGCATGCAATAACCCAACCGAAATTCCCACAGAGGTTAAACAATAGCCTCCTGTTTGTAGCTGCCTCCGGTTCATTTAGTAGAAAATGTATAACCCAAGTTTTATCAGATTCAGCTATAAAGACAAGGTGCTCAATATTTCCTGTGCTAAGTGGAGTTCTTTGATCCATTATCCTGCTAATTACCAATGGGGTTGACCTCTTCCTGGATTTAACTGCTCTTGCCTATTTTTTTCTGGCTCCCTCTATTTGCTTAATTAGACACAGCCATGAATGCTCCCACAGTTCAAACCATCTTGAAGCACTTTGGCTTGTTTGTGTGGATCCTGCACTCTCTGAGTAGAGTCAGACTTGCTCAAGGACTAGATTCAAAGGCTAGGGAAGTCAAGGGGAGACTTTAAGTCAAGCAGCCAGACCCTAGCATGGTAAATAAAACCCAGCATGAGTCCATGGAGTGTAACTGGAGCCAGGCCAATTCGTACAAGCAGAGAATTTGGTCCAGAAGTCTACTTTCTAATCTTCAATTCATAGTAGCATTGTTTACGCAGTGGATGTAAGAAAGACTGAATTCAGTCCTGTGCAAGCACTGTGCGCATGACATGCTAAAGAAAAAATGTTTCACTGGCTTTGAAAATGTTTGCCATTGCATGATACCTGCATGAAACTTTGTAAGAAAACTTATTTTTTCAGAATATTTATTGCTGTTTTTTCCTTATTTGTAGACTTGTAGACAGATGATCTGGAAGAGACACTGAAACATATTGTAGTCCCAGCCCTGAGGAATATGCCTGTGTCATTTCTGACATATATTTATCTACCTTACTTTTAAAACCATGATAGAGACCCCTTTCTCCTTCAGCAATCTATTTCTGTGCTTCCCTGTGCTAACAGATTTTTTTTGCCCCTTAAATCTGTGTATCCACAGCTGCAATATAGGCCCATTAACTGTTATCTCCCCATTGGATAGGGAAAATGATTTAGTCCTTTCTTTTTTTGTGATAACCTGTTATATATTTGAAAATGGTTATCATGTCTTCTTATATTCTTCTCTTCCTAGACTGAACAAACTTCTTTAAGTCATCTTTGTTTCCATCATCTACCCTGGCAGTGTGAAGGATGAATTTGTAGAATCTTAATGGAGCAGAGGTTGGGTTAGACCTTAAATTAATGTGAAGGCCCTGTCATCTATGGGAAGCAGAAGGAGCTTCTCCTCTTTTTAAGTGTTGAATGTCTGCTAAAACCCATAGCCTGCCTGAACAGGCCACTGCCTGGCCAGCTGAATTTGCTGATAGTTCGTGGAGGAGCCACACTGCTTTCTCCTCCTAATTTCGTTAGGGCCCTAGGCATCCTGAGGGGTGTAGGAAGGCAGAATCCTTCTTAGAAACACTATATCAGTTTGCACACTCTTAAACAAGATGCATTAATGGGGAGAACTAAAAAGCCAGTGACCTTTTTAATGCTCACCCACGCTGAAGGACCAGACAGAGTTGAAATCAGGATCTTTCTTCCATGAGGGATGCACCTATGCAAGTCAGTTCTGTGATGAGGAATTGGATGGGTTGTGTCATGTTTCACTTTAAAAAAGGACCATGATAAATTCTTCTCCAATTATGTTCTCGAAACAAAGATCTGGGATATACCTGTTATGGCTAAATCTAAATTTTACAGGCAGAGAGGAGGGAAGCAAAAGGCAGGTAATGGAAGGGGGGGGGGCATAGAAAAAGCAGAATGCCTCTTACGTAATTTTATTTTCTGCGTGTTTGTGTCCTAAATATGTTTAAACACAGCTGAGTATTTTCCTTTCAGAATGAGGCACAGACTACATGTTATAGAACATGTGGTCTCCCTTTCATGTTATTTTTTCATTATCAGGCTTTCTTGGTGCTTGCAAAATTAGATGTAAGTATTCAGTCCACCTACAGTTTTGAGTGAACTTAGAGAAGAACTTAGCTAGAGAAGAACTCTTCTCAAAGCTTGGGATATATCAAAGGCATTGTTTGAGATAGCCACATTGCTAAGGGTTAAAAATGGAGTGTTTTAACATCTTCAAAGTACTCCTCTGGTTTTCTCTGTCTCAGCAATATCTCAAACTGGAAGTGCGGAAAGTTAATAGTTGGCCTCAGTCAGGTTTTGGATTTTTTCCCTCTGATTACAGTGCAGAGATTATTTTAAATATGTTATTGAGTTTATTCATATTTTAGGGAATCCGTGTGGTTTCTCAGATCATGTGGTAGCTATTTCTTTAGAAAACTACACCTCCTTTTGTGAGCTTTCCAAAATCTGTAAAGAATTGCTGGAAAACAAAAAGCATATGTATGATTTTACTGTGTGACAATCAAATGCCCTGAAAGACATGCTAAGACATGGGATTCAGGGGATGACTCACTTCCACAGGCAGCTCCTACATACACACATCTTTTCATCCATAGATCCTAGTGCTTATAAACAGGAGATATTCCCTTCCTGTTCATTTTTTTCTTAATTTCCACTTCAGAAATTGAGTGTGTGTCATCATCCACATGTTACCAACAGACAGTCAAATACTAGGCAAATTCCAAAGCTATACAGCACAAATGTAGGTACAGTCTCTGCGTTCTGTCTCCAGAAACCTTCCTGTCCTGGGGAATTTTGAATCTCAGACACTGACAACCTTCAGAAGATTTCAGGGAGTGTATCACATGCTTATCATCAAACTCTTAATTAAAAGTGTGCTATGGCTCATGGAACAGCTACAGACATCTTACTGTGGCTCTGTGGGTCACAGGCACCCCATGAAATCACTGAGCCAGATGGCGTTTTCCTCTGCTAGTCATGAGTTGATGAAAACTAGTTGCCTTTTCTTCCAAAAAAAAAAAAAAAAAAAAGCTATTTTGCACTTTCAAAGTACAGTTCACCAGAGTGTGTTATTAATGCTTCAGCCAGCATAGGGAAGAGGTGAAGTTCTTACTTTTTTATGGAGAGTTGAAAGGGATGGTAACTGGATCCAGGCTACGCAAAGAAATAATGGCACTGTCCAACTGGAATTAGGGGTTCTGTACCGTAACTCATCCTTGACCAGTATGCAGCAAAGACTGCCTTCTGTCCTGCCAGTGCATTGCCTTGCTTGTGTGAAACAACTGCCAATGCCTAGATTGTGCCCCTGGTTTACTGTTACAGTAAATCTATAAGTAAAAACATGCTGCAATTAAAATCTGCTCCTCCTAGGAGCATTATGAAGGTGCTAAAGCACACCAAACTTTAGATCAACAGTTTCTAATGCAAGAAAAAGACATTATCTGACTGTAAAATTTATTTTCTGTCACCTGTACAGCACACTTGTTTAAATGAGCCTTTCTTTGGCAGAGCACCTGTATAGTTTGCACATTAAGTGCCCACACTCTCAGCATCAGAATGGTGGGAGGAACATGCAGCATACTTCCTCCTTCCTTCCTTCCTTCCTTTCCATGATGTGCTGATGAGATCTTGCGTAGTTTGCAGGCAGTCATACTGTTCCTGATCAGGGAAAATCAAGTAATTTTAAATTGGCCATTCTTGAAATGTGCATCCTCCCAGATTAAGCTTTTCAGAAGCTTTGGCTGAAGGTTCTTAACATTTCTGTCACTAAACCAAAAGTAATGTTTAGCATACCAGCAAACATCTGAACTTTTTTGTTTCCCAGTTGATAGAAATTTCTTTTCAAAATGATAAATCGTAGTTTACTGATACAGAATTTCACAGAGAATGATAACAATAATGACAGACCCTAGGGACACGTCTTCTGAAGACCAACATTCCTGGCAGCACTGTTGTGTCCCCTCTATTTATCTTCTCATTTACTCTACATTATAATTCTCAAAATAGCATATGACAAAAAACACTCATCAGCTTCTCTATTTAGCTGAGAGCATTTGGGCAGCTGGCTCACTTTCTTTTTCCCAGGTAGCATCTTTACTCTTCTGCAGAATTCAGTGGGGGTGTAACGTGAAAACATATCCATGGTATGAGTTGGCATTCAGATGAAGAATTTAAATATAGGCCTAACTATTCTTGCCCTAAGCAAGCAAATGCCTTGAAACTAACTATATTCAGATGCTTCAAAGTGCTGTACTTGCACAGAGAATCTCATTGCTTTACTAAAGATATATAAGCAAAAAGGTGATTGAGTGTGCTTGCAGGTCTCCAATGGGGAAGGAGTGGGATAGGCTGCTGTCATCATGCTGTTCTGATAGCAAAGACCACAGAATCTATCCAAGATTCAGAATGCAACTCTTTTTTTTTTTTTTTTCCCCCCCAAAAAAAAGATATAATGAGAGTTTCTAATACTGGAAAAACTATTACAAACATAAAAATAAAAATAAAAGTTAAAACAAAACAAACAAACAGAAAAAGGATTCCTTTTTTCTGCTTCCTGGGGAATCTAGGTGATGAAAAAGAGCTGAAGTAGCTGAATTTTGAAAAAAACTAATCTTATTAGTAATACTAGAACATAGCAAGCTTTTCTGTTTATCAGAACGTTACAGTCAGTGTCCAAGATCTGTTTAGGAAAAGATCCAGTGATTAAACTGTGGGAACTGAGGTAGCACATCATGTCAAAAAGTAGAATTACCTTTCCTGAGGCAAAGATAACTGAGGACCAAGTTACCCCAAATCTTTACAGACCACAGTTCTAACAAATGCACAGATGTCTGTAGTCCCAGCACATGTATGCAAGTCAGACAGGATCCAACTATTTTTTTGTTGATGTCATTTTCTTTTGTCTATTTTGTTGGGTTTTTTTAGCATCTATCTGTCATGGCATTGTAAGGGACTTCAAGCTGAAAGAAAATGTTTGAAGGTCTTTATGCTACTAATATTAAACCAACCTTGGAATTTTCAAACTGTAGAGACGGCAGTCTCCTAATTGCAAAGTCCTAGACCTCAGAAGGCCAAATGTGAGTGAGAGCTCTTCACAACAGATAAGGAGGCACTGAGCTAACAGTCAGCCACTGAAAGTGAGCATTGCTTGGTTATTTTCAGCTGTGAAAACAATAAAGCCACAATGACTAATACTACTCACAGAGCTAAGAATGATCATGAACTGAATGAATGATGTGTAGGAGTGGGAAAAAAGTAGTACTTGGAAAAAATGTTTACTTTTTATTTGATATTCTAAAAACAAGATTTGGAAAAACAAGAAAAAGACAATCCTATTCTTTAAAAAAAACCCCAACAATAGTCAGCATCAGGGAGAAAATGGACACAGTTAAGAAAGAGAAATGTAAATATAAAAATGGGGGGAGCGTGAGTTGATAGGCATGAACATAAATTAGAATCTAGTCATTGTAGGAACGTGCCAAGAGAAGAAAAACCAGGTGAGTATAAAGAGTTTGTTATTGTACTTGTGAACAGTATGAAGGCTTTGAATTATTTCTAATTATACCTAAAATAAAAGGAACCCTAAGGTAGGGGGGGAGGCCTGCAATGGAAAGGATGAAAATATCAGTAAGAGAGAAACAGTGGTTGTCCTCAGAATACAGATGTTTATGTCATCTAAATGAAGCAATCCTGGACAGGCTTTCTTAGAGCTTTCCTTGGCACTGAGAAAAAAGAGTATTAAAACTGATAGATTCTAATTCATCTATCTAGTATGAATTGCATTAGCTTATGAATTTTAACATCTGAAAAGCGATGTTTCAGACATATGAATTATTCTACATGATAAATCATTTTATCTACATTTGCATGATCAAAGTATTTAAGGACATCACCATTATTCCCAAATAAAATAGAGGTCTACAATTAACACAAAAATAGCTAAAACAAACTAAAGTCTGCAAATAAGGTAAGGGGGTTTAATTTCTTTATTGAAATTAGAATTTTCCATTTCACTCTAAGGCTTGCATAAAGCAGTATTGTATTTTTGGAATTGTGCAGTCAAGTGAAAAGACCTTTTCAGCTTTGATGGCTAACGACAGAGCATTTAAGAGATAGGAAATAAAGGTAATAATGTAATGCTACAAGTCCACACCACATAAATCGAAAGAAAATCTTTGTTCTCTAAATTCTTTCTGCAGGACTGCAGAGCTACTTTATTCATTCTATTATTGGCATCACACTTGCAGTTCAGGCTTTTCTTAAGTGTTATGAAGAAGAATAGACACCTGGGTATGATGCCAAATAGACTCAGCAACACACATGGAATATATTACTGTGAAGTAGCTGCATCTAATCTTCAGTCCATTTAAGAAATTGTTGCTTAGGATCAGCTAATAACTGTAAATGCCACATTAGAATGAGAAGAGCTACAATTGCATCTGATCGCACAACGTCACCACAGCAGATAACGAAATAAAATTACTAACTTTTATATTTATTTTCTTATTTTAGTAAAGGATCTTATCTTGCAGAATGAGGCAGCATCCTTTCTGAAAAGTGGCAAAGCCACAGCAAAGTTTTATCTGATATGCTTTAGGTTCATTATTTTTACCTGTTATGTCTGGAATGTTAACTTATCTGCTGAGAATTTGTAGGACCACTAGTTACACTGCACTGCTTAAAGAAGAATTTGCCTAGGGCATTGCTCTGGCCTGGGAAACATGGTTGTTCAGAGGACACACGCTGCAATACCAGTAGTAGGTCTGCCCTTTTGGCTGAGTACCTCACATTCTGGAAACAGAGTTGCCACTAGAGCATAGAGCTCAGATGGGTGAATCCATCCTTGGTTTTCATCTCCTACTAGCCAGTGCTGCTCACACAAAGCTGCATCTTTGGCATCAGTCTTGGGGAGTGATCACTGGGTGCAAGCTGAGTGGTGCAGATGTCTCACGTCTGGGCCACTAAGGGCTAATGCCCTCTACAACAGATTATCCTGGGATGTGCTACACCACCAGTTTCCTCTATGGTCCCAAGACATCCACACTCAAATGAACAAGGTCACTGTTATTTTTCTGTTTGAAGCTTCTGCAATAATGCAGTATGGCTGAAGGGCATGCAAAGGTGTTCACTGGAAGGGTTCCTGGTGCTGAACCACCTCCAAAACCAGGCCCAAGCTGTGCCTTGGAGACATCTACTCTGAGTAGTCCAACACAGAGCCGGGGAGAGCCAACAGCTATGTGGAAGACAATTGTGCGAGTTCATGGACCCTTTTATTTTACTTAGAAGCATAAACTTAAACCAGAGCAGTTAGTTTCAAACCCCCTTGCAGTGACTAATGTGATGGCTCCCTTTCTTTCAGCATCAAGTACTGGTTTACATCCAGTCACTTTTGACTGGCTGTCCGATGGCTAGCAGGAGCCTTCTCTACATGGATTATCAATACTGGAGTTCACTGATCTCCTTGCCAAATATTTCAGCTAAGAGAACGAGGACTAACTGACCATTCAGAATGAGCTTCTCCTTTTTCCTAAGGATGTCTTCTACATCATCCAAATCAGCATGAAAGAGGGGTGGTAATGTAGGACCAGGTAGACTGTCCTGTTCATGATATGCCCATCAGTAGAACAAGGTTTGGCCTTCAGAGCTGACATTTTTTTGCATCTTTCTCTGATCACAGAGAATGCATTTTATAATGGTTTGCCAGAGAGTAATCTTACTTTATCATTCTAATTTCTTTTGAAATATTGTGCTGGAGTTTGTTTGATTTCCGGCATCACCCTGTGGGCCTGAGAACAGACTCTGTGTGTGTGATACATGCAGCAAGGCAGCTGAGAAAATGTTTGCTAATCATATCATGTTATGAAATTCTGAAGAGTTCTAAAGTATACAAGGGCTGCCTTAAGGTTGGGCAGCAATATTATGTGCCCCTCCAGTCCAAAGAAAGCATTTATAAAGATCAAAACGAGAGCTCCAAGTTTCAGAACACTGCATTTTACATTTGTCTATCTCTAAATCTTGGGAACAAAATCTTTTGTTCCCACTTAAGGGTCCTCTGTTCTCAGGCACCTATTAACTAGAGGAGGTCCACTCCCACCACTCAGTTCATTTTCTCTCACTTGCACTTCTATTGCATGATATTTCTCAGCATTTGTTGTAGCGCACATATTCCTTTTGCCTCCAGAATCATGTTAAAATTAAACAGCAATAGGTATTATTTTTAAAGTTGAATCCCTGTAGGTAGCAAAAAGATGCTCTGAAAGGTTTACAGCAAAATTCAGGCAGATTTGTATACTTAAGATCGAAGATTTGAGAGTATGGTTGCAAACAAAGAGCAACTGAACAAAGGAAGAAGCCTTAAGCAGGGATTTGAGAGACTTAAAGACTGCAGTGGGGACCAGAATATCTGTAAAACATCAGGAGGTGCACAGGTGGTGACTTTAAAATGCCACCACATGCAAATAGGTGATAGAACAGGATTTGTGGGTGGGACACATCTCACATAAAGTTGATCATCTAGAAGTTGTATGTGCAACCTAAGCAAGTTGTCTAGATTCACCTTATCCTAGAACAAGTGTTAAAGGAGGAGGGATAAATTACCCTCTGTGAGTGTCTCTTTCCACTGAGGGAGGCAAGGTGTTTAATATTGTCTAGGAGCTAATTTCTGGACAGCTAAAAATGGGCCAGATGTAGATGCACCTAAACATAGTTGGAAGCTTCCAGCTTTCTCTTCCATTCATAATGTATATGTTTGCATATCTATAAAGCCTTGATTCAGCAATGTCTTCTGAGAAAGAGAAAGCCCTGGGATACCACTGCTTATGAAGGACCATGTTTTAAAGACAGCATGCATGGGATCCATCTGATTATGGGTATCTATATCTGATACATTTAAGTTCCTAATGCAGTCAGTGGAGATCTAACCATTGAAATGAAGTTCATTTACCTAAATGTAGGTTTCTGCTTTAAGAGGAGATGAATCTCACCCTCAGCTTCATTAATTGGCTACATTTCCTCTGACCATCAAAGGAAGTTGCTCAACTGATTTGGATGCGGCTATTTGTGCTGTGGAAATCCACATTTGAACAGAACAGATCAAACCCTTAAAGTGTTAATGCAGTTACTTTTGCTACTTACAAGAACATCTCCAATGAAGAGGAGCATTTGCTATACCATAAAAACACTTCATTTCTGAGTACCAATTAACTGTTTCCAGACATCCAGGTAATTTAATAATTTGTTGGCGAGAGCAAGGAAAAAACTTCTGCGAACAGGTAGTTTCATTCTGGGATTAAAATAAGGAAGTCCACAAAAGATAAAGATCCAATCCCTTAAAGTGTTAATTCCCACTTCTGAGAGGTTCAGCAATTCCCACTACCTCTTTAGTGAGGATTGTACATGCTGAATCTTTCCCAGAAGACATTTAACTTAAATGCTTGTAGTCTAGACTGAAAGCATCAAGCTGCCCACAGGCCAGTTATACCAAACTACTGAAGCAAGTTTGCTTCAATGACTTGGAAACTGCAGATAGGAGTAACATCCTTCTGCCCAGGGAATAGGGCCTCCCAATTTATGACTTTGTTAAATATTTAGTCACGAATTAACAACACATAATGCCACACTAAAACATTCCATTTGAGATCAGAGACCAGAAATTTTATTAATTAATCCCATCCTAAGATAAGTATTTAAAACAGGTGGAATGAATTGCCCTCTGGAGGTATCAATCCTCTTTCAGTAAGCCGAAAGAGTTTAGGATGATTAAATTCTTAATTTAATCACCTCAAGTCAATGGCTAAATTTCAGTAGACTGAATCCTGACCAGAGCATGCTGTTGTATACCACAGAGTACTGTGGACATGCTAGTTCAGCTCCACAAGCATAATTAGTGCTTTACTGTGGCAAGGCAAAATAAAGTTTGCTATCCAGCTGAGAGAATTAACTCTGCCTAATGACAGACAGGACAGTGACCATGAGGACACTACCTTGCTGTGTCAGCTCTTCATGTTGCCTTGTTGCAATGGCACAAGTAACTCTTCATTGCTGCTGCATGCTTTAGATATATACTGAGAATTGTGATACCTTCCCAATTCCTTTGTGGTGCTAGGAATGGGATAAACCAAACTGATGCTGTTCTTGACAGTACATGCCATGCATGGGCAATGGTGCCACATGTTAGAAGCACCTGCCAGTTCCCCACCTTCTCAGCAAGCCCAGGGTAAAGGAAGGAAGCTATCTACGGAGCAGTTCCACTACATAGCATATGGTGAGTTGGATCTCTATCTTCCTTTGTGATGCTAGTCCACTGCAGACAAAATTTGTCTCATGTTAAATGAAATGCACGTAAATGGGATTGCTCCAGGGTTAATACTTCTGAATTTTAAAATATAATTAATGTGCAAATAAGTTACAAACTATCATCTCATTCAGAAACACTTTACTAACATGAAAAGACTTGGCAAATTACAGAAGATTAATATATTTGTCTAAAATAACAAGCTTCTCAAGTGCTGAAGCTGTATTTCCTGAGAATAATAAATGAAGTATTTTAAAGATGAAAAAAAGGATTGTAGTGCCTTTTTAATGCCTACAGAATCACGTAGCTTTCTGAAGGCTGTCCCCTCTCCAAATGGAAACTCTGAAAGCCATTCCAAGTTCACTGTTGTCACTGTCACTGGATATTTGTGTATGTGTACGTTAAAATGTCAACATATTTAGGGCTGGTTGCAAGCCTACATGTGTATACATATGAGAAAGAACAGAGCTTCACTCTACTGTAAAGGCACTTCTAAGGTTATCAGTCCTTCCACTTGTTCTTATACCTATAAATAGACCGTAACTTTTAGTTACTGTACAGTCCCAACTATTAAAGAATTTCTGAAGAGGAAAGTCAAGAGTAACTGTGGGCAAGAACAGCCAAACTATTTTGCCAAATTGGTTTAAAGCACTAAACCACAACATTACTAATGCTCACTCTGTCAAATTACATGTAAAAATAAAGCTCTGTTATCTTTCCTTGGCCTGCAAATGTAACCGAAAGTGCAAGCCCTCAGCTTTAGTGACCAGCTATAATAGCTGTAGTCACCCTTGCATTTAAAAAAAAACAAAAACAAACCCACCCAAAACAGGCACAATGACTTACTTTTCATTGTAACTACTATTTTTGAGCCCTCTGCTGGCAAGTCTTTCTAAAATAGACATTTTTAATTTAACAAAAAAAAGTGCTGTAGAAACAATCAGTATACAAATGGTCGCTTGTGATTCAAATTGTAATCTCATACTCCCTATGCGGCAACTCCTTTTCCAGGAAAAGAGCTATCTTCTATTAGTTTCCTTGTCCATTCTTAGCCACTGTTGGGTGTTTTTTCCCCTCTCTCTCCTTTTTCCCTCCTACTTTAAAGAACTTTCAACATTTCATAGACTAGACTAAGGGAACCTGAGAAGTTAACACTTGGGGTGCCCAATCCTGACGTCCATGCTACCCACCCACCTGCCCTGCTGTTTATCCCTCCACCTCCTCCTATTTGCTCTGCTCACACAGACCTGAGGCCCTTGTTCCTTGAGAGCAGCAGCAGGAGGTAGGACATACTCGTCCCCACTGGGTAGCCTCTCCTCACCTCGTGCTTGTCTTGTTGCAGCTCTGAAGAAATTACTTTCTTCAGACAATGCTCAGATCTATGTTTTATAGCCTTGTTAGGCAGCCTTCAGAAGCCCCATACAGCTCCACTGAGCGTGCATCTGTGTGATTTATCAAAAGACCATGATCCAGTCAAATCTAAATGAGTTATTTCAACTCTCTCCAGCTGTTTCTAATAAAACTGTCAGGCATCTTTAGTCACTCCTGGCATTACCAAATCCTAGATCCTACTGAAATTACCTACAATACTTCTCTACTGTTTCTCTGATCTTCATCAGGCCCAAGCAGGCTTATCCTAAAAATGCAGAGTGAGTTCCACATTGCATCCTTGGGACTGCTTCCCATGTGAGAAGGGCTCCTTTGAGCCCTCCTGGCATGCAAGCTCGGGTGTCTGACCCCAAGGATCAGGCTTGAGCTGGACTGAGGGTGGAAGTGCTGCTCACTTCTCTGCCTCTTTCGGTTGGTAACACCTGCAGCTCTTACTTCGCTGTGCTAGAGACATAGCAGAGTAGCTGAAGCCTGTAGTGGTGTAAAAGTGAAGGACAGAAAGAAGGGTAAGACCATGAGAGCAAGTCAGACACCAGGGAAAGGAGAAGGAGCTGTGGGGCAAGGTGGCAGCTGAGCTGTTTCTTTGCTTCAGCAGTGAAAGGGGTAGTCCTTAGAGTGTTTATCTTAATAAACTGAGGCAGGAGGGATCAGGTGATAGTAGCTGATGATGCTGACTCTTGAATCTGAGAGTAGTGAAGAAGAGTAGTTTAGTCCCTGGCCTGAGCATTACTAATGAATGTTCATCCCCTGAGAACACCTGGCATGTGTGTATTTCAGAGGGGGATGCTAATAGTTGACTTACATTTGACACAGGAAAGGAGGATCTGAGACAATATGAAGGGTGAGATTCAGGTGCCTAAACATGCCCAGCAGCATTTTTTTAGATGCCTTTGTGTATTTTGTCTTGCCTCTGCTGCTCCATAAGGCTGTAGCTGCTCTTCCATAGGTCCTGTGTCATATTTACTAGCCCAGCGTGATGTCTCAGATACCGTGTGGCACCTAAGATAGTGCTAGAGACCTGTGCTTAGGCACTTGAACCACTCAACGTCTCTAAAAGTCTGGCGGAGAGGGGACATTGCGTCAAGATATGAATAGCTGACTTTCCTTTTTTTTTTACTTTGTTTCTTTTTTAAAGTAAAATAAATTTTGTATCAACATTTACTGAGAGGTGATATACTACTGGCATGACATGCTATACAAATACTATCAATATCTAACAGATAGACCCACCCCTGAGAGATAACTGAGGGTGGTCTGATCAGCCTCGGATATCACCATTCACTCTGTCTGACTGCTTGTTAGGGCAGAATTTATTGCCTGAAGTACAAGCAGATCAAATTGGCAGCATGGGGAGGTGTTTCTATGCGTGTGCCTTTGGGTGAAAGGGAAAAGAGGAAAGGAGTTTAATCAGTTCTCTCCTGAGCCCTGTGGTCTACTGATCATGCTGATTCTAGCTTATGTGATTCTTCTAGAAACAGTATGTCCTTTTGCTCAAAATCAAGGCAAAAGGAGGAGTTGATTACCAAGTTAGGGTTCAGCACAGAAAATACACTATTTCGGCCGTCACCTCTTTCCTAGACACATTCTTTTCTTCAACTATGGAGACAAGATGAACTGCATTAGCAATCCTGTTTTCTGAGGGCACTAAAATAATCAGTCTTGTGACATGAGCATGTGCATGTTGAGGCTGGTGTGCAAACAGGCAAAAAAACCCCCTGAATTTATGCCTTTTGGCCATATATTGGACACATTTTGGATGCTTTACAGGAAAATCAGGCAGTACAGCCCTGGAATGCTCCAGGACAATCTATGACCCCTCCAGCCAAAAAGCAGGATGTCATTGTTTAGTTGGCAGGTAATGCAAGAGTTTAGCAAGGATTGCTAAACTATACATCTAAGAGCTTTAAACAGCACTTCTGGAATACAGCTTGAACTACATATTTGCACTGAAGCCCAGCAAGATCAGGAAACCTTTGTTTACTTTTCTAACTCTAGTGTTGTTGTTTTCAGTGGGAAACACTCATACAGAAAAAAAGTATTTAGAATTTGAAGGAAAAAATAACAAAACTCTGCTTGCTAATGAATCTAACTCCATAGGTGTAGTGGGTCCTGTATATCTACTGCTTATAAAAGTAATGTTTCATATAAAAGACTTAATTTCTTATATGTTCTATTTCTTTTGCATCTTAAGATCCTGTATTTTGACACTTTTTTTTCTGTGCAAAAGCCATTTATTAATACAAAAGACCCACTTAAAACAACCCAAGAAGCACACTTCTGAACAGAAAGCCAGATTGCTAATTGTCCTCTTCGGAAAGCAATGCTAGTGGGTATGAAATGTAGCAAATGGGAAAATTTACCAATAACTAGAAACAGCAGTAAACAAAAGACAGCAAAGCAGTTCAGCTAGTGGTAACACAGATGTATTCTGATTTCTGCAAAGTCCTATTAGAGGGTGACATTGATCCTTCATGCACATATACAAAGCCAGAATATTATGAGGGAGCCACTCCCAAAGCAGCACATGTTCCATTAACTCTCTTATTTTCAGATGGATCAACTATCTTAAAAGTGAGTTATGAAGAAGAACACTCTTTTTGCTTTGGCTTTGTTTCTTATGTAAAGAAATGTCCTGTAAGAGTTTATGGTAGAAATACATTTTGTAGCATAGGCAGCCTTCGAATCACTGCAGTGTTTCCTGTGCCATGTCAGGTGGATCTGGTTCCATCAAAGAAAGTTTAACAGACATCTCAGCCTTTAGACTGTATCATTAAAGAACTTCTGGGATTTAGCTTTTCCTTCCTTGAGTGAACAGTGTGTGCATGGTTGCTCGGAGGCAGAGTAAGAGGTTTTGATCTGCACTGTCTGTATTTATGATTGACTGGCAGAGATTGCATGGCATCCCCAGGCAATCTCCTTTGTTGGATTAGACAAATAGGTATTTGGTCTAGGCTGAGTTAATCCCACCCTGGGGCAGGAAGGTGGACTACTTGACCACCTGACATCCTTTTCAGTCCTATTTTTTCCTACAATTTTCTGATTCTTTCCTGATAAATAGGCTGCTGGGCTTTTCACAAGGGTAGGCACTGGAAAAAAATGAGGACCAAAAACTGAACCCGTAAATGTATTTACAAGCTTAAACTTCACTTATTTCTATGGAAGCTGAGATCCTATATACTTCTGTAGACCACAGACCAAGCTCAAAACTATCACATTATCCTGGGTGAAATAAGAGAGACACAAAAAGACAAAAAATAACTTAATGTTAGGGTCCCTTAACTCCCCCAAGACTTGTGCAAGATCCTTTTCCTAAAGGTGTCCATGCTTTGTCAGTTTTATTTATTGCTTAATATCCCACCAGATCCATTAGTACATATTCTCTGTCATGATTGATTCACCTTTTATTGAAATAAAAATTTCAGTTACTGCCGAAGTACTGATGCTGCCCAAGTTACACAAACTACCCATTGTAGGTGCCCACCTTAGCCATCGCTACCACATCTCCTGTCTGGGTGGCCCTGAAGAGTGGATAGACTAAGTAACATATTACTCCCTTAAGCTTAAGTATCATAAATGCTTGCATTACATATCTGTATCTTTTCTACTTACAGCTATTAATTCATCCCTAGTATTTAATCGTTTTCTTTTCTGCAGGTTTAGAATCTAATCCTTTCAATCTCCCTATTGGTAGATTATTTCACAGGAAATATGTCATATTTAAGACCTTTTACTCCATGTTTTCAAGTTATATTTATTTTTATTAATTAATCTTTCCTTTTCCCTGATAAACTGTTTACATTCCTCAATGATACTATATGCTGTGTTTTAGCCCATGCTCCCACAGGTTGTCAAGAGATACATAATTTGCTCTTTTAGTACATTCCTATAAATCATTTCATATATCCTATAACTCTACCTGTGACTATTAGAATTCCCTTTGTTTTGTCCTTTTCCTTTTGGTATAATGATGCCATAACTTGCGAAAAGATGCAGAAAACTCAATTATCTGAGGTAATTGGACCACGAATTGTGCAGAGGTAGACAACCCTTCCTGTATAGTACTTGCAGGCTTCGAGCCCTGAATATTACAGCTGCAGTTTAAGTTGTACATTATAATCTACAAAGGAGAGTTATGTCTGGCAGCAAGCTACCTGAACGATCATATTTCTACAGAATGCTATTAAAGGAGTTACAACCCACTGGGTTTCCTTCACTGTTGATTCAGAAATAGAGAAAGTTTCCTGAAGAACTCATTTCAGACTGAACACCATTATATCAATGAATAAGCACACTTCAGACTGCTGCCAGTCCTTGAAACTGGGCCCTCCCAAGGTCACTTCACAAATACAGTCACCTGGCATGGGAACAGACCTACATTGTAAGTTCTAAGCTTCAATGCTCTGCAAATAAAGTCCTTACCAAAGAAGCTATACTATTTAAAAAATGATATGTTTTTATATGAAGATCTGAGGGATTCATGTAAATGTTCTATATAATATTTAAACTATTGAAATTCACTGTGTCAGAAACAATATTTCAAGTATTCAGAAAAAGTTACAGTGCAATTTTACTGTATATTGACAAATAACTCTTAAATAATTTAACAGTGTCCAGGCCTGCCTCATGTTGAGATCTTTGAGATCTAATTTCTGAGCATTTTCTCTTGTTAAATATTCATGTGAAGTATGTCTATAACAAAGGCTTCCACTTCTTTATTCAATGTATATGCTTAGGGCTCAAATTTTATCTTATCTATAGAAGTACAAAGCAGATGTGTTTCCAACACAATAGTGGTATTGGAGGGAATCTTAAAAAAAATTAAAAATCATTTTAAGTAAAATAAGAAATGAATGCTTTGGGTGGTCTTAAACACAGTTGCCTTTACGTGTCTGCAGTGCGGGTACCTACATTCCCAAGTTCTCACTGTAATGAATGAAGAAAAAGTGTGTATTTTAAATTCAAGGCTCATTTGACCTGTTTTAGATTCAACTTCAGGGTTAAATTAAGTGAATTCTAGGAACATTTATTGCATTGTCTCTAAAGATAAACCAAACTGATTCTCAAATGCAGACACCTGCGCTTGGGATTCCACTCCATATCAGAACACTAAAGAGAGATGCATCACATGCAAGCATGAGGATGCTTAAGAAAAGATTTGGCTTCTTCAGGAATATGAGTACATACAAAGTGGCAGAACTTGTGGAAGTGCATTTAAAATTATTTTTTTTAAATAATTAAAAATAGAAGCCCTGGAGCCTATAGGTTTAGAGCTCTTGAATCTCTGATAACCTGGAGTGGCATTTATGACACCTAATTTTGCATGTCTAAGAGTTAAGCACCTAGTCTAAGCCAGGAATTTAAGCTTCCCCATAGCAGGGATGGAAGGACATGAGCACTTCTCAAACATCCTTCACAGAATGAGATGCCTCTAACCCCCATCTCCCTTCACCGATTAAAAGGAGTCTCTATGCTGTGGTGTCTGTCTGACAGTTGTTAAAAATTTCTTCAATTCTAATATCAAGACAGCAGTAACCGATTCAAATCTCTTCCTGCTGGGGCTGATAGACCCTGGTTTAAAATACTGTCAATGGAGGAACTAAGGTGCAAGGTCTAAGTCAGACACCTAAAATAAATGGCCTGAATATAGTCTTTTTATGTCCAAAGGAGTGATGAATGACACAAAACACTGGTTTCATGTAAGGTTATTAACTGTATACTTGAAAAACTGTCCCTTACTGAAATGACATAAACTGACTTTACTCCAAAATTTAAGTTAAAAAAGGGGACTGGACCAAAGGATCTTTCATCTTAGGCAGTCATATTCTGCCCCTCACACTCTACCCACACATATTGAGATGGGAAATCTGGAACTGCCTTGCCGAAGTTTTGGGGTTCTGTTTAAGGGCAGCCAGCTGCCATGTCCCAACTCTGTGGTGAGTACATGGTGCCCCCTTTCTCTGAGAGACTTGTACCCCGGTGGTGCTGCAAAGATCTTTCTCCAAACACAAATCCTAGCCGTTCTCTGACTTGCAGTCAATGTCTATGTCGCTTGAGAGGTGAAGTTGTCACGTCCCAATTTCTCAGAACGATGACTCAGGTTTGCTGATTCTCAGGTCAGGATTAAGGTGAAACACCACCAGGGATACTTTAACTCACAAAACTCAACTTTTATTCACTCAGACAAGAACTGGCATGCTTGCAACAAGAATTGGTACACTCAGAAGAATTGGCATGAAACTACATCAGGAACTGTGTAACATATGCTGACCATACATCACCAAACATATACTACAGGCCTTGCTTATTTGGGGATCAGTTCAGGGAAGACAATAAGGAGAGCCCTTCTGTTGAGTCACGAGGTTCAGAGCAGACCCCCTCGCCTTCTAAACTCCTCCTCAAAGAGGAGCCCAGGGGTGGCTGGATCCGCTCCTAGTCCCGGACTGGGTCAACGGTTTATGTCTAAAGAGATGAGGCGTGGGGATTATGGGGGAAAAAAAAAAAAAAAGAGAGTGAGAGAAAAGAGGAAGATTTCACTGGTCCTGGGTCCAGCGTTGGTCCAGTCAGTCCAGGGGTCCAGTCAGCCCAGGGGTCCAGTTCCGGTGGGAACACACACATGGGGCTTCAGTTTGTCCTTTTATCAGCTCCTTGCCCCTCCTTCAGGCGGGCCCTCAAACTCCTTAGTCTAATTAGGTGTCGTGCACAGTTAGTGCTTCCAGAACCTTTTGGAAATGGGTCGGTGGGCTTGGGGGTTGTTTGGGGAGTGACTTCTCCCTCCCTGCAGGTACGACCGTTCTTGGACTGTTGACCATATATGGTGAGCTGCCCCGCTCAGCCTGTCAGAACATGGAACCGCCCACCCTCCGCGCCCTGTTGCCAACCGACTTCTCACCTGCCTGTGGTGTGGGTGGGTTTGTTACTGGGCAGGTTAGTTGTTACACAGAGCGCACCACTGAGCAGAACTTGGCCCACCACAGTGTTTGAGACATTAACTCCCACAGTCTCTGACAGAAGTTAGGCATCAGGTACTTATCCATGCCTTCAAAAATCTTCCCTCTACAATGAGCTGTAACCTGAAATTGGGATTCTTGTTAACTGCTGGGTTTTATCTGTGATGAACACCTTCTGCATTACTGGTAAGGTAAAATCAGTTTGATCCAGAGGTTTTACAGTTGTTTCTCCAGAATAGCTCCTATTTCATAGTATATGTTGACACTAATTGATGGTTCATTTGAATGCAAATGAAAGTCTGGAGAACTGGTTTGAAACCAATTTACTTAAGTGTCTGGAGATCAACTTGCAATGTTACAAATGCCTAATTTTAATAGGTATACAGGTGAAACAGACACCTACATCCATATGACTTACACATTAACAAAATCCTCATCTGTCACATTTTAAGCTGCCTGTGATTCTCATCTTGGCAAAACTCATGGAACACAATATGAGGTTCGAGTGGAAGTCACAGTATCAGACCCCAAAGGTTAAGACGTCTGTATTCACCCCAGTTGTGTGCAAAATGGGAGTAAAGTTAACATTGGCTAATTTAGGGAAATGTCTATGGAGAAAGGAAACATAGTAAGTGGTTGACATCACTATCTGGATATGAAAAGGGAGGGGGAATGCTGGTTCTTGTCCTCTTCACAATCTTAAGGCTTAGTGCTCATTTACTTTTCAGCCTGTGGCTGTCTAACATAAAGGCCAATAGTTTACAGTCACAGGAAATTGTGTATTTGGCTGTGATACTGTTTGAATTATAATATGATGAAACTGCCTGTGTGGGGTGGGTTTGTTATGACAACTGAAGCTACAAAGATTAGGTAAAATTTCTCTTATAAAGCAGGAGAGAGAAAATTACAGTGAATGGCATCTTAAGTGCTTAAACTACAGTTTCTTCAGCCTTTGATATGCAATTTTAATAGTTATGCAAGGTCAACACAAAGATGGCAGGATCATCCTTCAAAAGAATTTGTTTCATTTTATGACATATACCATAGTGTCCTCAATCATTAAAAGCATTCAATTTGGGGATACCTGACAGCTTGTTTGACTGAAATTCCAGGCCTAGTTTAACAATCTTTGTCATGGAACATGACTATATACTGCATAAAATGTGCAGTATGTCATGTTTATAGTATAGGTGTGTATAAAAAATATTTAGTTGACAGAAAAGAGTTCTGTTAATAGGCAAAAATCAACATCTTGGCTCAGATAAATGCAAGTAATTCTAAATATTATAACTAAATATAATTCTCTGTCAGCTGCAGAATTACTGCACTGTTACCAACAATTCAACTTACCCACAAACATAAGACTAGCAGCCATCCAAAACACATAAAAAAGATAGCAACATACATCTAGATATTGCTGCAATTATTTTAAGAAGAACAATATCATGCTCATGTTATAAAAGCTTCTCGACCACTGAGATCAATCCTCTAGAGAAAAATGGATTGGCTCTTTGAATGAGCTACCTTAATATGATGTAAGTACTTGGTGCAATACAAGTCTCTCCCCACCACTGATCATTCAGCTAAACATGAAACATGCAGAAAATGATTAACCATTGTAACCCATGATGGAGGAAGATCATCCTCTGAATGAAATTTCATCATGCGTGCCTTCATTCTACAGGAACTGCTCAACTTCCCCTCAAGTTACTTCATAGACTTATCATAAGAAAGGTAATTTTGGTCAAATATTCTTAATTCTCTGTTTCTATGGCAGGCCAGGAGATAAGATAGGCTTATGTGGTCAAAGGATTTTCTATTTTTCCTCAGTAATTTCTATTAAATCTCTTAAAAGATATTACTTTTATGTACAAGTTTTCCTTTGCTTATTTAAGGGAGTAACCCTTAAATCATAACAGCCAGAACACTGCCACTACCAGTCAAAGATACTAAACTCTAGTCAATAGACATGAATGGATTACTCCAAAAAGTTTCATCTCAGCCACCTTTAACATCTGTGCTAGAATGAAATGAATTTGAACTCCTACTTTTTAACCTTATAGTTCTTAATAAAGAAATCAAACATGTGGACTCATAAACAACTCTGTCATGAAAATTAGAATTTGATTCTCTCTCACTTTCTATCTAGTTCAGAAGACTGCACCATCAGCTGAATAACCTTAACTCTAGCACCAACCAAGTGATCTCTGCTCTCAGCCATTAATGTTTTCCACAGGTTACACTAATAAAATGCCTGTATTGCAGATGTCAAAATGCACACAAGCCACAGCACAAAACAGCTTTACTGAGAAGCCATTATTCATCCTTTCTGAAAGTGTAAGAACAGAGAGAGAAAGAGCAATAAGTCTCTGTTGCAATTTTTTGTAACAACAGGCATGTGTTACCAGAAAAAAAACCCAATGTTGCATGTGTCCTAACAAGAAAATATGTATTTGTAGGGCATTTGTGGGACAGGAGGAGTTAAATAGCCTGAATTTGATGTCTTATCCACTAAATACCTTCCATTCTGTTTTCATTTTCAAATAAAGTGGTGTCAGGAATGTTTCCCTATTTATTTCATTGATAAAATATATAAGCACTTGACTGTACTGGAATTGCAGTGATCTGTAATTAAAACATGGCAATATAAATTAGAGTAGGTAACCAGTATAGACACAGTTTAAAGTTAAAAAAAAAAAAAAAATTAAAAAATTGGCATTCCAGATAAATGTATAAACACGGAAGATTTGACTGTATTGACCTCCACCAGCTACTAAGTACTTACCTGTAAGTAATAAATATCTTACCAATAATTCCTTGTTGATACATGATTTCAGCTATAATTATAATTTACATAAATATAGTCTAACACAATACATACCCATACCAACATGCACCTATTCTGGATTCCACGTTGAAATGAACTTGTCATTGTCATTGGTGACAGCATTTGCCCAGTTCCTGTCAAGAACATTTCCAACCACTCACCAATTTCATCCAGGGGAAATCTGAGAGGACTCAAAAAGTCCAGGTCTTTAAGTATTTTTTTAAAACGGCTATGTTGCTTATAGTGTCTATTGTTGCCTTCATTACACATCAAAGAACACGTGTGTGTGTGTCAGTGTACATTTAAAAGCAATGTTATAAATTCCATAATCAGAGTAAAAAAACTTCGAAGAGTCCAAACACAAGACATAAACCATAGGTAAGAAAGATTGATGGAACTACTTATTTAGTCTAGTAAATTACCAAGTCTTTTCTCATTGTTAATAGGAGATCAAGAAATTGCATTTTGGCTTTGAAACAAGAAGAGTAAGAATGATCAAAAGGCAGAGGAGAAAAATGTAAAGGAAAACACATTGCTTCTGATGAGATCTAAAGTGGGAAGGAGCTTGAAGAAGGTTGACTTGAAAAGTAGGTTTTCAAAGAACCAAGGTTGAAGTAAAAATAGTGCTAGAGACATGGAGGGTAGGCAGGGTGCCAGTGCTAGGCAAGTGAAAACAATTACTGGGGCGACAGCAGAAGAAACATCATAAGGTACTAAGACAAAAGTCTAAGAGTTTTAGAAACATGGAGAGTGATTTTGGATTGGGTTTTGGAGTGAATGTTGGCTGGGTCATGTAGTCACATTTACTGTAGGTACATGAAATGTAGAAACCAGCATTATACTCATCACAGCATCAACAGAAAACAATTCTGAGAACAGACTGTATAGAGTTTCACTAGTCAAGGAATGAAACCTTATCTTGACAGAAGCCAGTGAAGTTTCTTCACACTGCAAGAGAAACATTTACCTGAGGCAAAGGGAACTAAAAACTATAGATGCAAGATTTAGTGGTGTTGGACTTTTCAGGAGCATCTCTGCCTGCAGGGCAACAGATATTTGGACTGAAACAGAAGTCATGAAAGAAATGGAGAACAGGTTCAAGACAATGCCACATTTACAGAGTGTGATGGTAAAGAAGACATATCAGGGACAGAGGATTCTTGAGTCAGCTGTCTGCCTCTTGAGATACTTGGCAGAAAAAGGATCACTGAAAGTTACAGTTTGGCAATATTCTTGCATATACCCAGGCAAAAAACTGTGCCAGATAATTTATATATAACTGCTTGCGTAATAATTCATTGATGGAATAAGAGAAGAAAAAGTGAGTATGGAAGCAACAGAAAGGTTGTTGGTTAAGTACAGCTACACACAGGAAACTGAGACACTCTCTCATCTGGCTGATTTAACATTTTCAAATTTTTACTCTGTTTCAGCAGACTATTTATATAGGACTGTCCTTTGGTCTTTGTACACCGAATCACCCGTGAATGATGAAAATTTTCTCTGTGCCACAGTAGGTCCTGTACACCTTGCTTTTACATGGCCTTCAGAGCTGAACTGTAATAACAAAATTACTTATACAACCAATAAGTGTCCAAATGCTCCCATGAATCTCATATGCTGTTTCCATCTTCTCCCCCTGCTCCTCTAATTTCCTTGGCAAGATAGTTTATATACATTGGCAAGAGATGGCACGTCTTTTTGCACTTGGAAGTTATGAAATACTCATGCTATCTACCTGGAAAATGTTAAAAACCCCTGACATATTTATGTCATATTTAGTCTCCTTTCCCAGTATTTAATCATCAAAATTATTTCATTTTTTACTAATTTATTTGAAGAGCATCTCTGGAATTCCATCATTAAGTACAAAACTCCTACGAAAAGTAATGTAGTAACAAAAATCGGGCTTCATTAATGCTAAGATGTTAAGATTATACTAGATCAACAGAGGGCAGTCTTTGATAACTATAAATTTATATGTAGACTTGGTGAGCAGTAAACTTCTGTTTGTCTTATACAGGAACTTTGAGTTGTGTAGGTTTCAATAAGGAATACAGATCTGTGATCCATCATCAAAAGCAGACGCCAGGTGCTCTCAGAAAGGGCTGCATTTAAAATAAGAACAGATTTGCATTCATTTTTAAATAAATGTCTTAAAATACAGATTTATCCTGCTGAACCTCACAGGTAATATTTCAGAAGAGATGTTCATCACTAGATTTCCATGAGCACACTTTTATTTATTAATACTCTGTTAAATGAGCAGGTCTTCTTTGTCTTAAAGCTTTCTGTTTCTGTTTAGACTCAGAAATATAGTGTAGTAGTGTAGCAGAGCTGCAAGGATATGTAGACTCTTTTTTTCCCTGGTCAAATACCAGTCACCTTATTCACCAAAAAATTATTTTAAAAGATCAATGGACTTGTTATTGGGCCCAATTCTGATTTGTTACACTGACTTCAGAGACAATTGGTAGGAGAACACTTTGGATTTACAGCTATGTGATCAGATCAGAATTTAGCCAAAATGAATTTTTTTCAAGTACAATTTGAACACAACTGTTGGCACAAGCCAACCACTCAGCAAGCTAAGGAAAATCCTTTTAAAATTCTTATAAAATCTATAATCTGGAGCACTTTTTATTTTATGTTGTGCTGTGAAAAGAAAAAAAAACACATCTTGCACTTCATACTTGGACTGTGGCACAAGAGCTCATTGACTTGTTTGACAAGACAGCAACTGCTAAAAATAAAGAGGACTTCTGCTGTTTGTACATGGAGATTTACTACTTGATGATGCAGATAATAGAGATCAAACAACCTGACCGTGTATCCACTGAAAATAAGAAACGTTTGTATCAGAGATGGGTCAATCCCATCCCTTCATTACTTTTATCTTGATTTTTTTTTCCCCCAGTTAAGAAAATAAATCTGCCTAAAGTTTATTTGTTGGAATGCCCTTCTGCATTCACTTTCAACACAGCTATTTCAAAAGCTGTTCCTTCATCTACCAGATTTTTCTAACTCTCTTTACCAATTGAAAAGAGACATCCCAGATATGATCTCTTGATAAACATCACAACAAATACTGGACTGACGTTAACAGAGAAGAGATTGCTCTGTTATAAATATGGTTCAAAACACATCATCATTAAAGAGAAAATATTTTAAAGGCACATGTTTACCTGCTATCCCTAACAGTCTAAGAATATTAAAAACTGGGGAAAAAAATAGTGCACTTTTCATTAGATACCCTGGGGTTTTTTTCTTCTCCTAGAACAACAAATAAAAAAGCTAGATGCTATTTGTAAGTGATTTATTACCCTTTTTCACTAAGTCTCTCTACACACACATGCATATATGCACATACACACATGGTTTGAGTGGCAAACTCTGCAAAAGAGGGTTTATTTTGAAAAAAGGAAAATCTTTCTTCCTTGAAGTGAATAAATGTGAAGATTTCTACTGAACATGGGTTCTGTAAAACTTCATTTCACTACAGCCTAAATTTGGAATCAGATAGTACACATTTCTTTAGTAAGTTAAGCTATTCATGCCCATGCAGGCTCACCCCAATGCTACCTCAAATCTCTGTGCTGGGTCATTTGGGTTTGGTTGTTTTGTTTTGTTAGGTTTTATTTATTTATTGGTCTGTTTTAAAACAGAACCCAGGACTTGACACTAGACCATTATATCTGGGCAATTCCAGTCACTCCATCCTGAATATTGTCACCTCTGACAAGAAGAGATAATAACACCATGTTTGTGAAACTACGGGAGATCCTTCGTCCTGGGACTCAACTTTTTCTACTGAACTATCTTTCTTTGAGGCTTACAAATAAGATATTAACTTGCTGAAATCCAGCATGAATGCCTCATAAGGGCAGAGAAATGGTATTAGTGTTGCTTAACTTAGTAGATATCTAACTACTAGAATTAGTACCTCCTGCAGCAGCATCCAAGCCCATAATTCAGTATAGACAACTTTAACAAAATAGTTTTCTGCAGTTTTCCACAGGTATGTCAATAACAGAATATAATAAAAGTATCTCACAAATTAAAATAATCCAACGTTGTAGAACAGGTGTCCACTGATGTCCCCCTACCCCAAACCAAGCTGAATTACTTGTTGGAATGAATACTTATACATGAACGTGGCTGACTGCCCACGCCTCAAATTCCAAATTCAAGTTTTCCATACAGAAAACAAGACCACATGCCATAATGTTGCTCCACCACTGAAGGATAACTTCAGAGATTATTTTAAAAGAAGGCATCACAAACTTACACAAAGTAATTTCCAAACAGCTTTGGGTCGTCTTTGAATCTGCCCCTCCTTAGTGTTTTTCACTTTTATATTGTCAGAAACCTGTTTTAAAACAGACCGTTGGTCACATTTCATCAGCAAGAAAGAATTCTAGCAGCTGTGAGAGAAGATGAACAGAAAGTCAGAGCCTGCCACTAGCAACTTTAAAGGGCAAATGACTCCTGCAAGCTCCGGCTCTTATTAATATGCTTTTAACTGCAGACCCAAGATGGCAGAAACATGCGAAGCTTTTATTCACCCGCTGCTGTGAGTAGCCACCTCCGAGGAACGAAACTGGGTATTAATTAACGCGTTCTGCCCCGGAGACCCTTATCCGTTGTCTTCCTGGCGCAAAGGCGGGCGGTGCCGGCGAGCGGGTCTCCTCACCGCCC
>NW_010972787.1:9908505-9909268 GCF_000737465.1 Haliaeetus leucocephalus
CCCCCCCCCCCCGTCCCCCCCCGGCCCCTTTTCCCCCCCCCCCGTCCCCCGTTCCCCCGGCTCGGCTCTCGGGCAGCCCTGCTCCTGCCGCCCCGCCGCCGCCCCGCGCTCACCTGTCGCCCCGTCCCCTGAGGCGAAGGGAGACCCCGAGCCCTCCCCGCAGGCGACTCGAGGACCGCCGCGCTCCCGCTCTGCCCCAGGGAGCCGGGATTTAAGGCAAGAGCGGGAGGGTCAGCGCAGGGCAGGCGGGGAGCGGCGGTGCGGGGCTGGCAGGGGGTACCGCTCCTCTGCTGTGGGCGAGCAGCTCCGCCCTCCCCCGCCACGGGGGCTCCGGGCGGTCGCCGGCGCCTTTCCCGCGGGGGCTGACGGCGGGGCGATCCGCGCCCGCCGCCTGCCCCTTCCCTCCCGTTCCCGCAGGGCCGGGGCTCGACCCTCCGCTCCCTCGGCGCCTTCTCCTCGACAACCTGTTGAGGGGCCGGAGCAGGGAGGGAGGAGGCTGTCCCGTGTTTCCCCCCCCCGTAGCTTGCAAGATTGGCAAACCGCTCTGTCCAATCGCGCCAGACGGCCTCGCCCCCCTCGCGGGCGCCTATTGGCCGCTCGGAGGCGCGGGCGGGGCTTCGCAGCTCGCGGGGCTCTCCTCCGGTGCAGGGCGCGCTTCCCTCAGAGCGCAGCGTGTGCGAGGGGCGAGTGGGTGCGGGCGGGCGGCGACTCGGCCCCGGCGCCGCGTAGACACCCCCCCACCCCCCCCGGCTGTTGGGAGCTT